>NW_012101561.1:100986-159866 GCF_000951045.1 Mandrillus leucophaeus | reverse complement strand
ATAATAATAATAATAATAATAATAATAATAATAATAAAACATTTTAATGAAGGTCCAAGACAATGCAATAAAACAAGGAAAATAAATCAGATATAAAATGGAAAGCATTAGACAAAACTGTTATTATTTGCAAAGGATGTAACTGCCTACACAGAAAAATCCAAGTGAGTACAAATTATTTGAACTAACAAAAAGTTTAGGAAGGTTGCTGGAAAAAAAGTCAATGTACTAAAACCAATAACAAACTTCTATACGAGTAATAACAAATTAGGGAGTTCAATAAGAAAAAAAAAAAGCAAATTTCCATTTATAGTATTAACGAAAGCTGAAACAGAACCTAATAAATCTAGTAAAAGCTGTGAAAATCCTTTACGGAGTGAGCAGAAGTTATTGAAGGACATTAAAGATTTGAATGAAAGGAGAGATAAAGTATGTTCATGAATTAGAAGACTCAACTTCATGAAAATATGAATTGTACTCAAATTAATCTGTAAATTTGATGCAATGCCAAAGGCAAAAGAAACAAACTGAAAGCCCAAGTCAAAAGTTTAGAGAAGATAATTGCGAGGATCATAACTGACAAAGATTTCTTTTTCTTTTTTTTTTTTCTTTTTGAGACGGAGTCTTGCTCTGTCACCAGGCTGGAGTGCAGTGGTGTGATCTCGGCTCACTGCAACCTCCACTTCCCGGGTTCAAGTGATTCTCCTGCCTCAGCTTCCCGAGTAGCTGGAAATACAGGCGGCAAAGATTATTTTTAAGAAGACTCTTATGACTAAAAGATAGAAAAATAAATACTTTATATGGACAGGGAATTCTCAGACAAGGAAATCTGAATTGACAATAGACATGTGAAAAAGTACTTTACCTCACAAGCAATCAGTGGAATATAAATTAAATCAGTGTGGACCTATAGCATTGTGCAGACTGGCAAAAATTTAACCACACCAAATGTTGATATGGATATAGAGAATTCGGAATTTCACATACTGCTAGCAGAATCTAATCTTGTGTACCTTGAAAAACAATTTGGTAATACCTAGTAAAGTTGAGGATATTCATGCTCTTCAACCCAGAAATTCCACTTCTAGATGTATACTTTAAAAAACTCTCTCTCACACACAAATACTCATAAGAATATTTACTGCTGCACTGTTTGTAAAATTAAATTCTGGGAAAAGTCTAAACATCCACCAATAATGGAAGATTTGTATTTTCATCCAATAGATTCTTTTTTTAAATTAACAGAATGAAATAGAGTCTCACATTAGCATAGTTAAATCACAGAAGCAAAGTCAAGAGACAAAAGAACATTGAAGAAGAATATGTGTTTAATGAAAACCTATATGGATGCTGTAAAAACAGTAAAACATATATAGAAATGAAAATTATCCTTCGCAAACTAATGCAGGAACAGAAAACCAAATATCACATGTTCTTTCTTTTAAGTGGGAGTTAAATGATGAGAACACATGGACATATAGAGGGGAACAACACACACTGGGGCCTATCAGAGAGTGGAGGGTGGGAGGAGGAAGAGGATCAAGAAAAATAACTAATGGGTACTAGGCTTAATATTTGGGTGATGAAATAATTTGTACAACAAACCCCCATGGCACAAGTTTACCTATGTAACAAACCTGCACATGTACTTTTGAACTTAAAATAAAAGTTAAAAAAAATTCATATAGCAGAAATGTTCACAACGAAAACAGGAATAATAATTAACTTATTAAAAGTCTGCAACCAACAATAAAAAAAGAAAAAGAAAAATATCAAATTCAGGATACTGGTTACATCTAGGGTGAAAGAGGGAAGAATGGCATGGGGGGACATAAGAAGTTTCAGCTTTGTCTGTAACATTTTATTCTTGAAAATAGATTTAAAGAAAAGATAATATGTTAGATTTGACATAACTGAGTGAAAGAATGATAGGTATGTGAGAATTTGCTATGTGAAATCCTGTGTATTTGACATATTCCAACATTAATAAAAATAATATTTAGAGGAACACAGAAAATATTTCATTCAATATTACCGAAATTTTTCTTCAGTTTAGGAACTAGCATAGGATTAAAAATGCACATTGAGTAATGATGGCAGTTGGCTTCGGGCTGGCCTTGAGGATGGCTGACACTGACCTTACAGGAAGTTCTTTCATTCTTCTTCTGGAGAGCTCTCTGGCTCAAGTCCATTGAAGTCTTACTTATATCCTGATCTATGTCCTATTTGATTTTCCTTAAATTTATTTAAAAACCACTTGTTTAAAACAGTTCTAATTTATCCTTAGGCTAAATCTCAGCAAGAGCTGCCAAATTTCCCTATCTTGGAACCAGGTCTATATTACATCAACTCTTTCCAATCTCCAGAGGAAGATACCCCATCTCTTCTAATCTCTTGTGGCACTTTAAAAGCAAAACATCCTAGCAGGGTTGTGGGCATACTTCTGGCCAATTACGGGTGGGAAACCAAGACTCAGAGTGGTGGAACAACGTGCCTGAGGTCACACGACAAAGCTCATATTTGTCAAACTTGGGTTTACAATTTAGGTTGGTCCGATTACAAAATCCATATTATTTCTCCTGTGTGAAGTATAACTTAGTAAACCTCAAAACTATATTATACACTGCCCTGCTATTTTTATTTCCTGGAATGCACACAGCCAGTACAGTACAGAGAACCAGTAGTCTCCCCATAGGAAACACAGGCCAAAGTTCACCACAGGAATCTTTTAGAAGGCCAAGAGGAGACTGGCAGTTGTGTATATAGCTATAGTCTGCCTATGGCCTATGCAAAAAGTCTTCTGCTGGTTGACACATGGCCCAATACAGTTCACCAGGGTAGGGCACTGATCACAATTTAGGACCAAAGCTGGGAAACTTTGGATATGGTAGATAATTGGAACAGCATTGAAGATCATAATCCTGACCCATTTACTGGCACAACTAAAAGAAAGAGATTTGCCTGCAAATTAGATCTGTGTCACTTGTATTTTCAAAGTGATTGAAGTTGGTAAGTGACCATCTACAGTGTATCTGTTTATCTGTTACTTTTTAACTAATGTGTATTTTAAGGCATTTTAAATATACTGATGTGGCATATCAATTGGTTAATCAAATTAATGTTTTGAGAGTTCACAGGCAGTACGAGGTCTTATTTCTTCCTTCAAAGCACAGAATCGCAATTGGCTAAATATTCTCAAACTTAAATCCTAAAAGATCGGAAGAAGGTTGGTGTTTAGGAACCCATGAGTCTCAAATGGACTTTTATGGGAAACTATATTTCTCATTATTTACCACATTGTTTTCTTTGCTCCATAAATTTGTTTACTCTGTTCTTTAGTTGGCCTACCAAAAAAATCAACTCAAAACTCAAAGTGCTGGGATTACAGGAGTGAGCCACTGCACCCAGCCAAATCCATCTTATATTCAATAGCCAAATTCGTCTTAAGATAAGATTTCCATGATGTTATAACCTTATATAAAAGCCTTTGGAAGAAAACGGTTGATTATAGGATCAAGTCCAATTGTCTACAGTTCTGCTTGCTACTACCTATTCAAATATCCCTTGTACTATCCCCCAGACAGTTTTCCAACCCAGTCAGCAAAGTTTCCTCCGAACAATGTTTTCTTATTTAATTTTGCCGCCGTTATTTACAGGGGCTGCCACTCTCCCATTCACTTTGGAAAACCTATTTATCCTTTAAGCACATCCCAATACAATAAATCATACAGCCCAGCACAACACAGCCTCACGTCCCAGAGCCCTAATGTACTAGTATTCTGTCCCAAGGATTCTTGCATGTGATTTTTGCTCTGCTTAATTATTCTCCTATTGTCATGTTGCATGAATTCATTCCTTCAGAAAATATTGATGGAGCGTCATCTATCATGTGCAAACTGACATCCATGATGCTGTAAAACAGTGAGTCTCAATTGAGGGAGCACTTATCCCAGATTTGGAAAGGTGTGGAGGTAACTTTGGTTGTTATAGTGACTGGGAGATGCTACTGACATTTACTGAATAGGGGAAAAGGATAATAACAATAACACAACGGGGTGGGCCACTCCCATAATATGAAGAATTCTCCATCCAAAGTGTGAGTGTGGAAGACTGCAAGATGAATTAGACATGGCTCACAGTCTCAAAGATGTAAGTTTTGAGTTCAAAAGGAAGATGAGATGAGTATCATGTATGAAAATGTTTTATCTCACATGTAAACTATTTTGTGTTAGGACTGTGTTGGTTATTTTCCATGAATTCCTCATGGTGTCTTCTACTAGGCTGGACGCATGATAGATACTAGGTGAAGACTTACTGACTTGACCCATATGAAAAAAAAAAAAAAAAACCCAAAACTCAATGAGTACTATGTAGAGAAACAGTTCTACAGATAATTGTGCTATCTTCATTGTATTTTGAAATTGATAAAGAAGACAAAGCTGTGACAATACAGCCTGCTAAACCTCTGGAGGGGCGACTGTGAAGTTGAGAGTAGAAAAAGCAGCCTCTTACAATAAGTAGAAGGAGGAAGGGAACAATAAAGGGTTGGCAAAATGTGAGAAGCCACAGTTCCTTTTCTTGAACCATGGGCTTGCTATGGAACATTTTACCATTTTGCTATAGAACATTTTACCGTATACAGACGGGAGCTGAATAGCTGCAGATTTGCTTTTTTTTTTTTTTTCACATCCTCTTCCTGACAATAACAATCACAACTTGCATACGTTGCAGAAGAAAAAGTTACTCTGCTCATCTATACAATATTCACTTTTTGTTTATAACCGTTATTCATCTGTACCTATTTTTGGGTTGCAACAGTTAAATCAAATAACATGACATTTTTTTATTATACATGTCAACAACAGAAAAATACATACATGCATATCTAAGAATACCACTTTGGATGTCTATGTTGCCTTTCTTCTAAGGGGACATAACCTTTTCGCATTTGCCCTTACAACAACACTGTGAGATAGACAGCATCATCCCATTTTATAGCTGTAGAAACCATGGCCCAGAGAGATAAAGCAACTTGCCAGAAGTCTCATAGTCTGTGTCAAGGCCTGGACTAGAAGTAAGAGCTCTTGACTCCCTAGGCAATGTATCACTCAGGAGACTACCATTGTTGCTTCACAGACAGGAATACTCATTTAGGAAAAGCAGCAAATCTACATACCATCCAAGATGCTAGACTTGAGCAATCTGTTTGGTTTTGCAGAATTTTCTATGTTACACTGTTCTTAATTAACTATATACCAGAGGAAGTGGGGACCAAAAATTGCCATTTGCAAAAGTTAGCATTAATCTCCACTGCTCGACAAATTCTTCCTCAGTAAGTTACCTTGCTTTAAAGGTACAAGTTTGGGACATGTGCCTTTACATCCAAGGGGAAATAATAAAAATTTTGATCAAAGATCACTGGGAGGCTTACAGCAAACTCGCAAACTAACAATAGTCCAACAGGGATGTGGGATCTTCTTTAACAGACAAGAAAGATCCTGTTACATGCAACAGAATGCTTTTGAATAAAAAACATAAAAAGTAGGTTGATTGAAAGAAAATTAAATTTTCACTCATCTTAGTTTTTATACATTTATCAATCCTTAAAAATGAAATATCCAAATGTTAACTTCAGAGATACCCACGAGGATTAATAGAAATTCTAAGTCACTTTGTAGAAAAAGGAAAATGCAGTTGACTTAGAAAACTAGATATTGGATGTCTAGTACATTTTTGGGTAAAACCTCCTATGCCTCTCAGGCCATCCTAAGGAATCAACTAGATCTAACCTTTATGACATCACTTCAAATAGATTATAGACTGTTTACTGGCAAGGAGAATTTCTCGTAGGCCCACTATTAGATGTAATGATATAATGCATGTAAAGTGATTACCCAATGCCTAACATATGATAAATAACTAACAAAGGGAAGTTTTAAATATTTTCATTCACTGTAGTGACAAGCACAGTGTTTGGATATAGGAGGTGGATAATGCTTATACATACTGCTATTTGGCTTCTATTTTCCAGATAAATAGAATGCACTCTAATTTGTTAATAGTAAGATAAATGGAATTTACTAGAAATGGTATACCTACATTTGGAAGTATCAGGAAGTGAGTATGGATAGCATAAAGGCCAGTGCTAGTCTTCAAGTCCTATAATTTTAAATGTATTTCCCAGATTTTTTGTAGAGTTGATAAGAGCACTGAGTCCATTATGACTCAAATGCGGTTGATACTCTGCTATAACAACCAGGGAAAAGCAACTGCTAAGCTTATTAAGCTTGTAAATACAGCAGATCTTTGGAATTTATGGATTTAACATTTGCAATTTTGACTATACAGGAAGTGACTCCATGAGTCCATGACCTGTAGTTATGTGTAATATGGCTGACACCTAAATTTGGATCTTTGATGTTGAATATAACTAGTGAGTGAGTTGGCCAACTGCCCAACATCCAAAACTCTGCTCTTCTATACTTGTTGGGGGTGTATGCAGCAACTCTACTGAAGTGATGACAATTAACTTTAATTCTATATGAAAAAATGGCCCTGAAAAGAAAAACAACTGTTAGTGCTAATGCTGGCAGTGGAAAGAAAGTGCTAGCTCTTAGCCAGAAAATGGCTTTGTAAATGACTTTAGTCTTGTATTTATAGAATCATTAATGGTCTGAAAAGGGTCTGTTAAATTTTTCACTTATACTTTACTGCCTTTTATGAGGGAAATTATATGCTAGAGTGATATTTGAGGCTGTGGGGAGTCAAGAAGGTCTCAGGGCCTATCCCTTGTGAATGGAGAAGGTGTGCTGTCCTATTATGATGCTCCATCAGAAATAATAGCATGTCACTCTCAATGGATAAGTTGATGAAAATATTATGGGAACTATGCTATGTGTTATCTTTCGGGCTACTCTGGAGACTGAGGGTTAGTAATCTGGTTAGAAGGACAATTGAATCATTATTAAAATTCCACAGAAACAATTAAAATGCATGCCCTCACTAACAAAAACTGCAGGTCCTTATTAATTGACATTTCACAAACAGAGATGCCCTTAATCTTCCCTAAATAAATGTAAATGTATTCTTTAAGTCATTGCAACATTATGTGGCAGTTGGCACTTAGTCAAAATTTTCTATTTCCACCTGATTTATCTTTCAATGTAATTTATGCCTGTTATTGCTTTTGTTATATTCATTTTAAGGATGTATTTGTTGAAAGCTCAAGCACTGTATCTTTTAAAAGAATTATTTTTCACCCTACATAAAGCATCATGGCTTTGCAACATATTTGTGTTGATTTTTAACAGCTGAGAATTAACAACACATTTACATTTGAAATGTTTATGAGTTAAAGTGTCAAAATGTACCAAGAATTGTAAAGGGAAGACATAAAGACAAAGACTGTGTAGAGTTTGGCTTTAATACAGGTTGGGCAGAGTTTAAGGCACAATCCATTTGTATTCAGATGTATTGTAATACCCACCAAAACTTGGATCATCTATGAGAATATTACAAAGGCCAACTGGGACTTTCCGCTTTGCTAACATGGGTGATTTCTACTTACAGAGAATTAAAGAGATAGGAAATCTCTTTGGCAACCTATGACATAAAATAGTCTTTACTTCTTCAACCAGATCGATGCTGTGAAACATGCTAATTTATTTTTCTTTTCAGTGGTACCATCAGGCTTCCACTGTGTGCAAAATGACTTAATTTGAATCCAAAAGTGACTGCTTCAACAGTGGCTCACTCTGGACTCTTGACTTCTCCCAGAGAGTTTAAGTATTACGATTCCAATCAACACCTTCCTGATGAGGTAGGCACAATCAAGGGTGCAAAGGCAGGAAGTAGTCAAAGGAAGAGCTTAAACATCGTTCTGTGCCATTCCAATGAGCAACACATAATAATAGCTGCCATTTATTGAACATATACTTTTTGTGGGGCTTCACATACATTAGTTAATTTAAAATACTTAGTTAGGGATATGTATTTTTTGCTACCTATATTTTACAGATGAGGATATTTTGATTCAATGAGATTCATTTATTCTTTCCTTTATTCATCCTATAGATAATAAGTGAACACCTACTATGTTCAATAAAATCCCTAATTTGCAATCTCTAATCTCCTAGATTCCAGCATCTGGTCTCTGCTTGAAACAATGCTTCGTCCATCTGGAGAACAGGTTTTGATTCTCATTGGTGCCCTCTTTTTTCCTGTAGCGACATCTATCCAGAGAACCAGACACAGAACTACTCCACATACCACAGGGTAGTAAGATGCAAAACATAATAACCTTAACTTGCACTATAACATTGTTATGGGGCAGGTGGGCAGAGACCTTAATAATTGTAAGGGATATTACACTCTAGAACCAGAATATTTAACCTATAATTTATCTTCTCAGTACATATCACTGCACCTTCCCGTTCACCCTGCTGATATTCTTAAAGGCCATACTGGGCCCTTTTTTTTGTTTTGTTTTATTTTCTGAACCTATTTTACGGTATAATAGATAAGACCTGTCAAGAAGTTTTATAAGCTATTGTGCCAAAACGATCCTCTCCGAAATTACAACCAATGTTTCCAGTTTCATCTATTTGTGTCCCACTAGGTAAATTCCATCTATCCCTGGCATATTTGTTCTTCAGATACTTATAGACAGTTCTCATATTCCTCATTAGGCATTACTTAGCCAAGTTGTATATAATTAATCCTTTTAATCTTTCCCCATAAATTAGTCTCTCTAGGCACTTGGAATGCTCTCAGTACTGTGCACTACACTTCCCTAGTTTTCCTAGGCTTTTGTCATACAGTTCCCTGTTTTCCACATGCCATTTCAACAGAATCAAGTGGGAAAGAACTTTGTCTGTTTCACATCTGCATATGGAACTCCACGTTCACAGGTGACTTCTGCAAAGGCTGTAATCATTATTCCAAGGCAGCAAGACTGTCAGTAAAACAACAGAGCCTCACAGTCCTGTTTTTCACATTTGTTCAGACCTACTTGTCTCACATTTTCTCTTTATCTCATTCCAGGCACTCCAGTAGATCATTGCTATAAGTAGTTTCTAATCACTATATATGTTTTAGCATATATTTTTCTAGGTGTGAGATAGCTTTGCTCAGCTACTTATAGAGATGTTTATTGTCCTTTGATAGTTTAGCCTTTTGTTTTGTTTTGTTTTCCTTATCACACCTACTCTATTCAGTATGACTCTGGAGAGTTACACCAACTCTCCCACCTGCTACTTTGAGTTCTGTGACTTTGGTCAGGTTACTTAGCCTGTCTGTGTCTCAATTTCATCATCTGAAAAATCGGGATAATAATAATAATGCCAAACCTCATGGATATATTCTAAAGATCAAATTAGCTAATATATTAAAGCATTCAAAACAGTGCTACATATATTTGCTTTATAAAACCACCTTATTGGTTATAAAAGCTATTACAGACACATGGCATAATCTTCTATGTAAGCTATGACTTTTACTATAATTTTCTCTGAGGACCGAACAGGAGTAGATTTAATAGACACTACGGTCTCATGGACACTCAAACCTCTTTTGAATATGACATGCCTATGTCTATAGTAGGCAATTTTCAAATTAAAATTGTAAGTTGGCCTATAAAGTTGTCATTTTTCAATTTATTTTTCATCTCACAAAACAACTATAATTGACCTAGACCTTTACACCAAAAGTGAATATTTGGAAAAACGGAAGTTAATATGAATTTAGTAGTGTATCAACAAATGCTGACTGCTAGGACAACTAGTGGCAATTGACTTACAGACTTAAGTTTAAAGAACTATTGTTTAATATTGCAAAAGACTAAGCTTAAAGAATATTTGATGCCCAACACGTATTTAAATAAATAGACCTCTGCCACTGAAAGGGACTGATTTCTTCATGTTTACAGAAAGGGACAACTCATAGAATTCAAGCGACTTTCTGAGAGTCACACAGTTAACTAATAATCAAGTCAGGAAGAAGTATAACCAAGGTCCTACTCTTTCCCAGTGAGCTAATTTATCACATCTATATCTTTAAATTCTAGTTGTGTACCTATGAATACATCCCACTAGCACCCATTATCTTGCTCTTGACTATACCCCTTTAGCTGGATTTATAGCCAAGCTCTTATCAGTTTTATATTTGGCACGAATCAATATCAGATAAGGTTTTTGTCTCCCCGCAGGCTTAATTTTTATGATGATTTGTGTTTTTCAGTTAGCGTTTTAAAAATAAACCATAACCCAAATGGTGGGAATTTTCAGACAACAGTGCAGGACAGAGGAGGAACTACTCATTAGCAAGTACATCTGTGGTATACATCAAATGGAACCACTGAGGCAGTCAAATGCTTCCCTAATCTCTACAGCTGGCCCCAAAAGCATGAGTCAATTTTGCTCAGTCACCATTAGTTACTATATATTCTAACTGTCTTGCTAGTAATGATATAGATAGATCTTAAATTAAGCTTCTAATGAATTTTAAAAAAGACACAGGTAAACCTGAACCCAATAGATAAAAAGTGTGTGCACAAATGTTCTTAGTTCAGCTGAAGATAACTGGATGCTGTTATTTAGTGACCAACCCAGACAACAGAATCAAAAGCCTAAAAGTATAGTGATTTTAGATTAAATTGCAGTTTATGTCACAAATTAAAAATAAATCATTACTTTGATCCTAGTTTTCATTTCACATGTTACAGAAGACCATCTGTTCAAAAGGGTATTTTCTGAAAATGTGGAGCCTTTTCTTATTAACCTTGATCAGATTGAATGTATTTCTTGGTAATTCTCATTTAATTGGTATAAAATGTACTATCAGTGATTTAAAATAATTGTACCTACATTTCTCAAGACGCACTACATAAAGACATACCAGATTGTCACTGCACTATCAAAGTTTAATTGATCTAATTTAGATCTCATCTTATCAAACTGGGCATTATAATTCTTTCTTTGACCAACTGATTACAATTTTTTCATTTGTATTTATGCATGTTATTAACATATCAAAACACTTCCAATACCAAAGGGTTGTGATTTTTGAAAAATTTCTCTCTTCTTCACTGATCAACTATTAAATTATTTAGTAGTATGTTCTGCATGCAGGAGTGGATTTACCGTAAAGCTTAAACCTCAGGGCACCTCCCTTGCATAGACCCCTTCTAAATATTCACTTTCATTCCTAATTTTCCATTTGTGATCTTGTATTCTGTTTAAAAAGAGGAGCCCCCAAAGTGTATAAACCTCAGGTCCCCACAAAACCTGGATATTTACCTGTCTGCATATCATCCAGAAATAGAACATTTTCTGAAGGAAAAGTTGTAGAAACTTAGGACAACAAATATCAAATAATTGAAACTCTATGGAAGTTTGGAGCATAAAATGTCATTATATGATATTTATTTTTCTGCCTCATAATTAACACATCTCTAAAACTAAGATTGCAGTTTCTACAAACTGGGAAATTGAAAAACTCCATCTACTACAAAAACCCATTCAAATGCTTAAAATGGGCAACTCTCATCAGTTATGATATTTTAAAACATCACTAGATGTATGTTACATCATCAACTGTCCTCCTAATTAGCAAAGCATACTTTGATTAATTAGATTCCATTTGGATTCAGTGTTTCAGTGCACAATAACACTTCTCTTTGGATTCAGTGATTACATCTATTTTTGCAATATATAACATCCTTTCCTCTCATGTTAAAAATCTGAGCTGAAGGAAAAAAAAATTGATACTATTCATCATTTGAACCTTTGCAATAAAATTTAGGCTCATGACCTCGGTAAAATCGTTTTCACCAGATACTGCTATTTGTTTTCAGAAAGTAATCTTCTGGAGTTGGAAGAATCTGATCTACAATTCATTCTCCTTTCTATTAAAGATCACTTAACCTGTCTATTGCTTTAATGTCAGTTGGGGAATCATTAAAACAATAAGTTACCAATAATGTCACATCCCTACCCAATTTTCATACTCAACTGTATTTCAAAGGTTCTCTTAGAAATTGTATGTCTTGCCAGAGAGGCTTCTATTTCAGAATCACTTTTCCCTCTTCCCATTTGGATTATTTTGCTATGGTTGTCATTTCACTATTTAGAACGTCCACAGTATTGTCGTGTAGCCATGTTAACAAAAAGAAGTCTACAAAGTATAAGAAATTCGGGTAAGGCACACACACAAAAAAGGTAATTATTGGGACCAATCCAATGGATAGAAAGATCCCTGGATTGGGAATCAGAATATTGAACTTCTGGTCACACTTTCTCCACAAAAAAAGCTCCAGAACTATGAGCTCAATTTTTCACTGCACAGAACCCCTAAGCTTCCACAGAACCAGTAACTAGTAGAGATGAGTCCTAATGTTTTCCTAATTCATCTATTTTCCTCATTGAACTTTCATTATCTTTAAATATCATCTAAAGAAAGGACTCTGACACAAACAAAAGGAAACAAAACAAGCCAACTTTAATTAAAAACTGTCTATGACCTCAAAGATCTTTTCTAACTCTAACATGCTAGGTTACATAAGTCTTAAAAAATGGATCATTTAATCTTCTCTCTGCTTTCTAAGGAATAAATGTGAGTGTACTTGCTTTGGACATTTGCACTATGATTTTTATGATTTTTTTAGGCTAGTGCCCTAATCACAAACCATAATCAAAATGCTGAGAATTTCAGGCTCTACTACAGGACAGAGGGAGAGACACTCTCTCAAATGGTACCACTTAATGGTACCCCTCATAGGATTATATATTCCCTTAGCTTAGTGATGTTGAGGATAGCTGAAGCAGGCAGGGATAAACAGTAAGAAAGATAAAGAGGAGGAAGAGTAGGAGAAAAAAATTGAAGAAGCTATAACAAGGGCAAATGCTAGCAATGCTTATGTAAATACAGAAGTCAAGTAGAATATGTGTGCTTAATGACTTTTAAAGAATATAGTATTCATTGTACTTTTCAGTGAATAATAAAACCTCTCATACCTGAATATATCCTATACTTCAATTAATGGCACTTTTTATTCAACAGCTTTAAGTATGACTTCAGTGCTCTTAGAGAAAAAACTACTTGAAAGCTGAGGTTGTTCATTAATTTCTTTTCATCACAGAATTAGACACAGTTTAAGTTTAAAAGCAGCAATATACCTTGAAGTGAACACCAGAAATGAGCTGAATTACTTCTAGAGGTTTGAATCAGGCTTGTGAAGAACAGTAAAATATGTAACTTTGGTCTTTGAAGAGCTTTTTTTCCTTTCTAAGTCCTCTTTCCCTATTTCTATGTCTCTCCCCTTATTTATCTTAGTAGGTAACACCTGTAATTTCACACAATATTCTGATTTAATAGCAAAATTTTCAAGAACACAATCTTGAGACATACCTTTCTCTCCCACTCCTGAGCAACAGCAAAACTTATCTTCCCCTTAAGATAGCTCTCAAATGAGAAATCTGAAAATGGCCTGGATAAACTAATCAGACAAAAATAAGTCAGTACAGGTAATTTTATTTTAGCATGGACCTCTTTGAGCAAAAATGCCTTAGAAGGAATTTCAGCTCCCAGAGAGCGGTAGGTGGGAGCAGTTTGGGGAGAAAAGAAAAGAGAAAAATATTCACATATTAAGAGTAGGACATTCAATGTGAAATCCTTCCTCTTTTGTAATACATATTAAGTGAGCCTGCGAAAAGAAGTAGAGAATATTATTAGGCGAGGCATAGACAGTATCAACTAACAAAGCTCAAGGGTTTGACTAGATGCTAAAATTTTTACAATTTCTGGATGGATGACAGGTGCCAAAGGTCAGATTCAGGCCTAGATTTAACAACTGGCTGGTCAGTACACTATGCAAGTTAAGTGCATTTACTTGCAAGGAAATCAACTCTAGGTAGAAAGTTTAGGAACAGGCTAATTTGACCTTGATCTTTAGAAATGAATAGGTACCTCATAAATTATAAGAATATTAAAAATTATAAATCACCACATTCTGTGGAATCTTCCTCAGTAGATTCTAATTAAAATAGAAATGGGCTGGGTGTGTCGGTTCACACCTATAATCCCAGCACTTTGCAAGGTTGAGGTGGAAGGATCGCCTGGGTCCAGGAATTTGAGACTAGCCTGGACAACACAGTAAGACCCCACCTCTACAAACATTTTTAAAAATTAGCCTGGTATCGTGGCACACACCTGTTGCTCCAGCTACTTGGGAAGCTGAAGTGGTAGGGTCACTTGAGCTTAGGAGATCAAGGCTGCAATGAGCTATGATCATATCATTGCACTTCAGTCTGGGTGACAGAATGAGACCTTGGCTCCAAAAAATTTTTAAAAAATAATAAAAAAGAAATGAATTTTGTAAGCCTGAGTATTATCAATAACCACAACAGAGACTATAAATTCCAGGTTGTGGCATATTGTCAACCTAGAAAACTTTCACATGTCTATTAAATCCAAGTCCTTATGCAAGGATACTCTATGAATGACAAATGAACCATCTGAAAGAATGAAAAGCTAACATACTACCAAATCTTCCATCCTGAGGAATAATTTTAAAATTTTTAGGACATACAACAATTATTTTTTTCAATTATCTCAACAATAAATACTTGGAATTATGCCTGGGCATGGAGAAGACAGGGTGCGACTGCACTAAGATCTCTCAGGAAGTGTATTAGTCCATTCTCATACTACTATAAAGAACTGCCTGCGACTGAGAAATTTATAAAGGAAAGAGGTTTAATTGACTCACAGTTCCACATGGCTTGAGAGGCCTCAGGAAACTTACAATCACAGTGGAAGGGGAAGCACTCATGTCTTACCTAGTGCCAGGCAAGAGAGCAAGTGTATGTAGAAAACAACTGTCAAACACTTATAAAACCATCAGATCTTGTGAGAACTCACTCACTATCATGAGAACAGTATGGGGGAAACAGCCCCCATGATCCACTCACAGGTCTCTCTCTTGACATGTTGGGATTACCATCTGAGATGAGATTTGGGTGGGGACATAGAGTCAAATCATATCAGGAAAGGAGGGGTGAATCAGTCTCCATAGTGTTAATATTCCATTTGTGGCTTATTTTTTAATGGCTACTTCTTCTTCCTGAAATATACCTAAAACTAATGATATATTCTATTTAATTCCAAAAGCCATATATAGTGGTCTCTGGTTTTATTACGGGTGGAAAGCAAACTAGATTCTAGATTAAGATACAGTCCATTCCTGTGCATTTATCTATTAGGGAAGAGGGAACCATGTTTACTTGTTTTTCCTTTACTCTTTAACACTTTACTACCTGTGGCTATAGAAGATCTATATTAAATCCCAGGAAAATTGTGAAATCTACATTCAGGATTCAGAAAACCCATATTTTAATTACTATGCTAGTTAGGCATAACACCTCCCATGGAAATTCTGCCCATCATTGTGACTTTAGTGCAGGTAGAAAATAATCTGTTTCCAACAATTAAGACAGTGAATAATCATCACCAGTAAGCCCCAGATTCTCTTCTACCAGCAAATACTTCATTTATTGCAAGAGTTTAAAGTACATCAGTGACTCATTCAGTTTAAGTCAAAAACAGTTTCATCAATTAATTTTAATTTAATTTCAATTAAAAGGCCCCATACATACACATTAGTACACCATTTTTTCATTTACAAATACTAGAAACATATTCTATCTATTTTTTTCTCTTGAAGAAGAGCAACCAATTTCCACATTTGCACTCCTTATTTGGAGGTAGTTTGGGAAAAGCAAAATATGGAAAGAGTAATATTTAAAAACAGAAACAAAACATATTTAAACATCTTCAATCAATTTCTGGTGGTATAAATCAAGTTGAGAGGAGGTCTACTAAATAACCAAATCTGTTCACTTTTTACATATGTATTGAAGGATGAAGGGACTACATAAAAATATATTATCCTATTAAAGGCTGTTATTTTTATCCATATGTATGTGTTTTATAAAGAATCAAGGCTGCTCACCAACCAAAAATATTTTCTTGATTTTAGTAAAAAAACCCTGCAGCCTGTTTGAATGCAGTGGTAACCTTAGACATGAGATATCTTAGATGGCTTGCCAAAGAAACTGTGTGAACCTTCCCAAGCATTTCTAGTGGGGAGATAAGTCCTAGATACCTCCTATGTCTTCTTTATCAGTGGTCACACAATTCCTAGCTGTCTTTTGCTACTTATCCTCTTCCATGTAATCCCGTACCAGTTGGCTAAAGCCAAGCACTAATGAGACCAAGGTTGAAGTTCAATCCTCAAATGGGCCAATGATGTTTTCTGCTCCATGGATACAGAAGAAAACCTAACTGCAACCAGCTGCTATAGAAATGTGTGCCATAGGTCAAAAAGAAACTGGCAAGGCCATCTAAATTTCTAAACATTTCAAGGGACGTGTCCTGCCGAATGTGGGTCAGTGAGGTCATCTTCATTTCACTTTTAACCTTTTCATGCCCCCAAATGAACTAACTTCCCCAAAAGCCAGACAACTGAGAAAATTGAGACAAAAGAACTGACAGCAGATTTACTCATACAATTATGTGTGTGTGTGTGCACGCGTGTGTGTGTGTGTGTGTGTTTCGGGGTTGGGATAAGGATAATACATTTAAATAAGTATATGAGGCTTATTACTGCCCAAGCACCATTTAATAGAAATACTCAAAAGGAAGGTATACACATCTGAATATTCTTAAAAAGCAGTGATAGATTTTAATTCCTCCCCAAAGTTTCCTGTTTAGTAGATGTTTATTTTATGCATATATTTCTGCTTCAAGAAGCCACCAACTGACTTTGATAAAATGTGATTCTAAATTCTATTTTAGAATAAGAACCTTGTTGCTTTTAGAAACAGTTTTTGAAATTATTTAAAATAAATATTAGCATATATGAGTTATTAAATATTTTAAGCATTCAACACGGTTTGAGCTTATCCAGCACAACATAACTGTTTAAGGTTTATACAGTACGAGCAATAACAATATTGTTTCCCCTTTTAGCACAGAGTTGACAAGCTGTAGGCATCCATTATGAGTAATACATATTAGTTAGAATTTACTACTAGGCTATAAGAGTTTACTATAAATCATTTTTAGAGACCTCAGCTGTTTTTATTATGCTACCTTTAAAAATAAATCATCAAAAAAATTTCTCAGGGATATATGAGGGCACCAAATATCTGGCCAGGTTAAGTGAGAATGCATTAATTCTTGATTCAAATAATGTAACACTCACAAGCATATTTCAGAAATTAGAGGTAATTAAAACTGAAGCACATTAGTATGTGCACTGTGAGTGAATGGGATCATGGAACACGGCCCCTAGAAATTTTTTCTACTCATTTTGCATTAGCCACTAATCGCCACTAAACTATAGAATATATATCCTCTCTCAAATACGTAACTTGGTGCACAGTCAAGTACGGTCAGTTTCATTAATTCAAAGGTGACTTTCCAAATCCAACTCCAATTCAGAAACTCCTTTTTATGTTTTTGTTATACTTAACGAGGATTTTAAACTCCACCTTTTAATTTTTAGGTTAATTGTAACCCAGGGGACACTACTTACCTTTTGACACTCCCCTAAATTACTTGTTAACTGGAACACATACACTCAGACTGAAGTCAAGAGGGTCAGGAGGAAAAGCAGTAGCTTCAGGACAAGGGGAGCAGGAAAGGTTTCTAGCAAAGCCACTTAGCAAAATCATTTAGCTAGAGGGCATTGTGCCAATTTTAAAGGCAAAGAAAATTCCCGACAATTTCTGCAATTTTTCCCAGAGGCAAAATATACTTTCTACAATCAAGATATCCTTTTTCTTGAGTAGATTTGGCTCCTCAGTAAAACAATATAGGTAATTCCAGAAACAGGGCAAATCTAAACCTGTAATGGTTCCCCTTTGCCTTTAGGAGTCCGTTTAAATGATGCTGTTTCCAAGCCATTTTTTTTTTTTTTTTTAGATGGGGTCTCACTATGTTTCCCTGACTGGAGTGCAGTGGTTATTCATAGGTGTGACCATAGCTCACTGCAGCCTTGAACTCCTAGACTCAAGTGATTTTCCCTACCTCAGACTTTCAAGTAGCTGTAAGTACAGGCACATGCCAACATACCTGGCCTCCAAGCAATTTTTAAAGAGAATTCTACTGTCTCATTATTCCTTAGTCTTATCTAAATTGACTAACACAATCTGAACAGAATAAACAAAGATGCAAATGGTTATAGGTGGCAGTATCAATCTACCACCATAGAGACAGATTAGTGGTTGCCTAGTACTCAGGGGATGAGGGAGTAGAAAGGTGATATTTAAAGGGTACTGGATGAAGGTTGTTAGTAAGATTATTAAAATGCTCTAAAACTGACTGTGGTGATGGTTGCTGGTATCTACGAACATACTAAAAACTATTAAATGGGTAGTTCATATAAATGAGTGAATTGTATGGTCTGCTGTGCTTTGTATGGTTTGTATGCTTTGTATGGTCTGCTATGGTCTGCTTTCATAAAAAATGTAGGCAGAAATGCATGTAGTAGTTAAAAGTTCAGGATGGTTACCTAGATTCTGAATTCTAGTTCTTGGAGTTTTACCCTCTGGAAACCTGGACAAATCACTAAGTAACTTAGGTACTATTACTAAGCCTCAATTTTCACATCTGTAAAATGGAGGAAATAACAGTACTCATGTACATATAATTGTTGTGAACATTAAATATGATCATGCATACAAAGCTGCCAAGTATAATGCCTAAAACATATAAGTGCTCAATGTTGGCTATTTTTCCTGTTTTTTTTTAAACAGCTTGATTGAGATATGATTCATATATCATAAAATTCACCCTTTTAAAGTGTACAATTCAGTGGTGTTTAGTATATTCCCAGAACTGTGCAACCATTACCACTAATTCCAAAACATTCCCATCACCACAAAAAGAAACCCTGTACTCACTGACAGTCACACCTATTTCTCTCTCCCTGACAGTGGCAACCACTAATCTACTTTCCATCTCTATGGATTCGGCTATCTTTGGCATTTCATATAAATGGAATCATACAATTATGTGCCTTTATGTGTGCGGTTTCTTTCACTTAGCATAACGTTTCCTAGGTTTATCCCTGTTATAGTACTTCATTCCTTTTTATGGCTGAATGATATTTCATTGTATAGATATTTTGTGGATTTCCACTTCTTTGTTATTATGAATAAGCTACTATGAACACTTGAGTACAAGTTTTTATGTGGACATAGGTTTTTAATTGGGTATATACCTATGAATGGAATTGCTGGGCATTATACAAACTATGTTTAACTTTTTGCTTGTGAGGCAATGACAAACTTTTCCACAGAGACTACACTATTGTACATTTTCACAAGCAATGTATAAGTGTTTTAGTTTCTCAAAACACTTGGTATTGTCTTTATTTTTTATTATAGCCATCCTCTTATGTGTGACATAGTATCTCTTCTTGGTTTAGATTTGCATTGCTCTGATGACTAATGATATTGAACCTCTTCTCATGCGCTTATTGGTCATTTGTGTGGTTTTTTTTTGAGATCTTTTGCTCATTTTTAAATTGCCTCATTTCTTTTTTCATTATTGACTTGTAAGAATTCTTTATATATTCTGGATACAAGTCTCTTATATGGTTTGTAAATATTTTTTTTTCCATTCTATGGGTTGTCATTTTGATGTCTACCTCTTTACCCTCTTTATTTACTATTATTATTAATAGAAAGTTTAAAAGTGCTCATCAGAACTATCAATGCTATGACACACTTATTCATGTTTTCTTGTAATTTTTAAATGGTTCTGATGTAGGCAACACAGGCAGACTACTCTAGAACCCGACAATTGGAGAAGTGTAGAAGCTTAAAAGTGACAGCAGAAACAATATCAAAAGGTCAGACAGAAAGCATGGTCTCATGGGGGCATTTAATGTGCTGTTGGGAGTAATCAGTGAAGCAAACAAACCATGCTTGGGAAGACAGACCAAAATCACAGAAAATCGGGAAATCTCAAATGGACGGGGCCAAACAGGAACAGTACCAAATGGCTCTTCAAATGGTTGTTTCTTGCATTGCCAGAAATGAGAACACATAATTAAGCTGAATGCTGTCCTTTTCAATTAACAAAGTAATTGGATGCACTGGAGAAATTTAATGTATTTGATTTTAATCAAAGACACTTTACACTGAGGATAGTCACCAATACCTAAGTCACCAAAACCTCACTTACCCTCTTGTGGGAGAAAACTCAACTCCTATAGTACTGCCACACAACCAAATATCTAATCAAAGGAAATGACTAGATTTCCCAACCCCTTTAAAGACACAATAAGAATAATGTGAAAAGGGCATTTAGTTCATATTGTGCATTAAGATTGATATTATAAAAATATTTTTTAAAATTTTAATACGATGGACACATCTCTCAAATAAAACAGATCAAAAAAGCCCCACTCTTCTTTCCAACAGCACCGAGTGCTTTTAAGAGAAGGACAAATGTTCTGGGCTTTGCCATCAGAAAACGGAAGCAGAGAAATTGTTGTTCCCTAAAGTATACTTTCCAAAAATGGCACAATTTTAATTAAATTTTAATTTTTTCTTTGAGGTATAACTGAGAAATAAAAATTGTATATATTCAAGGTATACAACGTGAATGCTTTGATGTATGTATTGTGAAATGATTACCATAATCAAGCTCATTAAAACATCCATCGCCTCACAAAGTTACCTTTTATTTGTAATTAAAACATTTTAAGATAGTATGTTGACATGAAAGGCGTTAAAACTATAACAAAAAGACAGAAGGAGACTGTGATAATCTTAGAGAAGAAAAAATTTAACATTTATTGTGCTCTAGTTTACTAAGGTCCAATTTAACCGTAGTTAAAGTTAACAGATGACTCCACAATCAAAGAGTTTACAAAGGCCTCTTTGGAGAAGGTACCTGTGTTCTTTGCAGTTCATAGATGTGGTAGCTAACCTGTAAAAATGTCTGTACCCTTTGGCTTGCTTTCTAGGTGTATTTGAATCCCATCTCTGCAGTTTACTAGCCATGTGACCTTGAGCAAGTTATTGAGCCTCATTTGAAAAAAATTAAGAACTATTGTGAAGATCAAATGAGTTAATATGCCTGAAGCAATTTTCTCATTTGTAAAAAGAAGTGATGGACTTAGATTAGTGATTTTCGAAGTATTTTCAGATTTTCAAATTATGTTCAGGCTTCCCCTACTAGTGAAAAGGAAATGGAGGTACACTGGTTGTGGCTGCAGGGTGGGGTGTGGCTTATGGCTGACCAGTGCTTCACCTCTGCCACCCTTTTCCATTCAACCAGAGTAGCTTTTATTTTGCCTGCTGTATTACAGGTTTGGGTTCTATAAAAATTACTTTTTGGAAGACATATTAAACATTTAAATGTCACTTTCTTTGTGCTGAGCAGGGTTCTAAGTGCTTTTCATGTATCAGCTGATGTAATATTCACAAAAGCCTACTAAATGGGTGCTAATATGATCCCCATTTTTCGGATGAGAGAACTGAGACACAGACAAGTTAAGTAAATTGTCCAAGTTCTTGAAGATAGTAAATAAGAGACACAGATTTCAGCCCAAGCAGTCTGGCTCCACCACCCATGCGCTAAACCACTATGCTATACTATGCCAAAACAAAATAAAGTGAAACAAAACAAAACACTTTCTGTTGCTTAAAAAATAAAAGGTAAACTTGAGAACTCCATTAGACTAATCAAATTCTAAGGACCTTTTAGCTTTAAAAAGTCCATCGTTCTACCATGAGGTAAGTAAACTAGTATCAGTATTTAGTCACAGGGTAGGCCCAAGATCAACTAAATCTATAGTGAATTTTTTTCTGCACAGGATTGTAACCAGTGAGGATACAGGATATAGGATATCCTATTCTCACTAGATCTTGTTGTTTAAAAGTGTGTGGCACCTCCCCCCATCTCTCTTCCCCCTGCTCTGGCCATATAAGACGTGCCTGTTTTCCGTTTGCCTTCTGCCACGATTGTAAGTTTGCTGAGGCTTCCCCAGCCATGATTTCTGTACAGCCTGTAGAACTGTGAGCCAATTAAACTTCTTTTCTTTATAAATTACCTAGTATTAGGTATTTC
Organism: Mandrillus leucophaeus; assembly: GCF_000951045.1. Taxonomy (NCBI): domain Eukaryota; kingdom Metazoa; phylum Chordata; class Mammalia; order Primates; family Cercopithecidae; genus Mandrillus; species Mandrillus leucophaeus. The sequence goes on along the minus strand of NW_012101561.1, from coordinate 137,723 downwards.
TTTACAGCAGTGTGAGAACGGACTAACACAGTTGACACTCCTGCTCCAAGGCAAATATTATCTCTTGTTTGAGAGATACATTTAAGTCTGACCAAAATATGATAAAAAGTTCCAGAAGTGCAGTGAGTTTAAAAAAAAAAAAAACCTGTCTATAAATAGTCAAATTATTTGACTGATTTCTTTCCAAATGACTGAATATTTCACCATTAAGTAGAAAAAGCTTAAAACCATCAACATAAATGACAAAGAGAAGAAAACAGCAAGAGAAGGCGTTTCTGCCATAAGTCAGGTTGAAGTATTTTTGTTTCTTTTTTCAACACTGACTTTTGATGTCTTAAAGTGAGTCCAATTTGACAAGGAATATATCAGAGAATAGAATGGAGACATGTGGAAGAGGAGAGGGTAACATTTTTCTGTGCACTGTCTTTCTTGGCATGACCTTTGTGAGGGAAATAGGGAGGAAAAACGTGTGAGACAGAAGTTCAGTGGCAAGAGAAATTACTGTGTTTAAGGTAAGCATAATATGCATGCCATGCTGGACAGATACAAAATATATCAGCATAAAAGTATGTTTGGTGTGTTCTATAAGTGCTAGTAAGGCGTTGGAAAAATATAGTCATTTTCTTCTCCAATATCTGTCACTTTTTAAATTGTAAAAGTCTTATTTCCAAAACAAAAAATACTCAGTAACACATCATGCAATCCATATAAGCAAATTAAATATTAATAAGTATCATCCTAGTTGCCCTTTATTTACTGTTCACAAAAGACTAGTAATATAACATGTATAAATTATAAAGTGCACCCAAGTTCTATATGGTCATTATTACTGCGTCAGTTTTACAGACAGAAAACTGAGGTTCACAGAATTTGGGTAACTTGCACCACATCTTGCAGCTACTAAGTGTCAGGGCTGGGATTTGAATACAGGTTTGTTTTTTATTTATTCTTTTAATGGAGGAAGAGTTTGAGAAAGCCCTTAGTTTCACTTCCGTGAAGTTTCACTGCCATTCTGGAAACTTCTTTTCCAGAACATTTTATATTTGATTGCCTTGATAATCACATCTCTCCCTACTTCAACCTCTGTTCTCAGATTAGGAGTTCCTGAAGGGCAGATGTCATCTACTTTATTTCTATTTTCCCACCAACTACCACAGTGGCTGGCACATGGTAGGTATTCAATACATGTTTTTTGAATGAAAGAATGACATTTTTGCCAACATAAATTCAATAAAACCACTTAAAGACACTCATACCCACATTTTCTCCATTCCTTTGCAGTGACAAGCCATGTTCCAAAAAGGAACAGACCAGTGCCGAGGAGCATAGATGTCCTCATTTAACAAGAAGCTCAGGCCGCCTGAGAAAAAGTTTCATTATAAACCTGAACAATTATGTATTTAAAACATAAGTGAATCGATGTTGTGTTGCTATGTATCTTATATGAAAAAAATTGTTGAAGGAAATATGCAGGTATTTTAGAGCATCGTCCTTCATTTTGAAAGCCAGGGACTATTTTCAGGATGCTTATTAACAGTCCAAAACATTAGCCTCCTCTTATCTACTCTATCATGCTTAGAAATCAAGTTTCACTTCTTATTAACAGCTTTAATAATTACTTTCTTTCATGTCCACACACAGTACCACAAATCCTCTTTACAGCATAGTGCAATCAATGTTTTTCCTAGTTCTGTTGCATCTAGTATTTGCATATTTGCGTATGTTACAGAACGAAAAAAAAACAAAAAAAACAAAAACAACAGAATTATATGTGCCATGGTTCTCACCTAAACTTGGCAAGATTTACCACAGATTATTATTGTGCTCTTCATCAATATAAATTCTAAATTCCTCTACTGGTCACCAAAGCCAGTGAAAATACAAGCTGTCTTTCAGCAAGGAATTATTGAATGTTAGGCTATAATAATTATGTCACTAAGTGACAGCTTTTGAAAAGTTAAAAAAATTTCAATATGAATGGTGAGAATGGTGATAGAGAATTCCTTAAGATGTATATCTTTCTTATCTGAAGAGATAAGAAATTAAGTTAAGCTAAACTGAAACAACATATCTGTTTCAGAAAGACTATAATTAGACATTTTTTTAATAATAGATTTTTTAGTGAAAGAAAGAAAGAGCCATTGTACCACTGATAATTAAAGATCTGCAGGAAAATCCAGGGGCTCTTCCTCATTTCTAAGATTGTCATTATACCCCAGGGCTACTGTCAGAAGTAAAAGTCTGTGCTGGATGAAGCAGACTGATGACCTAGAATGATGCTTCTTAGGCTTGTAGGAGAAGATCTAAGGCAAATTTTGTAACCAGAACAGCAGAACTCTGACATTCAAAAATCAGCACAGTAGAATTCATACATTCAAATGAACTCCAGCTCCATAATTGATTCTGTCACCCTTGTAATACCCAAAACATGCAAACAATGCTGTCAGTACTCAAAACATTTTTGTAATTCCTCATTGATAATTATCTGTAATGTTTGCCTATGAGCTGCTTAAAACAATCAGCTTTTTAACTATACTGGTTTTTGACCATGTCATACCACATATTTTGACCACCTGTCTTCAATAGACTTGACTCCAAATAGTCTCTGGTTTTTCCCCAAAATCAAATCCCTCTTCAAACAAACAAACAAAAAAATCCACCAGTAAAAATATTTAACAAGAATTCCAAAGGTCTAAAAGAAATAACCAGAAAAAAAATCACAACAAAAATTTTACCAAAGATAGCATTAGAACCAATGTACAGCCTGAGTCAATTATTCCTAAGGGATGCTCTCTCATTTTTATGCATATATCTTTTATGCAAGATAATATGTTCTAATGTGCACACGTGTACTAGTACATGCCCATCCATTTGCACTCACATAGAAAATTTCAAGAAATACACATAAAGAAAATTTACACCCTCTTAGGCATGTGAATGGAGATTCAAGTGACGGGGGTGGGCAGGAGAGCTTTTATTTTACTTTATATGCTCTGTTTGTAATGATATATCTATATGTATATGTGCTGTTTGTAATGATATATCTACACACACACACACACACACATATAACGGTGAGTACATATTACTTTCATAATAACAAGGGAAGAAGTAAAGAAGGAAAAATATGAAAATAGAAATGAGTGAGGGAAGGAAAGAGAAAGAGAGAGGGGAGGAACAAAATAAAGTAGTTCCAATAGTTAATACCCTATTTTCTAGTCTTTTATGTTTATAATTCCATTTTGTACATTAAACCATTTTATGTGACTTTTTGTCTCTATGTTAAAAATGTGTGTTGTAAAGACACTTATGTGTTCTATGTAAGGAGTAATAGAGTTAAATTAGCAAATAATGCAAGCACAGTGACAGCTGCTATATTGAGTAAAGTGAGAATGCCCTGGCAAAGGAAAAAATATCTGAAATCTGTTCCATGTTATCATGTTTTTATTGATCAATCTGTGGCCAATTAAAAATAAACAATAAAAAATACCCTTATCTAGGAGCAAACTTCAGGATGATAATTAAGGGATATCCAATATCCATGAGGACAGGATATTGCACAGTGGAACATTGAAACCACTGACAGTTTCTGGGTTTCCTCCAGAGGGAACTTCATGGACTGTTCAAAAAATAAGTCACATAAGAGTGTGATTTCAGTTTGGACTGTATTTTCTATTGTACAATCCAATGTATTTGAAATCAACAAAACGAACACTTTAAAAATGTATCCATCCAAAAAGTATCATAAACACAACACAATGACAAATGAAAAAGTGGTGAATCTTGGCAGCATTTATGACAAACATGGGGCTAATTTCCTTAATGTTTGAAGAGATCTTAGAAGTCAATAATAAAAAGACCAATAACATAATAGATAAACAAAGCACACAGAAATTGATAAAAAAGAAATGCATATGGACAAAATAGTTCAATTTCATTCACTGTTTAAAACTGAAATGAGGAATCATTTTTTACCTATCATACTGACACAGATCAAAGAATCTGATAGTATCCAGTGTTAATTTGCACCAACAAGCACTGTGAAGTACTGTCAAAGGGAGTATAAATTAGTGCAACTATTGTATATGGCAATGCGGCAGTAACTATCAAAATCTAAAATATACATTCTTTTTGACTAGACAATTTTGTGTAAGAATTTATTCTTCAGATACATTTTTGCACTGTCTTGTAAATAGATATGAGTGAGTATCCATGCAGCATTTTCACAAGCACTGAAAAGCATGCAGAATTCCTCAGGAGGGAAATGTTTAAGGAGATTTTGGTACATCCATATAATACTCGGACTACTAGACAGCTGTTCAAAAGAATGGTAAAGATGTATTTACGGGGATACAGGAAGTTTTTTAAAAAACAATATTGACTGAAAAGTCAAGGGACAGAACAATATTTGGGGGAAAACAGGAATATTGACAGTGGTTACTACTGTAGTTGCGAGTGGAATGGGGTGGGGCTAAGTGCAGACTGGGGTAAGAGTGACTTTCCATTACAAACTCTTCAATTGCTTTGAATTTTTTTCCTATGTATACATTACTTTTTAAGAACTTTATTTAGATATAATTCACATGCCATCCATTTGAAGTATAAAATTCAATGGTTTTTAGTGTGTTTACAGAGTCACGCAACCATCTCTACAACTAAGTTTAGAACATTTCATCATCACACACACACGAAAAAACTCTGCACCCATTAGTAGTCACTTCTTCTTTCCTGCTCTCTTCTTACACCCTCACAACCAGTAGACTACTTTCTGCTCTATGGAATTTCATTCATTTTGATGGATGAAAAAGGAGTGAAATTGCCCCTAAAAGATATATCCCTAAAAGATAATCCACAATCAGAAGAAGTAGGACCTGAATAACACCACATTCTCTTACTGTACAGACTTGTGATGATTTATTTTTTCTGTGAATAGCTAAGCCACAGTACCCATTTTCTGGTCAAACACAAGTCTGGATATTGCGGTGAAGGTATTAATATTTTAAAAAATAAATTTTATTTTGTTTACTTAAGGCATACAACAGGATGTTATGGGATCCATACCGACAGTAAAAAAGTTATTATAGCAAAGCAAATTGACATATCTATCATCTCACATAGTTAGCCACTTTTTTTTTGTTTTTGTAGCAAAAGTAGCTAAAATCTACACAGTTAGCATGAATCCCACACAGGTCAATTTTATTACCTATAGTCCTCATGTTGTACATTAAATCTCTAGACTTGTTCATGCTACATATCTGCTACTTTGTACTCTGACTGACATCTCCTCATTTCATCCTCCTCAACACCTAACTCTGCTAACCACTGTTTGTTCTCTATCTCTGTATATTCATTTTTTTTCTTTTTAGATTCCACATGTATAAATGAGATTGTGCAGTGTTTTTTCTAAGTATTCATCAACAGACAAATGAATAAACTGTGGTACGTATACACAAAGGAATATTATTTAGTCCTAAAAAAAGAATGAGATATTGCCATTTGCCACAATGTGAATAGGCCTGGAGGACATTATGCTATGTGAAATAATCCCAATACAGAAAGAAACATATTGCTGTGAAGGTGTTTTTTGGTTATGATTAATATTTAAGTCAGCAGACACGGAGTAAAGCCACTTACTTTCCATAATGCCTTCAACTGGTTGAAGGCCTTAAGAGAAAAGTATGGAGGCCTCAAAAAAAGAAAAAGAAAAAAATCCTACCTTCAGATTGCCCTTCAGACTCATGCTGCAATATCAACTTTTCTCTGGATCTCCAGCCTGCTGGTTTCCAAGCCCCATAACTGCATAAGATAATTCCTTATAATCAATTTTTCTCTCTCCCTCAACTTTTGCTCTCTCTCCTCTCTCTCTCTCTCTCTCTCACACACACACACACACACACACACACACACCCTATTTGGTCTATTTCTCTGGAGAACCCTGACTAATACAATATTCAATTAGTGTCACTGTTAGAAAGTACTTTACAGATCATCTAAGTCAAATCCCATCATCTTATAGGTGGAAAAAATGAGGATCAAAGAGTTTAAGTGATGTATATGTGTCTACAGACAGATCTACAATGAAGGTAGAGTAATTTAAGGACCTCTAGAATGATAATTTGTCATGAAAGTTTTGAAAAGTGCATGGGAATAAGGCTACAGATAGTGTTTTCAAATCTGTGTGGTCAGGACACTTGAGACATAAAGTTAAATTATCAAATTATCACTTTAAAAATATATACAATGTGTTGAAAAACATTCAGTTTTGTAGTTTCCCCAAACTACTTTATAACATAATTACATGGTTCCTGGAGGCTAGTTATAATTGAATTATAGGGTATCTTGTTCACATTCTAGCTGGTGAAAAAAATTGCTCAGCTCTGCTTTGTGGTTCTCTAAACACTGGCTAGAATACTCATGAGGCAGCTTATAATTCAATTATAACTTCCCTCTGGGAACCATATAATTATATATAAAAGACCTAAGCCATCATATGTTCTCCATTTATTTTTTGTTATGAAAGGATTTGTCTAAAGTCTGATATTAAATTTGAATAGCTCTGAGTCAATTTGCACCTCAGAATTTACCCAGATACTTCAATAATAAAACCATATTCACCTAGCCGAATGATACTAGGAGTCAACCTGTTTATCCTCCAAATCATGAAATATAATATTTTTATTTTTTCTTGGAGATTATATATATATATTTCCAGACAGGTACGCCCTCATGTTTTTAATTGAATTTGTAATTAAATTACTGAAAATTGTTGCATAATTACTATGACAGATTTGAATAGAAGATGTTAATGTGTTAATTAATTAATGGTTCAAAAGAGTATATATTTTACAGAAATAAGAAATAGGGACAATTGATATTAAATTTATTCCAGGGAAACTCTCTCTTCCTCTCTGCCTCTTTCATTTATTTATTTCCCAGATGTTCACTGAGTACTTGCTCCATGCCAAGCACTGTGCTTTCCCTTAATGCTCACAATTCTTTTGAGAATGCATGTGAGCTCATGATTGTGCATGCACACACACATACCTCTTCTAGGAGAACATATCTCATATGAATTGCAAAGTTTGTCACTTAATTCCACAAGGATTTTATATGCCCCCTGTTTAGCATTGTGCTTGGCTACAGTATCTGGGAAACAAAGGAGTAGGTATTAAATAAACCATACTCTTCAGAACTTTACAGTTAAGCTGAAGAGATAAGGACAGCATACAAGTACAGGAAACTCAGACGATGGCAATAAGATATAGTGAGGGTAGTTATTTATATGTGCAGAAGAGGAGGAGAAGCATGTCAAAAACTAATTCTGCCTGGGCGCAGTGGCTCATGCCTGTAATCCCAGCACCCTGGGATGTCGAGGTGGGCAGATCACTTGAGGTCAGTAGTTCAAGACCAGTCTGGCCACCATGATGAAACCCTATCTCTACTAAAAATACAAAACAAATTATCTGTGTGTGATCTCAGCTACTTGGGAGGCTGAGGCAGGAGGATCGCTTGAACCTGGGAGGTGGAGGTTTCAGTGATCCAAGATTACACCACTGCACAACTCTGTATGCCCCACAAGTCTGCCTATGAGATGTTCTGAAACTGCATCATGATTGCTCTAACAGTTCAATCCTTCAGCATCTAACCTGTGTTCTCAAGCAATAGAATGAAAGGTTCAGATTCCAAACTATGAAATCAGAATGCAGAGCTTCCAGCTCTAACATTTGCTAATCATGAGATTTGGGGCAAGTTACTTAATGTCTCAATGCCTTCATATGATCATATGTAAGATATAGACAGAGAAAATTATAGAATTTATCTCAAAGGATTGTTTAAAAATGAAAAGAATTGATATGAAAAAAATCACTTATATTCCTGGCACATAGCATTTAATAGATGGTAGCTATTATAATACTTTTGTTGTTATCATTGCCATCTCCATAATCATCATCATCATTATCTGAGAAATATTGACAGAAGATAAAGGGGAAATTTCCGTAAGATTAAGATATGGCTGCAACTAGGAACTTTTTGACAAAGCTGTATTTTTAAATGGTGATTCTAAAAGATAAAACTCACTGCATATAATCAAGAATAAGGTCTGACTCACAAAACCTAATACAACTTATAAAAGATGTGGAGGCCAAAAAAGGTAGGACTGGAGGCTTTTTTAGTTATATGAAGGGCAACATTAAAAATGAGTAAATAAGAGCATTGTTATAGTCACTGGTGTAATGATGCTACTTGTCAAACAATTCCTGGAATCAATAGATAACCCCTACTTTGCATCTGCCTTTTCTGTCAAAGAGATTTACTTTTGAACCGGAAATATTAACAGAATCCTTAGTAAGAATAAATAGAAGACCAGTATTCATGAGGAGGTAGTGTTGAAAATATTTACGTTTCTGGGCCCTCATGAGAGATTTCCAAGAATATTGACTTAGCTCTGATACTAGGGAGCAATCAGCACCAGAAACCAGCATGGGCATACTCTGAATATGTCTTGACAGACTAACTTCACTCCCCTTTTGAGCAGGCTGATTAAATTGACAAGACAGGGAAATGGGTAGATGTGTTTCATATTCAGCAAGGCATTTTGCAAAGTCTCTTATAATATGTTATTGGATGAGTTAAAAACTATGAGATAAATGACAACACAATTAACACACAAATGAATGAACAACCATATTAAAGTAACTGATTAATTTGTCTCTAGTGATCTCCTTTTCCTTGTTCTCTATGACATTTTTATCCAAGTCATGAGCGAGAAAATACAGTTTGTAAATAACAAAGAACTAGTAGGAATAACAGCCTGTTGAATGACATAATCATCATGCCCCAAATTCATGCCAGGATAGAACTATGAGCCAAATATAACACACTATAATTCCAGAGACAGATACAAAGATACTTCAAAATGTTCATGGAAAATATATATTATGAAGAAACTACGTATGGACTTCAATTTTTTTCTGCACCAAAATAAACTTGCACTAACTTGTTATAACATGTCTGAACAGGATCTACTTTGAGGCACTTAGAAAGATATCTGTTCAGGAGAGCACTTATCAGAGTAACATGAATTCTGGTAAAGTTGAAGCAAGAAAAAAAACAATATTTATGGTGAAGCTTGTGTAGAAGACTAGTGAAATCATTGATCTTTACACAAAGTTTATGGGGACAAAGCTCTCCCCAAATCAGCAGTTTACAAGTGAACAACTCATTTTAAGAAGGGATGAGATGATGTTGAAGATGAAACCCACAGTGGCAGACTATCCACATCAATTTGTGTGGAAAAAAATTATCTTGTTTGTGATTTAATTGAAGAAGACCAATGATTAAGAGCAGAAACAATAGCCAACACCATAGACATCTTAAGTGGTTCAGCTTACACAACTCTGACTGAAAAAATAAAGTTGAGCAAATTTTCCACTCGATGGGTACCAAAACTGTTACTCCCAGATCAGCTGTAGGCAATAGCAGAGCTTACAGTAGAAATTGAAAACAAGTGGGATCAAGATCTTGAAGCATTTCTTCAAAGAATTGTAACAGTGGATGAAAGATGTTTTACCAGCACAATCCTGAAGACAAAGCATGATCAAAGCAATGGCTACAAAGAGGTGGAATGGTCCAGTCAAAGCAAAAGCAGACAGGTCAAAAACACAGGTCATGGCAGCATTTTCTGCGGAATGCTCAAGGTGTTTTACTTGTTGACTTTCTGGAGGGCCAAAGAATGATAACAGCTGCTTATTATGGGTGTGTTTAGAGAAATATTTAGCAGAAAAATGTCCAGGAAATCTTTAACAAGAGTCTTTCTCCACCAGGGCAATGCTCCTGCTCATGCCTCTCATCAAACAAGGGCAATTTTGTGAGAGTTTCAATGGGAAAGCATTAGGCATCCACTTTACAGTCCTGATTTGGCTCCTTCTGACTTCTTTTTGTTTCCTAATCTTTAAAAATCTGTAAAGGCCACCCATTTTTCTTCAGCTAATAATGCAAAAAAGACTGCATTAATATGGTCAAATTCCCAGAACCTTCAGTTCTTCAGGGAAAGACTAAATGGCTGGTATCATCACTTACAAAAGTGTCTTGACCTTGATAGAGCTTATGTTGAGAAATAGTTTATACTTTTTTATTTTTATGATTTAATTCCATTTTCCATAAACTTTTTCAAGTCCCTTCATATGTAAAGTCCTGCATTTGTAAAAATATCTCTACTACACAAGTACATGGAAACAAAAATTGGTATAAAAATAGCTGCATATGGAGACTAAGATTTTAGTTGACTGTGAGCACAATGAGCTGGCAAGATGATGTGGCTGATGTGAGCATATGCTGTGTAAATGGAAATGTGGAAAAGATAATATTCTTGATCTGATTTCAGTTGCCCAAACCACACCTGGAGTCTGTTCAATTGCAGTCTCCTCCTCTTTAAAAGGCCATGAAACAAATAGAATGTATTCAGAAGAGAGTGACCAAGATACCTGAATGACAGGAAGATGTGTCATCCTTGCATATGTTTAATAGTCATTTGTGAAGAAAGTTGTGGAAAGGACTCAAGCAACAGGAATACATTGCTTAAAAAGATTTTTCTAAGCCTTAAGAATGGCGAACTGGTAGGAAGCTGGTAACTAAGAGTGGGAGCTGAGAGGAAACTGGAAACCAAGGAACACAGGGTTGCCACAACATTAAGGGGATTCCATGGATCATTTATGCCTGAGTCAATTTTTCTCTGAAATGCAGATGATCTGGAACTACTTCCCTAGTTCTATCTACTACTGACATTTAGCCCAGAGTTCCTCCTCCCAATAAGCACAATTCTGAACTTACCTACTTATGCTAATGAAGGGAGGTAGAGAAATAGCAGCAATTTGTAACTTTTTATTATTGTTCCCTTCACATTACAATCCTCAAAGTATACACTGCAGAGGGGATATCATGCAGTATTGGAAAGCTCACTGAACTGAGAGAATACCAAGGTTACATAAGACCTGCATTAGTCCATTTTCTCTGGGTCTCAATTTTGTAACCTAAAAACGGAGGTAGTCTGTTGAAATAGTCTCTAATGTCACTTTCAGATTGAAAATATAGTATAATTCTATTGATACTGTGTTAATTTTAAAATAATATTTTATGATTTTTTTCCAAGTTTATAACAAAACATGAAAACAAATTATCTATTTGGTTTAGTGAATCAAACTAAATGAAATATTGCCATGCTACATATTCAGTGCAGAGAATGCTGATAACTTTAAGTTTGGTGATTCAGGCAAACATAGTTTTATTTTCAGTCATAATTGCTTCACTCGTTGTCTTGTTTGTTGTTTGGTTGGTTTATTTAAGCTTATGCCCATTTTTTGAAACATTAGTTCATTTTGGTGGAATATCATCTAGTTGTTCTTTAATGAGCTGACTCTTGGCATAGGAAGTGTAAGATCAAGCAGAAAAAGAACTTGTGGCCAAAATGTGATCCTTGGGAAAGAAGTTCAGAGGCTCTATAAGAGAGGAGTGAGCTTGGGATCCCCTGCTATGAACTTCCCCTGAGTGATTTGCAAATGTAATTTTTTCTGGGAAACAGAAATGACAGCTCAGATAATCAACATACACTTCTCACCACAAGAGAACCTTGGTTTGCAGAGATGGACAGCAAATATGAACAGCTCATTTTTGCCTCAAAGTCCCCAAAGAAAGGGTTATTTTTTCTTAGAATCTAACTCAAGGGATCTTGGGAAAAATCCAATCTTATTGAAAATACAATGACATGAGTATCTTCTCAAGCATTTTAGAACATTTATTGCCAAAACAACATTGGTACTCAAATAGATTTCACTTTGCTACATTGGAGCTTTCCAGGTAAGGGAAAATTTGCCAGAACCTCTAGGGAAAAAAAAACCCTGAAATGCTATTCTTTGACAGAGTAAGGGAAATATATAGTTTATCTAATGAAAGCTTTTCCTTTTGCTCCTCTCTATTTTAAAAAGCATTCACCTCTGCTCACCACTTCTTGGGTTCCAGTTGACCTATTGTGTCACTTATCTGGGCTTTCAGTAACTCAGTTCAGTCATCAAAAGAAATGCTAAAGACTATTGGTGAGGCAGGCAAACTTCTGCCATGTCTGAACTAGGTAGTAGGGTATGGCTTTTCTTAATGCAGCTAAAGTCTGAAGTGGCTTCTATAACTGGTTGTTTATTGTTTTTGTTTTGTTTCAAAAGAGGATGCTTTTGTTTTCAAACTTTTACCTAAAGAAACTGACTTCAGGCTTCTAATTCAACTCTTTATACTCTTCCTTCTCATATTTCCCTTCTTTTTTGAGAAAATAAAAGTAGGCTTTGAAATAGCCTAAAATTTTCTATAAATTCTAGTGAAAAGTTGATTCAGAGTTGACCTACAATGCTTTGAAAGACACATGTTCAAAGGAAGAGTAAGAGCTAACATTCTAGTACCATACACTAAAATGCACAAAATTTTAAGTAAAACACACTCTGATTTGCACTGTTGAGCAAAGAGAGACAAACTAATAATAAGCCACTGACTTGGAAATAATTGCAACTGCTCTGCAATTCAATGAGAATTCGGAGCTGTCCTGGGAAAAGCAAGCTAAAATGAAAAGAAGTGGTGATGGTGGTGTGACAGTGTTTAATATTTTTCACCTAAAATGAATGGTGCTATCAGTTGCCATGGTGCTCCCTAATTAGGCCTGGTCTGGGGTCCTGCTCTATGAGATATGGAAAAAATCCACAAAAACTTAATTAATGGAATGGGGAACAGACAAAGAATTTAAGTTTCTTTAATCTGGAAAGACAAAGGGTGAGAAGAAAGGTAAATGATGGATGTCTAACAAATGAAGTGAATGAATAAAAGGTCATTGCACTCCAGAAAGGTAAAATTGGGTAACATTCCATAAAATTTATGAATAGAGCTGATGACTAATGAAATAAAATACAATCAATATTTATACATTAATTTTTCAAATATGTTAACTCTGAGAAAAGAAACATGAACAAGACATGGCATTTAACTTCAAAAGTTCACATTTCAGCTGGGGAAATACATAAAAACAAAACAGCATAAAATTTTATGAATGATTTCACAGGGGCATGGGCTATAAACAAGAGTATAAGGATATATTAAGGACTTGTTTTCAGAGAGAATAAGGTAGGTATGAAGAGAAGTCTAGGAAGATTTGACAAAAGAGAACACATTTAATCAGGGCCTTGAAGAATTACTTGAAAGTGCACTGGCCTCAGAAGGGATAGCAGGATATTCCAGAAGAGGAAAAGCATTCAACAAAGGCATAAGTGAAGACAAAAATAAATGACTTGTTAATGAAACGGAAAGGTCCAGGATAGCTGGACTATGGCCTCCATGGGAGAAGTAATGTTAATCAAGGCCAAAGGTAGGCAGAGCTTTAAATACTACAATAAAGAACGTGTACATTATCTTGCGGACAACACAAGCCAATAGTAGTTTTTCATTTGTTTTAGATGAAGGGGATACATGTGCAGGTTTGTTATGTGGGAATGATGGAGGGTTGAGCTTCTAGTGCATCCATCACCCAAATAATGAATATTGTACCCAATAGGTAATTTTTTAACACTCACCTCCCTCTCACCCTCTCCCATTTTGGAGTCCCCAATATCTATTGTTTCCATCGTTATATTCATGTGTACACATTGTTTAGCTCCATTTGCAAATGAGAGCAGGCAGTAATTAGTTTTCTTTTTCTGAGTTATTTCACTTAGGATAATGGCCTCTAGTTCCATCCATGTTACTACAAAGGACATGATTTCTTTCTTTCTATGGATGCATGGTATTCCATGGTGTATATCTACCACATTTTCTCTGTAAATTCTTTGTAGATTTTCTTCAGGTTGATTCCATGACTTTGCCATGGTGAATAGTGCTGCAACAAACTGATGAATACAGGTGTATTTTTGATATAATGATTCCTTTTCCTTTGGGTAGATACCCAGTAGTGGGATTGCTGGATCAAATGATAGTTCTGATGAAACCATATGGACACAAGGAAGGAAACAACACACACCTGGGCCTGTTGAGGGGTGGGGATGCAGGGGAGGGAGAGCATCAGGATAAATAGCTAATGCATGCAGGGCTTAAAACCTAGATGACGGGTTGATAGGTGCAGCAAACCACCATGGCACATGTTTACCTACGTAACAAACCTTCACGTCCTGCACATGTATCCCAGAACTTAAAATACAATAAAAACTTAAAAAGTTATAAAAATAATGATAGTTCTACTTTTAGTTTTTTGATAAATCTCCATACTGCTTTCCACAGGGGCTGAACAAATTTACACTCTCTCCAATATACCCTTTTCTCTGCATCCACATCAATGCCTATTTTTTTTATTTTTTATTTTTTAGTAAGAGCCAGATTGGCATGATAGCCCATGCCTATAGGTCAGGAGTTTGAGACCAGCCTGGGCAACATAGTGAGGGTCTGTCTCTACAAAAAATTTTAAAAATTAGCTGGGCATGGTAGTGTGCACGTGTGGTCTTAGCTACTCAGTAGGCTGAGGAGGGAGGATCACTTGAGCTTAGAAGTTGAAGGCTGTAGTGGGCCAGGATCACGCTACTTCCCTCTAGGCTGGGAGACAGAGAGAGACCCTGTGTCCAAGTAATAATAATCATCATAATAACAATAATAATAGCCATTCTGACTAGTGTTAGATAGTATTTCATTGTGTTTTTGATTTGCATTTACCTGATGATTAGTGATGGTAAGCATTTTTTCTTATATTTGTTGGCCATTTGCATGTTTTCTTTTGAGAAATGTCTGTTTATGCCCACTGCCCATTTTTTAATGGAGTTGTTTGTTTTTTCCTTGTTGAGTTGTTTGAGTTCCTTGTAGATTTTGGATATTAGACCTTTGTTGGATGCACAGTTTGCAAATATTTTCTACCATTCTGTAGGTTGTCTGTTTACTCCAACAGTAGTTTTTAAGCAGGAAAGTGATCTTGGTACTAACTTCACTTTCTGGAGAACAAGTCTACTTGTTATGGTTCAGGGGAGTAAAACTTAGATCCAAGGAGGACATGTTTGTCTGTCTCTGTCACTATCAAGCTGTATGACCTTAAATAAGTCATTAAGTTTCCTGTGCCTTGGTTCCCACCTCTGTAAAATTAGATGTTTGCAAATATCTAAAGGACTGTAATGTGGAAGGGAAATAGATGTATTCTGTGTGCCTCAAACTGGTGGGTGGACAGATTTGAGCTCAATATGAAGAAGAACCAACAGGGGGAATCATGGACAAAATGGTTGCTTTAGAAGTTCTCCAGATGTTCCTAGTCACGTAATAGAATGATGTAGAAGGAAATCAAATACTATATGAACAGATGTATAAGAGAAGGGGTTAGAATAGATAATCTTTTGGGTCCCTTTCAGACTGGACATTCTACTCACTCTTCCACAAATCAGCTCTTCAAACAGAAAGAAGATGGATATACCCTCTTTTTTATTTATTTCTTCATGCCGATTTGCCTTCCTTTCACCATTTTGCATATTACATGCTCTAATTTCACCTTTCTGGTTGATATCTTCTGGATACTATCACGTAGCCAGCTATGTTCCTAACCAAATTTCACACCCAAAACTGAACATACTGTTTCCCAAAAAGGCGACCAGATCTCTCTGTTAGTGATTAGGATTTTATGTACAGTAAAACCTTAATTAACTGAAGTCCAACTAATGAAACATTTTATTTCATGTTCTACATTCATTTTTATGAGAAAAACAAACATGGTGACTAAGCAAAACTTTATCTTGTATTTACTGAAGGAAAAACAAATTCATCTCCCAAGAAGTAGTCTGAGGTCAATAGAGATTCATCCCAATCTCCTACTTTTCCCATACAATAAGAACAGATTTCAGAATGGTGAACTTGAAACTCTGAAAAAATGTTCCAAATACTAAAGTAAAATGCAATTGTGTTCACTTAACTGTACTTATTAAAGTAGTACAATGGACTACAGTTACATAAAACGTTTCAACCACAAAGATTGAAACAAAAAGTAGATGCGCTACTTAATTTTAAAAAGCCTCAATTAACACCCCCTTCCCTAATTATTTTAGTAAATCAAGACTTTTCTATATTAAAGATCCATGTCCTTCACTATTATATGTAAAGGAAAAGGGAATATTTCATTTTCACGTCTCTATACCTACCACTGATAGGGCACCTAGGTGTTTATAAATGTTTGTTGAATTGATTAATAATAGACACATATTAGTTATTATTATTAGCCTGTTTCAGTAGCCATATTCTTTTTTATCTTCAAAAAGTTTCAAACTCTGTATTCATATATTTCTGTCAGATCATATAAATAAAATACATAAGTATAAATATGATGCATGTGGTATTATTTGCATTCATATTAATAAACTATAAGATATTAAAACCAAAAGCAGTGTTGAAGGTCATCAAATTCAATTATATAATTTTACAGAGGTGGGAACTAAGGCACAGGAATCTTAAATGACTTATTTAAGGTCATACAGCTTGTTAGTGACAGAGACAGGACGGACTAAAATACCGGGTTTCCTTTTTCTCAGTCCTGTAATTTTTTTTCTTCTACAAAAAAAAACTAGCTCTGCATTATTTAAAGTCAAGTAGGAAACAATTTTTGTGCTGAAACAAGAAGGTACTCAGAAACGTTCTTCCATTTCAGCACTAGAATTCTCAGGTACAAAGAAGTCTGGTTTTCCTCTCCTTTATTGGAAAGGTATCTTGTGTATTTATTTTATATCCTTGCTACTCTAAAATCAATCTAATGTTGTTTTAAGAGACAATAAAAGCCAGAATAATATGGCATAGATTTATCTATCAGTGGCAGCAGTGAAGGAATTGCCATCTACTGTAATTTGTCAGTAATTTATAAGAGTGCCTGTTGGGCACCAAGACATGAAGAGTTACCTTGTGTTACTAAACTAATAACTTCTCACTTCATTTTTTTAAAAAAACTGTAATTCTTGGTAAATTAATTGTCCACACAGGAACTGTCATTAGGCAAGGTTTGGGACTATAATACTCAAAGTTTTGAGGGGTGTAATGAACAAGAAATCTTCAGAAGCTTGGGAAAGAAATTGCAAGGCAGCACTGGTAAACCTTTCAGATCTGATGGAATCTGCCAAGTCACCTAGGTTTTACACATTACTAAATCTTTTCTTTTTTTTTTTGAGACGGGGTCTCGCTCTGTTGCCCAGGCTGGAGTGCAGTGGCCCGATTTCAGCTCACTGCAAGCTCCGCCTCCCGGGTTCCCGCCATTCTCCTGCCTCAGCCTCCCGAGTAGCTGGGACTATAGGCGCCCGCACCACGCCCGGCTAATTTTTTTGTTTTTTTTAGTAGAGACGGGGTTTCACCGTGTTAGCCAGGATGGTCTCGATCTCCTGACCTCGTGATCCACCCGTCTCGGCCTCCCAAAGTGCTGGGATTACAGGCTTGAGCCACCGAGCCCGGCACACATTACTAAATCTTATGCTACATTCATGTAATAATATTATGTAAGGTCTTTTTTATGTTAAAGGAGGAAGTTTTCATCATTTGCCTTGTAATTACATTGAGAGATTATCTCTAAAAAGAAAGTTCAAAGAAAATTTAAGATGTAACCCAGAGAATCAAAAAAAGTTACTCGTGATAGACATTCCTCAATAGGGACTCATGAGCTGCTAGTCTACACAAACATCAAATATATGAGATCAAACCTTTTGTATCACGTTGAGGCACAAAAGCAGAGGGCAGGAAAATTTGTATGCTGTATGCTATTAATCCTCTAAGAACTCAATAATCTATATAGGCATGGAGGTAAGTTTTAGCAGAAAGAACCCTGATAAATTATGAAAAAATTAAGAAAAGCAAGCAATATGAAGAAAATGCTAAAATAACCAAATTTCTTCAGTTTGTGAGGTATAGTGTCTGTGGTCTTTGGGGAAGCGGGATACATTGATGATGAAGAGATTAAAAACATTCTAAAATGTAATGGGTAATCAACTGAAAAATATCACTTACTTACCTTGCTGTTATGACCAACCATAAAGTGTATCTCAAAAAAATAAAACTGCAATTTCAATTTCCTTGATCTTTTATGTTTATATTATCAAAAATGATAGCACAGTTTTTTAAATTTACACATCAGAAAGGCCATTTGAGGAAAAATGGGCTTTCGCAACTCTAATCCTTTATGGGTTTTTTTTTTTTTCGCTTTTATAATGGTGATTAAAACTCAAAGTAGGAGTCACCTGCAGTATTTTTCATTTCTGTATCTGTTGATTGTCAACACTGGTCTTTCTGTGGCATTGTAGGTATGTGGGTAAAAAAATGAGTAGTCATCATTTTCAAAATAAATCACAGTATGGATAGTGGGCAGGAGGCACTAATGTCTGCCAAGGTTCCTGTCCAGTTTATCACTTCAAGGTCTACCTAGTGTATTTTTACTTCATTAATTAATGATTGAACACTTAATAAGTTCCTTCCAAGTCAAGGTACATCATTCACCAGACCCCATCATTGCAAGGCTGAATTGGAACAGATTATTGCCAAAACAGATTACTGAGATGCTTGACAAACTAGCTTATAATGTTTTATTCTTTCCTTGTCAGGTAAAATTTAACAGAATTAGGATTGACATCAAAGACATTTCTGAAAAGGTCATGATCTTATCACATCACTGAGATTAAGCACTGTAAGGATTTGCTTCAAGTTGGGTGGGAAATCTTTAAAATTCTATACAACTTTGAGAAGACATTTAGAGATTTCTCCCCCAGTAACCTAACTAGATTTGTTGGAAAGCTGGAGGGCATAGTGTTGACAGAGCTGCTTACTTAAGTAACTCACAAGACTGGAAGATAGTTTAGTCAATTCTCATATGACTCCAAGAGCAGTCAGAGAAAAGATAACCAGCTGGATCACATCATTTTTTTTTTTTTCTTTCTTTCTTTCTTTTTTTTTTTTTTTTTTTTTTTTTACCTAGATGGGTCCACTATATCACCTTTACCCTTTTGACTCCCAGGTTGGCCACTCTGGGTCTGTTTCCCCAGCCCGGCCCTTCTAGCCTACTTGCTCAAATACAAGTCACTGCTTAGGCACCTGCCATATCACACCACACCATACCACATCATATCCTACCATCTACAATCTTCCCCAGCTCAACTTCTAAATGGTTTGGATCAGTACCAGCCAGCTGCAGCCAGAATAATTCTATTTCTAGCACCCAGGAAACCCACTGCCTCTCCACAAAAGCCATATCTTAACTATCTATATCATCTGGGGCCTCTATCACTTGAATCTCTTCATTTCTACCCACTCATCAATGGTACATGTGAGGCATATTGCACCAGTCCTTTCCCAGTCTTAGGTCTGATTCCAACAGCTTCTTATCTCTCAACTATGCCAATATTCCCTAGTACTAACTTCCTAGTCTAGTCAGCTCTATAGTAAGAAAAATTACACCAGGCTCTATAGTAAGACAAATTACACCAGGCCTATTCTCGCTTCAGGCCACTGCCCATACTATTTTCCTATTATTTCTTCCTCACTTCCCCACTTCCCTATCATCTAGGCAAAGCTATCTGTCACTCATCATTAAAACTCCAGTTCCTTCAGGAGGCTTTTCCTGATTACTTCAACAACAGAAAAGCTACTGTTAGTTGAGCATTTATTACTTAACACTTTGAATCCATTATAGCTTTATTGAAATAAAATCAACCCACTTAAAATATATGATTCAATTATTTTTAGTTAATTGATAGAGTTGTGCAACTATCAGCACAAACCAACTTTAGGATGTTTACACTGGATATTTACACCATTTCCAAAACACTCCTTGTGTCTTTTATGGCGATTTGCAATCACTACCTGTTACCACACCCCACCCTTGGCAACCACTAATCTATTTTCTATCTCTATAGGTTTGTATTTTCATAACATTTAACATGAATGAGATTGTACAATAGGTTTGCACAATCTATTTTGCATGTGCTTTATTTCACTTAATATAATGTTTTTGGGATTCATCCATGTTGTTGCATGTATCAAAACTTTATTCCATTTTATGGCTGAATAACATTACATTGTATGGATATATTATATTTTGTTTATCTGTCCATCAGTTGATGAACATTTGGGGTATAGCCACTTTTTGGCTATTGGGAATAATGCTATTATGAACTTTTGGATATAAGTTTTTATGTAGACATATGTTGTTTTCATTACTGTTGTATATATAT
Organism: Mandrillus leucophaeus; assembly: GCF_000951045.1. NCBI lineage: Eukaryota > Metazoa > Chordata > Mammalia > Primates > Cercopithecidae > Mandrillus > Mandrillus leucophaeus. The sequence continues at coordinate 117,480 of NW_012101561.1, read as the reverse complement.
TTAGGTATGGAATATAACCTTAAAAGTCACTCATTTAAAATGTACAATTTGGTAGATTTTAGTATATTCAGAGTTGTGTAACCTTTACCATGATCAATTTTCAAACATTTTTACCATCCCCAAAAGAAGCCCCATATCCTTGCACCCATTGCTGATACTCTTCACAGGAACCCTACAAGTTAGGTATTACATCCCTAGTTTTTCAGGAAAAGAAACATAGGCTCAGCAAATCCATAAACTTGGTAAATATCAGAGCCTGCATTTGAACCCAATTTGTTTGACATAATAGCTTACAGTATTTCCACATCACCATACTGCCACTAATCCTCGGAGTTCCTCTTCTCTGAAATAATTCTAGAATTCTCATTTGATTTCCCATATGTGTATTCCTTTTGCCACATAATCATAAATTTCTGTATCTATATCTTATACCTCAAAATGAATATCTTCTCTCTACAACTAAACCGTAAGCGAATTAATAGTAAGGAGTGCATGGTATATTTCCTTTGACTTCTTCCTAGATCCAAAAAGTACTATAGAAAAAGTAAGATTTCTATGTGTTTTATAATCAGTAAAAAGTTATTCCTTATGATTAACCTAAATCTCTACTCTTATAAAGGTCAATGTTTAGCTTTTTCCTTTTAGTGTCAATATAGCACCAACAGCTGAAGCTTCATCACATTGTAAAGTCACATCATACCCTAACAGATCTCTCCTTTACTTGGTATCATCCCAGCAACATGAGTATGGTCTGAACCATGTAGTCTTTTAGGTATTTATGTTTTACCTGAACTTGAATTTGCTTGTAGATATTAATGTAAATATATTATATATTGTCTTCCCAAACTGATAAAAAAAACTTTCCATGAGTAATTATCATGGCTTCTTGTTTTGGGTCCCATGTGTTAACCAACACAGTGATGAATAAACAGCATGTTTCCAATAAATGCTTCCTGCAGTGTTTGAACATCATCATTATGAAAGGGATCTCTCGTGATGATGGGTTTTTGCTCTGGGAGAGTGGAGTCTGGCATTTTTTGTGTGCTAAGTTTGCTACTATTATGCTGTGTGCATTTGGTAAAATTGCTGCTTGGCCCTGGGTCTCTGTTTTGCCAACTATAGCATAGGCAGTGTTTGGATTAGAATATCTCAGTATTATTTCCCACTCTTGAATCATCTTCTCTATATGTTTACTAGATGCTATCAGTTTAACATCCACTAGTTTCAATATCCAATCTTTTTTACTTTGATATTAACAATATGCCAACTAAAAACTCTTACCACCTTCCTCATTTTTATTAACTTGAATTAGTTTTCTCTTTTTGTGTTTTAGGGTATAATATCTTTCACTCAACTTGAGATGCCTTTGTTATCCTTATCATATTTCAACATTTCAAAAATATTTTTTTCATCCAGATTCCTTTCCTCAAAGGATGATCTGTTCTTTCAGATTCCCTTCTTAGCATTTCCTACTTTATTAGGTTTGTGTTTTAATTTTCCCTTTCTGCTAGTTTTTTTCTTTGGAAAATGTATGACAGAAACATGACTCCTGGACACTAAATGCCATCGTATTTCAAAAGTAGTGAAGCATTTTCTCATTAACTGATTTTTAAAAAGAGCATAAAATTTGATAAACAATAAAATAATTGGAAGGAACTGGAAGTTTTCCATAATTTTTATACAGACGAATTATTTTTTAAAACTATCTTATTTTTAAACAGCATCTTACCTTATATATAGTACTAAGGAATCTAAACTAGCAGGTTAATTTTAAAATGTTATTAGATAACATTTATACAGTTAATAATAGATCCTGTTGCCGTGGAATCTTAACTGAATTTTCGAGCTCTATGGGTTGATTTTTTTTTTTTTTATCAATTAAGCCCTTAGCTGTAATGTTTCATTAAAAGATTTTTTTATATGAATGTAATTATTTGGATGAAGATATTAAGTACATTTCCTAGTTTGCAAATGATATTCAAATTGGACTAAAAATAGAAGATGAAGGAACTGTAACCAAAAACGACACATATTTTCCAGGTGACTGAATCAATATCATGTGAAATGTATTCTCATGTTAAGAATGCTTGGGACTAAGAAAGCCCATTCACAGATCCTCCTGCTCTTTGACCTCTCTCCATCTCTGCTCCTACCTTTTACCACTTCCTCCTCCCAATATGCACTCCCCAAGGACAGGAAAAATTAGAAATGATTAGGAGAGAAGAGGGATATCCTAGACAAAGGAGAACAAGGAAATTATTAGTGGCTTAATAATCTGCCAGTTCTAAGACTATAAATCAACTGAAGTCATCCCATTTATGTCCAAGGTGCTTATTATAGTACATCTGGACTTGGACTGGCGGTATTGATCATTTTCTTTCTGTTCTGGACCACTGCATCAGAGTACTACTTACTAATTAAAATGTGATAGCTAGCCCAAGTGTTGAAACAGATGGAGAAAGACAATGTTTTCATATTTGGATTATTCTCACTGAATGGAAAATCAGAACTACATGATCATAACTCATACCTACACAGAAAAGAAGGACAAACCCTGGGGTATGACAACAGAGGATGTGCAGTCTTGGGTTGGCAGTGACTACAGAATTTGGAAGAAATGATCAAGTCATGTGGTTCTGGAAGCAGCAGCAGCAGTCTGGCAGAGAAATGGCAGAGGATGAAGTATTCTACAAAGAAGCTTTAGATTTAGATTCACAGTGTCTTTCTGCACAAATATGGGTTATGAATTCCAAGTTGTCACATGGTTACTGAAAAGTAGAACTGTTATGTGAACCCAATTCAGTTATTTTTACCAAGGGTCATATTTCAAATTTTTTTTTAAAAAAGCAATGAGGCAATGCAGTGTACGCAATTAGTGAGTAGTCAGTTTGAATCCCGAGTGACCTGAAACTTGTTGCTAAACCTTTATGGCTTTCAGTTTCCTAATTCATATAATTATTGTGAATAATAAAAGAGATGAAATAAAGTGTCTAACAAAGTAAAATAGGTACTTGATAAAATAGGTGTTATTATAATTAGTATTAATTAGTTGTAAGAAAGTACATGCTTTCCATTTCTTTCACCTCATTACCTACTGCTTATTGGTAGCAGTTTTTCTTAATTGCAGGTTCCATTTTTTAAAATTTATAATGCACCCCTTGGTAGTTGTATCTTCAAACCAAATCCGTAGTAATGATGGCAAACATTATAGAAATAATAAATGCACTGAAGGAAATACACAGAAAACAAAGTGGATTGCTCCCATATCTAAAATGTGTTTGTAGTCTGGCTGGGGAGATAAAACATGAGCATTGACATGAAATGATTTATATAAAACATCATTAATAAGATTAGCCAATATATTTTGAATGCTTAGTAAGAGTTTGCAATTATGCTGGTCACAGTTTTGGCTGTTTTATGTGTATTAACACATTTGTAACCCGTAACAACCCTGTAAGTAAGAACTATTATTATTCCCATTTCACAGATGAATAAACTGACACCAGGAGCTTAAATAAGTTCTCCAGAGTTACACAGGTAGTAAGTAGCACTGCCAGGATTCAAATATGTTTCTAAAGCTCATGCTTTAAAATACCTCACTATACTGCCTCTCATATCATCAATCAAGTACAGCCAAAATATCTAAACAGCTGTGGATTGAAAACTAAATGAACTTAAATAGCAATGCAAGACTGAATAAGATATAAAAATAATAAATGCATCTAAAATCACCAAATGAAACTCGATGTTTCATTCATAAAAGGAGTGGATCACGGTGAAAGAGCCAACAAATCCAGGAAGACTGTCACCATCAATTTCTGCTTTACTGGCTGAAAAGCAAGATATCTGAGGATAGACAGTAGCATCTGAATACACAGCCTGTTTCATTCTCCATTTATCAAAGGCCTTTCTTGAAGAAGGAATAATTTTGCAATAAAATATACTGGTCATACTGGAAGAATATATTTGAAAGCCACATTTTTATCTCAATGATCATAATGAAAATCTTTCTGTATATTCCAAGTATTTCTGATAAACAATATATGATTTATATTGAATGATTTTTCATCTTGCCCAAATTTCATTTCTAATGATTGCTTATGTTCTGCCACAAACATTTCTGAGATAAACTTCTTTTAGTTGTGGGAACACTTTCTTGACTACATGATTTCTCCATTGTCCTATCCATTCAAACAGGCTATAGTAAAATCCCATTATGTGATTTTTCATGGGATTGAGAAAAGAAAACATCATAAAGAGGAAAATGATAAAAGCAAGATATATTGCTCCATGGGGGCTTTCCTCAGAAGCTCTCTTTGTAGTAGACAGCTGTGCACTCACATCTGTTTCAGGACAACATGGAGGCTTATAAGGAATCATGAGCAGCATTCCTCCTTTTCTAACCCCATTACTCGCCTCCAAATTCTCTCTTTATGCTGCGTATAATGTAAGAGAATCACTGGAGGCTGAAATGAGAAGCAGGAGTAATCATGATTATCCTGCCTCATTTATTTGAGACTCAGATCACTGATTGCCTCAGCTCTGATATGTTTTCTAGTGTCCTCCAGATATGTTTCCTAGCTCCATGTTACTCAATATGTGGTTCCTGGAAAGCAGCACCAGCATCAGTATCACCTGGAAGCTTGTTGGAAATTCAGATTCTCAATCTCGCCTCCCTTTTAGCAGAAAGGGGTTATATGAAAAGGCCAATAAACAATGAAAAGTGAAAGGGTGAAATTAATTAAAAAATCACATTAGTATAAAACCAGACATATTTTCAAAGTATAGAATGCCTGTCCTAAGTTTAAAATGATCTAAGCAAAAGTTTCTTGAATGGCACAGCTTACCTATGTACCTCATTAACTAAATGAACTTAATTTCTTTCCTTGATCCTTTGGGAGGAAATATGAACATCATGGAGGCCGATACCAGCTCAGCTGTGGAGATTCTCAACCTTTTGTTACTATAATCAGAATCAATATCATTATAAGCTAACATTTATTTAGTGTTTACTATATACAAGAGATATTGTTAGGTGCTTTGCATACTTTTGCTCCCCATTTTACAGATGCAGAAACTGGGATTCAGAAAATGTAAATTACCTAAGTTCCATAGCTAAAGGTGGTAAATATAAATATAAAATCATATATTCCTGAAAATATAAAATACAAAATCATATATTCCTGCTTTTGGAGCCCGAGCTAGTAACTTTTTACTGCCTTTCTGGTCTTTTCTCTACCTGTGACACCAGAATTTATTTTCTGGCACAATGTTAATGTACTTCTATTCTGTATCTACTGGAGATGAGAAAGACATTTTTCCAAAAGGCTAAAAATTCCTCTCAAGGCTTCAGTTCTGCCTGTGTGTACTCCAGAAATATCCAACCACACTCCTGGAGTTCTTATCATTTCCTGCCTCCCCATCCCCCATACTTACCCTGTTTCATTTTCTCTCTTTTATTGGCTTAACAGGCACATACTGGCTTAGCAAATGTCAGACTTGTTTTGTTCTTTACAAAGCTCAATGTTTTCATCTATTTTTCTCTGCTACCCTTTTGTCCTGGTCCTCTTATCATCCATGTAACTTTTCATTCTAAACCCTGTGAGATCAGCAGCTTTATCTATGTGGTTCTCCACTGTATCCCCAGATCTTAGAACAACACCTAGTACATAAGCACTCAAAAATATTTGTTGACTGAACAAATAAGTCTTAGTGAGAGTAATTTATATGGAGTGTATGTTTGTCGGGCTTCTTCTCTATCTACATTTATTTGCTAGATTATTGTATTTTGCCCAATAGTTTCAATACCATATATCCATTTTTTAAATTATAACTTCAATCCTGACCATAGTCTAAACTTCATACTCATGTATACAGCTGTTTCTCTTAATTTCCACTTGGTTACAGTATAGGCATCTCAAATTTAATAGGTCCAAAATCTATCTTTCAATTTCTCTCCCAAGCCTTCCCAACACTTACACCTTCACATCAGTAAATCACATCACTACTTACACAGTTACTCAGATCAAAAAGCTTGGTGCACTCCCTGATTCCTCTTTCCCTCCTATCTCACACAGAATCAATCAGCAAGTTATATAGATTTTATCTTAAAAATACTTACTTTCTGAACTAAAAATAGAGCTACTCTTGGAGCCAGCAATCCCACTACTGGGTATCTACCCAGTGAAAAAGAAAAAGACACCTATTCTTGTATGTTTATTGCAGCACAATTCACAATAGCAAACATAGGGAATTAACCTAAGTGTCCATCAACAGACGATTCGATGAAGCAAACATGGTAGAATAATATGGAATATTTATTCAGCCATAAAAAATTGAATCATGTTTTTTGCAGCAATATGGATGGAACTGGACCGGTCATTACATTGAGTGAAATGAGACAGACATAGACAAATGTTGCATGCTCTTGCTCATAAGTGGGAGCTAAACAATGCGTAGATATGGACATACAGAGGGGAGTAATAGACACTGTGGACTCCAAATGGGGCGAGGAGGTGGAAAGGCAGTGGACAATGAGAAATTACTTAAGGGGTACAAGGTATGTTATTTTGGTGATGGACACCCTGAAAGCCCTGACTTGACCACTATATAATCTATGCATGTAACAAAAATGCATCCCCCCAAATTGCATTACCCCTTAAGTTTATATAAATAAAAAATAAATAAATGAAAGGCAAATGTAAATGAAAAAAATATATACTCTGAATCTACTCATTCTTTATCACCTACCCTTGCCCATACCACCATCAGGATGTACCTAGACTATGGCAATAACCTCTTAACTGGCCTTGCTGTTTGAATTCTTGCCTCTCGAAAATCTCTTTTGATCTAGCAGCAATGGTTATCTTTCTACAACATATAAATCAGATCACCTGATTCCTCTGCTCAAAAGCCTCCAACAGTATTCCATCATACTTAAAATAAAATGAATTCCTCACATTGCCCTACACGGCCCCATACAAACTGGACCCTGCCTCCGTCCTATTGCTAAAATCCAACCATACTGGCTGGCTTTGTGTTTGTCTAATAGTGCATGCTTAATACCACTTGAGGGCATATTTGATTATTCAACAATCTGTTTTGAATGCCATCCTCCTCCCTCCAGATTATGGATGGCTGGCTCCTGTACTTCATTCATTTATTTAAGTGTCACCTCCTCGGAGAGAAGGCTGCTGACAATCATAGCTAACTAAAATAGTACCCAGGTGCATTACACCATTTTTTGTCCCCTTGTCTAAGGTTATCTTTATGGCATTTATCCCAACCTAACACAATATATATGTATGTTTTAATTTTTTCTTTTTAAATTTTGTGGGTAGATAGTAGTTGTATATATCTATGGGATACATGAGATATTTTGATACAGTCATACGATGCATAATAATCATATCAGGGTAAATGGAGTGTCCGTCACCTCAAACATCTCCCCTTTCTTTATGTTACAAACAATCCAATTATACTTTTAGTTATTTTAAAATGTACAATAAATTATATTTTATTCATTTATTATTTTCCGATTGCAGTTCAAATTCCATGAAAGAGGAGACTTGATCAATCTTGCTTACTGCTCTATCCCTGGTGTCTGGAACTATCTGGCACACTGTTGGCACATTGAAAATGTTTGTTGACTGAATGAATAGTGGTGGATATCACCTTTGTCCTTGGAAGCTTCCTCATTCTGTCCTGTTTTGAAGCCAACTGAGTATGTGCACTTTTGTTCTTTCATTAAGCTTAACATCTCCTGGAGTCTTTCCACAAAAAATCAGCTTCTGATTGAATAAATGCATCTACTTACTGGCTTATTTACATAGTATAAATAATTATTGTACTTCGATTCCAGTGAATGCTTAATCTTCCTTCTAGTCCAGTTTATATTCCTGAGCTCCTGGGGTCTAGATTCTATTTTGTACCCTTATCTGTCAAGTCTAATTAACACCACATCTCTTGGTCCCTGCTCTTCTATCACCCATGAGACTGAATGCATCCTTTCATCCTTCTACTCAAGATTCTGAACTCTGAAATCTAGACCTTACACACATGATACACACACATATATGTTACTGTAATCTGTGAAATTACTAAATTTTTGAAAGTCAAAAAGCCATATATATTGAAAGATGCCAAAAAACATGGTAACAATATGCTTCCAACTTTTTAGAACAGCCCTAATTTCAGAGAATGTTATTATTTTCAATAGCAGTAACTCATTTAAAGGAGATACAATATATACAACTCTTGAAATTGTTAACATGAATATATCCACATATTGAAAAAAATATTTGGTCAGACTGTGTGTCTCAATTTAGGGTTCAGAAAATAGGTCACTGTAGCCATGGTCTTACTGCCCTGTTAGCCTAGATTCTGGATCCCCATAGACTTTAGGAACAGCTCCCAGGAGTAGTCTGTGCCTTATCATATTGACATATTGTCATAATTTTTACTAGGAGGGTGGTAGTGAAAATGGGGATGCTCAAGTTTGTAGGTGAGACCACACAGATGTTTCCTTTCTTCCAATATGTTTTCAGCTGTTTTAGCTGTGTGTGAAAACAGGGTTTCAAACAATATAGAAGACAGGAAGAATTGTAGCTCAAAAAGTTGAGAGGTAGATCTTTTCAATACTCTTATCTCTCTTTGTTTCAGCCTTCCCTTCCCTTTCCCCATACTTACATCCTCTCTTCTCCTGACACACATGCACAGGATTCCTTCATATTATGCACTAGCTACCAGGGGCTTTGATCTGTCACACCTCAACCAGCCATCCATCCATCCATTCAAAAAAATCTTTATTGAATACTACTATCTCCTAGGAACTGTGCTTGGTGTTGGGGATAGAGAAGTGGATAAAGCATGGTGCCTCATTGCCACTAGCTTAGAGTGTCTCCTGAAAACTATTTTTTTTCTTTATGTCTTATATAAGTAGACTAGCAGCTCAGCTGATATTCTGTCGCTTTAATAGTATTACCTATTAATGTACCTTTTTCTAAAAACATCAGTATTTTCTGTAGAAATTCATTGGTCTTCCATAGTCCCTAGTACATCATCATAATAACCATACTAGCTACCATTTTCAGTGCCTACTATATCCCAGGCAATTAATTAAGTAGTTCATATATATTTCACCTCTTAATCCATAACAACTAAGGAGAGAGTTTATGTTATTTGCCCAAAGTCACCCAGCTAACTAGCAGCCAGGCTGGAATCTGACCCCAAATCACACACTCACCATACTGCTTAATGTTAGGTTAGGCGTCTTAACCCAAAGCACAGCCATTTTGAATGGCAAAATTTTGTTTGAGGAGTCTACATTGTACCTCCCAGATCACACTAGGGATACAGCAGAGGAATAAGTAGAAATATGGGTGAACAACCAGGAGAGAGTATTAACCTAGAAGTCAAAGAAAGAGAATTTCAAGAAAGTGAATGGTCATCTTTTTTATATACCTACTTGGGAGTGAAATCTGAGTTCTTTACTGAGGCATAGTTTCTGAGGTCTTTTCAGGGTTAGGTCCTCTACGTGGCATGTGTAATTTGATGTCTACAATAAAAGCATAATTCCTACCCAAGCCAAAAAAGCCAACTGTAAACCAAGGAATAGTGACTCTCTAGAGTTTCAGAAATTTTGTAAACTCTCATTGACTCAACTACCAATCCTTTATTTTAACTTGAATAGGCTCAGGAAGGAAATATACAGGGCAAAAAAAAAAAGTTACCTACACAAATGACAACTGAAATCGTGTATACAAACATGGTTGTAAATACCTGCCCATTATTCTATTATAACTGATGTACTGTAATGTTTGTAATGTTTTCATTTTGTTGGCTTTTACATTTTTTTCCAGTCTTTCATCATTAGTACTACTAATAAAAGGATTTTCCTTGCATGTGAATATTTGTCTACATCCTGATGATTTCCCCTTGGTAATTTTCTAGATACAAGATTCTTGGGTTAAAGTTTAATAGCTTTTTAAAGTTCTTTGTACATATTGCTATTTACTTTCCAGAAAGATGATACCAATTTACACTCCTCCAGAAGTCTAACTGTGTGAGTGCCTGTTTCACAACACCTTCACAAAAACTTAATTTATTTCTAACATTTGTGAATATGATTGCCCAAAAATCTGCTTTTAACTTGTGTTTTTCAAATGTTTATTTTCCATGTATTTTTCACTTCATTTCCTATTCTTATCTTTGTCATTTTCCTTTAGAGGTGTTCATTATTTCCTACTGATTTATAAGAGATATTTATGTATTACAGACATTAGACCTTTGTTATATATGTTGCATATACTTTCCCTATTTGTGATTTGCCTTTTCATACTGATAATGATGCTTTCTGACTAGGAAAATTTATTGGTTGCTGTCAATTGAAATCCAGCATCTTTTTCTTTTGTGATTTTTTGCTATATGCTTATGATTAGAAAATACTTTCTCACCATCAAAGGAATTAAATAGTAAATTCTATTTGTTTCCATTCTTAAACTTTTAAAACATTTAACTCTTAAAAGGTTCAAAAATGATTTAGGTGTTGAGTGTAAAGTAAAACTCTACCATGAGATTTTATGGTTTATACTTGCCTCCCAAATAGCCATTTTTTCCAAGAATTATTTATTAAATGATTATCTCCTCTTTGCTTATGATGTTTTATAAAAATAATATTTTTCAAGGCTATCTGGTTCATTTTATTCACCTCTCCATCCTTAAAAACTTACTGCACCAATTACTATAACTTTGATGCATCTTAATATCTTATTCATGTTTTAAAAACATTTTAACTATTAAAATCTGTTTATTCTTCCAAAATGAGCTTCAGAATAATCGTTTTAAAAGTAAAGAGAATTTTTGTTGAATTTATATAAAACCTAGGAATTAATTTGGCATGTCCTATATCTATAAACCTATAATCAACTAAACAGAAAAATGTATATTTTTAATATTCAGATATCCTAGTCAAGAACATGGTGTATGTCTCCATTTATTTAAATTCTACTTTATGTTTCTCAAAAAAAGTTGGTAGTTCTCAAGAAAATATAAGCCTTGTATTTTTCTTGCTGGAATTGTTCCTACAATTTACAGATTATTTTTAAAATATTGTCAGTAAGTTATTTTTTTTTACATTTATAATTTCTAACTGGTTATTGCTGGCACATCAACAGAAAAATACAGTATAATTCATAGGGACTATATTAATAGGCCATTAAAAAAAGAAGAATAAGAAACACTTATTGCCATTTAGAACACATATTCTCTGCTGGAAGTTGCCTGCTGCAGAATCAAAGAGTTATGATATTACACACCACCCATCAAACTCAGAGAATTTAAGGCCATGTTCTCATTCAACAGTCATCACTCTCAGATGGGAGAGAAACCATTTATCAAGACATAGGAAGAAAGAAAGTCACTATCACACAAGCAAAAGCACTTGGACAAAAACAATGATTCTGATTAAATTTTCAAAAGGAATTTTTAGTCTGAAATTGTGTTTGGCAAGTTTAAATCCCAAATGAAATTTCAGAGATGTTATATGCCCTTGAAAAGCAGGTTTATAATGAAAATGCTGACAGACCTTAAGAGAGAATACTGTAATATCACGAGCATCTCTACTGTCACTTATGTGTAAGTAATAGAATATTTGTATAGATAGGCAGGATATGTAAACTGATAAGTTTTTTTTTCTCAGAATCATTGTCTTATTTATCATTTCCAATGTCAATTGCCTCTCTTTACTTTAAGTTACTATTAGAATATAACCTATAAAACTTTTAAATTAATTAAAAAGTGAATTATATTATCAGTATTTTATAAACAAAATATAAAATATTTCTAAAATAGTTCTAGTTCTCTTCTAATGCTTCATTAATTGTAACTAACGACTATACTGTCTGGGCACAAACCTATCAGCTACTTTCTTCCAAAGACTCTTGTTGAATCAGCAAATCTACACTGAAGGCATTGTAAATCTATGAAAATCATTGGTCACAAATTGCAGATGTCTTGCATAGAAAACAACTAAACTTTGGGGACAACCAATATAAAGCATGAGAATAATTCTTTACTACAATCTGAAGTCATAGATGACAGATTAGTAAAAATATGAGGTCACATTACTTTTCAGAGTCATTAATAAGCTTTGTCTGATCAACTGTGATCTTGTATCAGCTTCTGTGAAGATAACTGAAATTAAAAGCAAAGAAGTGAAAATACAAAGTGAGCCTAGAGCATCCTGTTGTAACAAAAAGTAAGTAAATGCTCAATAAAACACCAAAACCCTACATTGCTGGAGGTATGTCTAAGGGACACAAGAACCAAGTGAAAGAGCCCCCAATGACCAAAACTGGAAAAATTTGAGAAACAAAAAAGTAAAATAGTATTGGATTATTATAACCCAAAATATAAAATAAATATTTGTAAGTCCACACTGATATATATATATATGATTGAATAAATAAATAAATGGGGGAGATGAGGCAAATATCCTGTGAAGTAGTCCAAATAATTTGTATAGATACTGTGCCCTCAAGGATGTGGAATATCCCTTCTCATTAAGTATATAGGCTGCACATAATGACTTCCTTCCAAAGCGTACAGTATAGAAAGGTGGGTGGGAGGAGTAACTTTACAATGGAGAAATCTTACAAACATTCCCTCTACCAGGTGATCTAAGGCCAGCATTACCAGTGATAGGTCATGTTGATAACATCTACCCTTGATTTGATTTGAATTAAACGGCATTTTATATGCTTCCATGATCTTCCTCTCAAAAATCCAAACCCCAATCTAATCATAGGAAAAACAAGACAAATTCCAACACAGGGATATTTCACAAAATGCCCGATCAGTATTGCCAAAGTCATCAATAACAAGGAAAGTCTGAGAAAATGTCAGAGCCAAGAATAGCCTAAGGATATGTAACAACTAACTGTAATGTGGTATCCTACATGGGATCCTGCAACAGAAAATGGACATTAGGTAAAAACTAAGGAAATCTGAATAAATCAGGGACTTTAGGTAAAAATAATGTATGAGTGTGGTTCATTGTGACAAATATATCAAAATAATGCAAGATGTTAATAATAGGGGAAACTATGCAATGGGGGATGGTTAATCTCTGTACCATCTGCTTAATTTTTTGAAAATCTAAAATTGATCTACAAATAAAGCCTATTAATTTTTTTAAAGAAGTAACAAAGAGGTGAGAAAAATCAAGGAGTTATAGTGAAGAAAGGGGGGGAAATTGACCTGTTGGAGGAAAATGAGTATACAGACAAAAACAGATAAGCCTTTTTGAACATGAAATCCACTTTATCTAAATGTCAATTTGAGATAAAATGTGTGTTATTTGGGTGATGATTGCGCTGAAAGCCCAGACTTCACTACTACGCGATATATCCATGTAACAAAAATTGCACTTGGTCCCCTTAAATTTATACAGATTTTAAAAAGTCAGTATCATAACATAACTCATGACAGTTGGAAATAAAATATATTGAGTCAAATCATAGCTTCAAAAATACCTATACACTATAAAATCTTGGTGTTCCCCATCACCAGTGATGTAAAAAGGACTCACTGTATTCCAAATTACCCCAAAGACCACTTACTTTAGCTCATTTTCTTAAATGGGATGCCAAAAAGAGGGATCAAAGAGCTGAATAGACATTTGTCTCAGAATCTTCGATATCAAGCATAAATTCTAACCATAGGATCTTATAGCTCAAAGGATCTCAAAAAGATCAACTGGGGTGCTGGTCTCTTATAAAGGTCTGCAGAGAGGTTGATAAATTTTCAGGGTCATTTTTACAGTTAAAGATACCTCTGCTATAGGTTTCCGAAATTCACTGGTAAAACGAATTATTTTGTAAGACCCAATTTTGTTAAAAATTCCTAGAGTTATTTACAGCCAGATCATTTTAAGATTGCTGGATTTAAGATTATTTATTGGGGACACCTAGCTTTATTCAATTAAACTCCAAAAAAATTGCTTAAAATTGAAAAGCAGAAGGAAGGCATCATTGTAGTTAATATATGAAAAGATATCATCCCCTAAGGGTATAGTAAACATATTTCTCAGTACTGTGTGGTTTGGCACACAGTAGGTACTCATAATCCAATTGTTGAATGCGTGGCTAAATGAATAAATGGGGCAGCATTTCAACACATTTATAAAGCCTCATATAATTTAAATATGTCATGTCTCTTAGTTGGTGGCTGCATCTATTTAGAACCTTTTGAGATAGAACTCAAGAAAAATATTTGGCATGCTGTAATGCCAAGTGGGAGGAGACTAAGAATGGCAGTAGTTGGGGAAGGGAATAAGTTGAATCAACCTCCTTGTGGGGTTTCAGCCACGGAGAAGCATAGGGAATGACATTTAGGAGCACAGTCAAGTGGTGAACATGGCCCTTGGGGAAAGCACTTCTGGGGAAGATGGAAGCTACTGGCTTACTATATCCATGCTTAAGAGGATAAAAGGAGGTACCAGATAGAAAATTAAGGGGTCTGTGTATGTTTGTGTTTGTCAAGTGTTCCATCATTGTCAGCTACTCATTCTATCTCCCTCTATTTCTCTTTGTATCCCTGCCCCTCCTACTCCCCACATCCCACAAAAGTCTCAGCTAGTGTGTGACTTTAGCAATCCAGTAATTGCCTGTCATTATCTATGCCATATCTTGCTTTAATTTCACCAATTTTCTTGTAATGTTGTGTATGTTTTCAAGGGTCTGGAATTGGAGGCTTCAAGCTATGCTTGACTATCCAAAATGAAACCTGAGCTGCTCACTTGTCATTCTTCCATTTGCTTGTTCAATAATATGTAGTGACTTGCCACTATATGTCAGGCACTATGCTAGAAGCTCGAGAAACAAAGATGACTAACACATGATGTTCATCAGGCTATTAAGGACAGAAAGGCACATAAACAGATAATTGCAAGGCAATGTGGAGGTACTGTAATAAAAGTATGTAAAGGCCAGATATGGTGGCTCACGCCCATAATCCCAGAACTTTGGGAGCCTGAGACAGGTGCATCGCTTGAGGCCAGGAGTTCGAGACCAGCCTGGGAAACATGGCAAAACCCTGACTCTACAAAATATACAAAACAAAAACCACCCAGATATGGTGGCACACTCCTGTAGACCCAGCTATTTAGGAGGCTGAGGTGAGAGGATCACTTGAGCCCAGGAGGTAGAGGCTGCAGTAAGCCATGATAGCACCCCTGCACTCCAGGCTGGGTGACAGAGCAAGACTTTGTCTCAAAAAGAAAGCATGCAAACACAGCCATGAAAATATGCAGGAATTAATGCTGCCTAGGAGTGGACTGGAAAAGGTATCATATGAAGGCAATATTTCAAGTCGGTCTTGCAGGATGAGTAGAAACTCACCCTGTCCAGAAGGTGGGTAAGATATTTTAGGAAAAGGGAACACAGATACTTGCACAGACAAAGGGACCAGGATATAAAAGTGCATGGTATGACCAGAAAACAGTGACTATGACTGCATCAAGGGGAATGGCAGAAAATGACATTATAACACTTCAGATTAGGAAGGACTTTGTTCGCTATGCTACATATTTTAGATTTTAATTTGCAGGTAAAGAAGAGTTGAAAGCAACTTAATGACATGATTTGAGTGGTGAGTCGTTTTGGCTATGTTGTGGAGAATGGACTGGCAAGTTAGTGGAGAAGACTAGAGACAATGATAGTTAGAAAATGACAGATGATGACAGCCTGAGTTAAGGGACCTGCAACAAGAAAATAGAAACAAAAAAAAAAGATGAAAACATATTGGTAAAACAGGCCTGTTACTCAAAGACAGGAGGAAAAGTGGGAAAAAAATGCTTGACAACATTTTAAAGATGAAGATGAGCGAAGTTGAGGGAGTTTGTGCTTGATAACTTCCATTTTCATGATGAGATTTGGGGAACCTAATCATCTAATTTGAAGGAAGAAGACACAGCTGGAGATGGCTATTGGGTGGAATGAGAAACAAAGCTGACCATGGAGGAATAAAAAGATTGTCTTTTAAAAGAAATGCTGAGGGTTCCGCCACATTTGGACACCTTAAATTGAAGCATAGCCAACTAACAGGAAACCAGGTAGGTTGAGTGTGTTAAGCAAATACTACCAGGGAGTCGAGAGAGCTGATTCATGGGGGAGTATAAGGACAGATGGCAAGAAACCTGCCCTCAGGTAGACATAAAACCAAGAAAGCCATTTCAGAAGTAAGGGGACTAGCCTAGTGTGCATTCACAATATAAGTTTATAGGATCCCAATTTATCAGCTAGGTAACCCAACATATAAACCTAAGAGAGGTGGGGCACGGTGGCTCACACCTGTAATCCCAGCACTTCGGGAGGCTGAGGCAGGTGGATCATGAGGTCAGGAGATTGAGACCATCCTGGCTAGCACAGTGAAACCCCGTCTCTATTAAAAATACAAAAAATTAGCTGGGCGTGGTGGCAGGTACCTGTAGTCTCA
>NW_012101561.1:71419-100241 GCF_000951045.1 Mandrillus leucophaeus | reverse complement strand
AAAAAAAAAAAAAAGGATTGGGAAAGGTTATGTTAAACTTGATTAAGTTTTTTATGCATTATAAGATTATTCTTCTTCCGGATATTACTTTACACTTCAAGTTTTGTAGAGTTTATAGCAGCCAAAAGAAGTTGTAGAACTAATTTAGAATTACTCTCAAAAATGTCACCAATGGAAACAACAATTAAAAAAACAAAGACACATTAAAAGGAGTCATATGAAAAATAATGTATTTTAGGGAAGTAAAATGCAACAGTAGATGTGATATCAAAAATGTAAATGATAGAAAAAACAATTTGGTGGATGGAGCTTAATTCTATGGTCTAATGTGAGTAAAGTAGGAATTTGTGAACCAGAGAAATCATGAATTAATGTGGGTTCTGAACAAACTCCTACCAGAAAATCATAAGGAACAGTTATGGAACAGAATTAAGTAAGTGAATCACAGATCAATTTATAAAAACAATTAGCAACCAACACACAGAACATTCTTTATGACTCAATATTGTTTACTAAAAATATTTCAATGAATGGAAAGCGTTTTCCAGTAGGCTTTTCTCCATAATCCTGGAACTAGTAAGAATTATAAGGATATTACTGGAACTTGATTTTGTAGTTATTTATTCTTAGGCTACTTTTTAGAATTCCTGCAGAACAACTTGTGCCTGACAGCAGAATCTATTAATGTAGCAACAAAGCTACCTAAAACTTCCAGTTGCTTTTCCCATTCCTGTGTGAATAACAACCTTGTAATATTATCGCTGATAAGTATATTCTATATGCAATGGGCACTTCTCTACGGAACTAATTTTACTAGAGAAATTAAAGAAAAAAACTTTATTAGCAGAATAGGATTCTTGTAAGCCACCTGTCAATTTCTGAAATGTTTGTAAGATTAGCTCAGTGGACATAGCACCAACCAGTTTCTGCGATCTGGTTTGCTACTCTCAAATCTCAAAATATTCAAAATGTAGCAGCTTGGGGCCTCTCCTCTCTGCAGCTCAAACCCCAAAGGGCCAGATTACAGCACAAAGAGTCACTTCCTCTAAGTCCCAGAGGCAGTCATCATATAAGAAATGGTTCTCTGAATTTCTGAATTCACACAAATGTAAAGTATCATACATATATTCTATCAGTCAACGTGCACCAGAGGTGATTTTCACCTAAGGTAAATATTATAGATAGGATGATGATTTTGCTTTAAAATAGCAGAGTCATTTCTTTGTCTCATAAATCATTCATTTCTTTCTACTCATGTACCAAATTTCATTGAAATTTAATAACATTTACAGCATATATATGACGATTTAAAATGTTATAGAGAGTCAATCTGATTTATTTATACATGCCCCATTTTCCATTAACTTGACCAAGGTCACAAAGCCTGGAGATATTGAAATTAGAAAGAAAATTCAGGGCTTTCTGGCTTTGTGACTATAAAGTCCCTGTTCTTTTTTATTATACTGTTAAGGTATCATCTACCTTACTAAATGTATCATTTCAAGAAATATTATAGAAAGAAAAGCATTGTTCTGGGAGGGATCAAGTCATTTAGCTCCTAAAATGGGGCAAATTCTCTATTAAAGGGTCTTGTCCCTTCAGATACAGTTATAAGGCACATGGGAGCAGAGCCAAAGTCTGAATGGAAACTGATTGCCAGGTCTGCACTCATTGCGAAGCACATTTGTTTAAAATAAAATAAGACTCTTCCTCTGGGTGGAAGAATTACCACAAGGTGCCACCTTCAGGCTGAACAACTATAAAGGGCCCACAGTGAGTTGAATGCAGGCTATATTACAGTCCAAATTCATGTCCCCCTCAGCAGGGCCTCCTTGTGCAGAAAGTAATTTGCATCAGCATCCCTGAGGCCCTGCTGACTGTCTGATATCATCTATTGAATTTGTTCTCTGAGGCTGTCTCTTCAGAGGACTTGGGCTGTTGGCTGGTCTCATCCTCTGAATCCTTACAGGATTGGTGATCATTAAATCTCATCATCCTTTTAATATTAAATAGGGGTCTACTCCACCCAAAGATATTTCACTCAGAGCCATGGTACATGTATTTCTATAACTTAGGCTGTATTTCTATAACTTAGGTTGTACCTAAGAAATGAAAAATATCCAGACAAAATTTTAATCAAATTAGCTGCCTTTGATAGGGAAACAAAATGTCCAGAGCCATGTCCTAAACATAAATTATCTTAAAGAAGCCCATTGCCACTTTGACAAATTCAGACAAGTTAAGTGTCCAATGAGAACGGACCATAATTTTGCTTTTATTTGCATGTTTTCTGACTGACTGTCTGGACCACATCTTGGTCTAGCAAGAGCAGTAGATCCTATTACCCTAATGATCCTACTTACAAGATGCATTTCAGCCCAATGTGATGTTATGATTGAGATATGTTTTGGGTTCTATTGCTATGGTGACTGTGTGAAACAGATTTTCTGAAATGGTCTGAATTTCAAATACGCTGCCATGTTGTATAAGTCAGATAATATAATCCATCATCATCATGAAAATAGAAGACTTTTGAGAAATTTGATTATTTTGATTGTCAGAATCTTGTGCAAATTAAAGTCTCATTTTTAACATGCCAACTTTTTCTGGACATTTTAAGGGTTTTTCTTATAGATAAAACTTAAGAGCTTAAGAATCACTTATCCAGTTTTTAATGTGTGTAAGGCAATGTGATAAGTGTTTACTTGAATACGCTTCAGGTAATCTTTAAAGCAATCCTGTGAAGTAGGTTTCCATCATTATCCTTTTTTCATTTTACAAATGAGGAACTGATGTTTAGACACATAAAATAACTTATTCAAAGTGCCTCAGCTAGAAAATGGCATGGTGTCAATCATGAACTCAGGTCTTTTCAGTCGCAGAACTTGAGCTCTCTAGTGCTTCTGACACACTCCTTTCTAAGTTGACCTTAACAATGAAAATTTAAAGATGCTCTGATATTGAAAATAGATTCAAAATCTCAGTAATACTACACTAGGGATTTGCAAACAAAGCAAAAACTCTTCTCCAGGATTCAATTTAGTGGAAATAAGTAGTTGGGGCTAAACCTTTGCAAACATACTTGCATAAATATAAATAGATATAAAATAGGATGTCTGAGGTAAGTTTGGGCAACAGATTGGATTTTTTTTTTTTGCTTTGTGCAGAGATTAATTAACAATAAACCACCCCAAAACTGCAGTTATAGAAAAATTAATTAATATACATCTTTTAAGTGAAATGTTTAAACAGCAATTATATTTAAATACTTCGTTTGAAAGCTGTACCTCCCACACATTGAAAAGTATTTATTATTTTACAAACTATACTAATTAGTGTATACAACTTCAAGAAACTATTCCTTCAGACAGAAAATTACAATACAAATATACTGAAACCATACAAACTAAATTATCTGTGCACAGAAAGACACCATGGATGTTATAAGATATTCCAAAATATATTCTGCAAAATATGAAGCAGGATTTTGACCAACATTATTTTTTCAAAAGAGATGGCATTGGTTTTATGAAGAGTTGATGAGCCACTATATTTAGAAACCATATTATTATCAGTTTCTCTTCAGAAAAAAATGGAGAGCTAAAAATAGGGAAACATGATTTGGCTCTTGAAAAAAAGGTTTGCAAACTACAAAGGCTAGAGGCATGGATTATTGGAAACTCTCTTCTGAAAAATTTGTTACAAATTTGGGAGATTAACAGTCAGAATCAATGGGTGATAGTTTATAGAGTGATACCAACCTTGTCCAGTCCTGCTCATCATTTCTAATCAACAAAATGAATAAAGATGAAGAGAGCATGCTTATGACATCAGTGAATAGTACAGATCTCAGACTGCTGAAGAATGTACAAGATGACTTAGCCAGGATCCAAAAAGCCAAGCTGGAGAGGTGGGCTGGTTCCAACAAGACAAAATGTAAAAAAGAAGACCAATACTTAAGACCAAAAAATTAAGCCAAACAAAACATGTTGATGGGGCTAAACGGCAAGTTGTGCTAAAAAATAAGACTCAAGAAGTTAAAGGTCAGTTTTATACGAATCCAAAAAGCCAATGCAATTTTAATTTGCTTTAATAAATATGTATTATCCGGAAAAAACATATACTAGAGTGAGTTTTCTGTGGAATGAAATACTAAAGCATGTTTTCTTGGAGAAAGAGTTTCCATGACCAAATAAGTTGGGGGATACTCCAAGTTGATATAAACAGGTTTATTTTCTACAGGAATACTCAAAGTCGATATGGTTCTCAAAGTTATTTGCTTCTCAAAGTTATTTGAACATGGAACACTTATTTTTGTAGTACCTCTTGAGGCTGGTGTTAAAGAGAACACTCTTGAGAAACACTGAACAAGGGCTGTCTCAGGAGGCAGTTCTCTGTAAGTGGGACTCTTTTTAAAAACAGAAGAGATCCAAACATCAGATGAGTATTAGCCTAAATGACCATAAAGTTTCCTCCTACCCTCGAAGTCTATAATACTTGGGTATCCAGACCTAACAAACAATCCTAATTCCCCATGACACCTGGACCAGAGTTTCCGATGAGAGAAACTCTAGAGAACTACTAGTAGCAGAGTGATTATTTAAAAAAAAAAAAAAAAAACTTTTCCTCCAATGAGTGCATGCTTCAAAAGGGCTAATTTTTCAACTACCTTAATCTTTTGCTGAAAAGATGTCAGAAATAGCAGTGTGTAAACAAGAGCCTGGCAACACAAAGGAGATAAAGAGTGGAACCCTGTTGTGTGTGCTGAGCTGCCATGTAACAGTGCAGCCTTGTCCTCTAGGGCTGTCCAGCCTCCAGACTCACCAACCAACACCACCTTACTCTCATGTTAGAAAGTTGGCTACCCATTTGGCCCTAACTACTGAAGGCCAGGTTTCTGGTACTCAGTGATGGTTGTGACCTCTTGCCTGAGAACAAGTTTAGGTGAGAAGGTGTTTTCTGCTCCTTTTTTTTTTTTTAACCTCTTTCAGGATAATATACATTAGTTCACAGTGCAAAGAATTTTGTTGGCCTATCCCCTAACCAATCAGCAAGATACACTTTGAATTAGACATAGATTTGTTAACTATATTGTCTCTACTGATTCTGAGTAGCACCAAACTTTTTTTTCAACTGAGGTGCATGTGTGTACATGAGTGTGTGTGTACAGGTAGAAACAGTCACAAAATTTTATTTCTATGAATTCAAGCAATGTTGTAAAGCAACACAAAGCATTTTAGTACATCTCATCTAAGGTGCAAACAGCTGTTACCAAAAATTCTAAATAACTTCTCACAAATCAAAGCCCCACTGATTTTTAGTTCCTTCCATTTAATTTACTAAATGTGTTAAAATTGAGGTCTGTGACACAAATATAATACAATATTCCTTATTTTGATCCTGAGATAATGTGCCTTCCCAAGAAAACATGCCTAGCAATGTGAGTTACATGATTGCACAGACCATTACAAAAAAACTCTGTCCATGTTATTTTAAAGGGCTGACAGTCAAGCAATTTAAATTTCCAGTTAAGTCACTGATTCAGCAAATATTGTTGCTGTCTTCACACTGTTACTACTATAGTTGTGACAATGCACTATGCCTACTGATATACATTGTGTTATCAACTTGGCCTCCTTCGGCTAAAAATCTGGCATGTTAAAATTTTAACTTGACTAATGTCAAATTTTAAACTTAAGAAAGTGTCTTGTTTTGCTATGTCCTCAAAAACTCCATAGGATCTATTTAGCACAATACCTTGAGCAGGGTCAGCATACATAAATATTTGTTGAGTGAGAGAACAAATTAATGAATGAAGCTTCAATGCCGAAGTTTACCTTTAAATAGCATTGGCAGACAAACTGATGGATTGATTGCATTTGTACTTCACATTTATGTAGGAAGAACAAAATAAGTGAATATTGGCTTAAATTTCAACAAAAAATAGCCTTATTTCTTTTCAGGTTTATAAGGTAGGAATTGTCAAGCATAAAGACAACAATAAGAAAGTGCAAAACATAATATCAAAGCAAAAAGAAAAACATCTTTCTCCCTATATCTTTAATAATGGAGCATGGACAACTTTTGCTTAGCAAGCTGAAGTTGCGGGCTTGTTCTGCAGCTCTGTGGATCAGAGACTGTGATTAGACACTATCTTTTGCCCAGGAAAACAAGCTAATAAAATTTACCATCCAATTCATGTACAGTGTAACAGCAATTGCTGATTAGGGACTAAAAACTAGTTGCAACAACATTTTAATTACATTTCAATGTAAGACTATAAATTAATTTATCCAGATGAAATACTGTACTATATTGGTTTACAAAATGGCTAATTAGCCTATCCAGAACTTGAAGGAGACCAAAGGACTTCCCATTTAATATATAAAGAAAATAATGAATAAACAACCACCAACAAATTATTTCAAGGACAGGACATAAACATTTATTTCAGGCCAGAATCAATATTAAAGTAGGTCTAGCTTCAGCTTCATTACTTCCTAAGTCACTGCTTAGCAGCAGAAGGCTCAATATTTAATAAGTGTTAAGAGGTATTTCTAATAGTTGCTTCACTTTTTCAGCTGCACAAAGAGCAAAAGGTTTTGAAAGGAATGGGGGAGGTTTTTGCTAGTTTTTCTGTTTGTTTGTTTTTTTTATTGTCTATCCCATTCAGCCCCTTAAGCTCTGTTGAGAAGAACCCAGGCAGAAGCATTAATCTACCCAGGGAGCTGCCATTAAAGAAATGCTTTTGTCAGAGTACAAACTCTTTCAGGCTATACACAGATTCTGTGGCAATTATCCTTTCTTATGTATTGAAACCATTCTTTAAACAGTGGCATTATTTCTCTTCTATTCTTTACAGTAAAGAGATGGATGCACACCTTTCAAGAAATCATAGTTATCAGAGAATGGACCTTGTAATTTGGGGCTGGAATAAAGGAACTGGAATGTCATCACATCACAAGCAGTTCTGCCCTCCATAGCACATCCAGCACTACACCTCAGAAACTAAGTGGCCAAAGAAAACAGCTTCCAGCAAATCTGAATGCTATCGGTTCCATCTCCTCTTCTTGGGATGCATTCTGTGCATCTAGAAAGCAGAGGTGACAATAAGGCCTTACCATATCGGAAGCTTTTTAAAGGTTAATGAATTCTGGCATAAAATAATGTCAGAGCCATAAACAACTCATAAATACAAAATCTAGGAAAACCACGGAAACACTCATCACACTTCCATCACACTTCTGAGAATGGTAGAGAACCCTGGATGATAAAACCACTATGGACTTCTAAATTATTCTTTTAATAAACTTGGTGGAGTATTATACGATATATCAATATTTATGATATCAACTAATGACAGTTCAGGGATGCAGAATGCAAAATGCAGTCTGCCTCAGTACAGTTGTGCACTGCCTTGGTAATTACTTCTAGATTGAAAACAGGATTCAGTTCAACTTGGGTAACAAGGAAGTCAGTTTCCAATTTGGCAAGGTAGACATTTAATTAGAAGTCCTCTTCCCCTTTGTCATAAACCCATCTCCACATTCAAGCTGATGTGCAGAATCTCTATTGTGTTATGTGTGTATGTATGTGTGTGTGTATGTATGTATGTGTATCTAGATTTCACAAGCAGAATAATCAAAAATTAGGGGGAAATTTATTACCTACATCAAAATCATTAGACATTAAGTTTGTAAAGTGCCAAGTAGAAATGAATTTACCTCATATGGTGAATCTGACAAGTTGGGAGAGACAGTGGAATCCTAACAATCAGATACCACATTGTGGAATTGGTGGAGTGAGGCAGAGCCACAAGTGGTTTATGTAGTGTCTACTTAAAATGGATGATTCAAAAGAAAAATGAAAGAAGCTCAGCTTCTGGCTTAAAGACGTAGAAGCAAGGAAATTTGTAGTTAAGGATCAAAGCTCCAATATCTAGTCATAATGTATTTCTAGTCTAAAATTTCACAACAATACCATTGGGTGCCTTAATGTTGTACTACCCAATTTGATCGGTACATGAGATGCAGAGTCTGACCATACCAAAAATATATAATACTTGTAAATGAAAATGTACATGTTCTGGTCACTATTCTGCACAGCTAAAACTACGTTTGTGTTTGCTTGCTTTTGTTCTTAAAAGTCTAGCAGTTAGCATTATATGTTTTGAGTGAATATGTTGAGTGAATATGTTGTTCTCTATTATAGGATGATGTTTTTTCCCGCCTTCTCCTCCTGATTTTGTAAAGTATAAATGCTACTTATACACCATGTTTTTAACCAAAATACTATAATATAAATTCAACTAGTTTCATCTTCAAAGTAACCTTATTGTTTAACTGTGACTCACCGATAAGGAAATTAAGATTGACTTGTTGGCCCAAAATGGTAGCACATATCTAGCTGGTAGCAGAGGCAACATAAGAACTCACTATACAAGACTCTGTCACTGTACGACCTAGCACAAGTCCTTAAATATGGCAGATTCTCAATCCTTCATCTTTAAATACAGATAATAGTACCTAATTTAGAGTCTTAGCATAGAGATTCAATAAGTTAATGCACGCCTGGCACAGAATACTCATTAGATGTTATCTCTCTTTCTAAGGTCAAATATGTTTGCTAAATGCCAAATTAAACAAATTAACCAGATCTTTTTGCTGCAGGACTCCTCAGAGCCTTTAATATGCAATGTGATGCCCCAAGAGGCAAACAGACTGTCTAACATTTCTCCAAACAACAAAACAACCAAATTTTTTTCCAAGAGGCACTTATTCATATCTCATGGAATACTAATATTCCACAGGAAACACTTTGAGAGCCCTGCAGAAGACCATAAAATACTTTGGGGAATATGTGAAATGGGTCATTTGGATATGATTAATAAATTACTGGTTTAAATAACTTGGTCTGAATACACTAATGACTTTTTTTAGGTCACACCAAACATCTAGCACATAGGAAATAACAATCACTTGGAAATGGAGCCCCATGTTTGCTTAGAAAGTCAATGGAGTGGGCCAATTTTAGTGAAGGTTGGACACATTGTATGAGTATTTGTGCTTCCAAAGTGAAAATAGAGGCTCTTCTCAAAAGTAAAATTCTTACTGATTCTGCCCATCGGCTCCCAATATGCTACATCATGTTTTCTGTGGTTCACTACTACGTGGGTCAAATCTTCAGGAGAGTAAAGAGAAAGGGAAGAGCAGGAAAGGCTTTTTAATTTTTCTTTTTCAATTTTAAGAAACTGGAATCTTTTATGTCACAATGTATGAACTCTGTTCTTTCAGCAGGATACTGACCGTTAAAACTCTGCTCAAATGTTTGGGAACTGTGACCCACATATGTGTTATGAAGCCAACAAATAGTTATTGTATACCCAATTCTGTGTTAAGCAGTGCAGATTGTAAGCAAATAGATCTGAACGACTTACAATCTTGTAGGTAAGACAAGACTTACATCCAAAGAAAAAAGAGTGGGGAAGGTATAACACCATACAGTACAATGAAGAGCGTGATCTTGAGGTACAAAATATAACTGTCATATGAACCCACAGAAAGATCATTGAGCATCGTGGTCTGGAGTTGGCTCTTGAGGTGGACCTTGAAAGCCTGTAAGAGGTTGTCACAGAATTTCTGTAAGCAAAGCCAGTTTCATCACCCCCTAATGTTCACCAACTGTCAAGGGAATGTGTAGGGCCACTCTTTTTTTTTTTTTTTTTTTTTTAATCAGGAACAATAGAGAGAATGCAGGGAGTTTTACTGCTTTGCCTCTTCTTTTTGCAAGGGATGTATGTATCAGCTAAAGATCCTCAAATCCAGCAGCCCTTTCCTCCAGGTCAGAGTGAGGATTTGGCTGCTTGCCTGCCCAATAAAGAAACAGAAAAAAACACCAACCATGACAACAATTTAAGGGTTAGAGCTGCATAAGAACAATTCAGCAATAAAAGAATCTACATGAGCTTGTGTGGAAAGACAAGTGCTATTTTCTGCTTGAGTCTGTGACTGGTAAAGAGTCACTCAACCTTATGATTGTATTATTTATACAGAACTCACTAGGGCACCATCTGGTGCTAAGCTAACTGCAAAAACAGGAAAATCAAACCCAAAGCCAATTGTCTTCATTGGAGTTTTCACTAATGACCTGTTCTTTGCCAATATTCCAACTGATCACATTCTAGTTTGAAACAGGAAACGACATTTCCTGTTTCAAAGGGAAATCTTAACGGGAATTTAGTTAGACATACCCTTGAAAAGTTTTTGTACCTATCTAGATCTTCTCAGTTGAAAGGGCATTGCCTCTATTTCAGATCTTATTACATCTTATTAAGTTGTCGTATCAAGTTCATAATATCCCATCTCAGTACCCAGTCACCAAGAGATAAGGGTGAGAGGTGATCCTGCAAGATTATGTCCTGGAGATGGAAACTTAAGCCAAAATTGTGAGGAAAATTCTGCTGAAGTACAAGAAACTAACTGCAAAGTATCCATGATGAAAATCATTCAAATCTAAAATTAGTTTGGGATCCCACATTTGAATCTCAATAAGTTATTCTCACTGAGGTAGCAAACTTGACATTGCGGATATATTTTCCTTTGTAGTCAAAAATGTTTACAACTATAATGCAAAAGGTGGGTGTATGTGTTGAACTTACATTTCTAATTTTTAAAAACCCAATCACGAAGATTTTCCTTTTCAGTTCTTATTGGCTTTTCCTAGATTCTCCCAGCTCTTGTAATTTTCTTTTCGGCACAAATACTGTAAAATGGTACCCAAATTATTTTGGCTTCGATATTATAAATTTGTCATAAAAGCTGTGCACATATCTTATCCCATTTTGTTTTCATTTGGAACTAATACTGCAGGTCTTAATGGTACCTCAATGCATAAGAATCAGGTGCCTTGGTCCCCATGTTGGTGAGTGTTTGGAGTTCTCTTGGGCTCATGGTGTGATTTTTCTCATTTTAAGGTTCTATTTTATTAAAAGTTTTAGATATGTTGACAAATTCAACAAGCAACTAATCAAAGCACCAGGAATAGTGATATTAAGGGGGGTTGCTCTACTAAACCTAACAGCAGAAGAAGATTCATATAAAAATTCATAAAGCATCTTTCTACAACTCAACCATCTGATTTCCATAATTAGGGAAGTTAATCCTGCTTGCTTAATATAAAATTAAGACTAGGCTGGACACAGTGGCTCACGCTGGTAATCCCAGCACTTTGGGAGGCTGAAGCGGGCAGATCACTTGAGGTCAGGAGCTCAAGACCAGCCTGGCCAATATGGTGAAAACCCATCTCTACTAAAAACACAAAAATTAGCCAAGCATGGTGGCACTCACCTGCACTCCCAGCAACTCAAGAGGCTGAGGCAGGAGAATCACTTGAACCCGGAAGGTGGAGGTTGAAGTGAACTGAGATGGCATCACTGCACCACTCCAGCCTGGGTGAGAGTGAGACTCCATAAGAAAATAAATAAATAAATAAAAGACTTAACTACAGTAAAAAGCTAGGTTATGATGCACGTTTAAAAATATAAATGAATCAGAAATTTTAATTAAGAAAGTCCATTCATGTCACCACAAGGGCTGTAAAGGAAAGAAAAAGTAGGCTTTGGAGTCACTTGGGTCTGAATCTTTAATCTGCCACTTACCAGCTTTGTCCTTTGATCAAGGTATTTAACCACTTTAAGGGTCAGTGACATCCTGTCATCTGTAAAAAGAGCTTAGTACTTCCTCCCAATACTTTTGTGGAAAGTAAATGGGATAACACTCAGAAAAATCTTGCCACAGTCCCAAGCATACTATAGGAAATCTGTAAATACGAGTTCAATTCCTCTTTCACAGTTACTTCCCAAACTCTTCCTCAAGACCAACAACTCTATGAAATAGATATGATTTACATGTAGCACACCACTGATTACAAAAGCCTAAGGAAACTGAGATGTATCCCTCCAATTATGACATTGACAATGTCCTTCACAAACTTCTGGACATCTTTGGGTCCCATCTGTCACTGTATAACTGGAATCTACTCTTTATTAATAAGAGCTTCTCTCATTTCAAAGGTTCAACTCTCTTCACCCCCATCCATATCTCATGACCCACTAAAGGAAACAGCCTTTTTTAACATAAAAATATTTTATTAAACAACGTACTTAATATCAGCATACAGAATATCCACAATTTGATTACTTAATCCAGAGCTACACCAAGGATGAAACAACTAGGAAGAAAAAAAAATAGAAAGAAAAGGAAATGCCTTTTTAAAAAAATTTATCTTAGCTATACAAAACTTAAACATAACGAACTACTTGGAGAATTAATAACCTCATTCTACAATAACAACTTCTATAGACTAGCCCTAATTCAAGTTTTCTGTCCATAGCAATGACACAGATGCTGTATTATTCATCTTCCACAACTAACTATAAAAATATCCTATTAGCTCTATTTTTAAAGGATTCACCACATTTATTCATTTCTCTATAGTTTATATAAAGATTGACATTTTCCTGGGGTCATTTTCTATGGTCCTCAGTTTCATAATTTTTAACATAGAATAAAACCTTGTAGGTTTGGTTTGATGATAAAATTAGCTTGTGCATGTGACAAGGTTTGTGAACTGGAGAGCACGGCACAAACCAAAGAGGTTATTTTTGACAATAGAAAGGCAGTTTGGTACACACAAAATCTGTAACTACAGAGTTCCGTAGCCATTTTTACTCCAATCTGGTGGAATTCCAAACCACAGAGACTGCCTTTCTAAGGACACAAAGCCTTGGACCAAGCTGAAGGCATGCAGAAATCTCAGATTTCTATCTAGCTCACTTTTTTTCAAAATTTCTTATTAAACACCAACAGCTTCCATCATCCTGACATCTCGTGAAGAGTATGTTGAAATCAATGACATTGCAGAGATCTCCCATGAATTTCCTCTGAGATGGACGCCTTCCTGGGGACATGTTCTCACCTTGACAGCTACACCTTCATGCATCTGTCTGAGGGGTGCTGCTGCCAAAAAATGTACTCATCCACACCAGGAAGATTTTTGTGGCCTTTCATTTAAGATGGATTCTTTTTCTGACCTGATCCACAAATTCTGGAAAGGCCCCTCTGTTGAGAGCAATAAGGAAGTCTCCCTCAGATCCCAGGCAGGGAGAGGTGAAGTCAGGGAAGGACAGTGACAGCACAGAAAGGATGGTTCTAGATCACTAGGGAGTTAATCATTTCTCCAGGCCAGTGAAACCCAGGCAGGATTTGCTACAGGAAGAAGCAGGATGCCAGGAAACAAGAAGGCCCTGAGGCAAATCTCAGAAACCAGAGTGATAAACCCAACAGGGACTTCTCACTTTCCTTGGAATCAAATTTAAGCTTCCTATCATGGTCCATGAGACCCTGAGTGATCCGAACTCTGCCTGCTTCTCCATCTTCAAATCATGTACTCACACCTGCTCCATTCACACTGCATTTCTTTCTGTTCCCGAGACCTGCCCACTCATTCCAGGCTTAGAAACTTTGTACCTGCTGTTACTTCTGTCTGGGATCCTCTTCTCCCATATCCTTGCCTGAATAAATCCTTCTCATCACTCAGGTTTCAGCTCGAATGTCACCTCCTCAGAGAGGCCTTTTTAATAATCTTAGTTAATGTTTCCCAGCTCTCCACTACCACCACCACAAAATCACTCTTTCCCATTATCTTATTTTATTGTCTGGCATGAATCACTATTTGAAATTATTTAGTTCACTTATGTATTTGTTTGTATATTATCTGTCTCCACCAGTATAGAATGTATGTATAGGTTCCTTGCCAGTTTTGCAGATCACTTATAGCTCCAATGTTTAGTATACTACCTGACACATAGTAGGTGCTCAATATATAAGTTTTTAAATTTTGAAAAAAAAATTTTTTTTTGAGACAGAGTCTTGCTCTGCTGCCAAGGCTGGAATGCAGTGGTGCAATCTCGGCTCACTGCAAGCTCTGCCTCCCGGGTTCACACCATTCTCTTGCCTCAGCCTCCCAAGTAGCTGGGACTACAGGCACCCGCCATCACGCCCAGCTAATTTTTGTATTTTTAGTAGAGACGGGGTTTCACCGTGTTAGCCAGGATGGTCTCGATCTCCTGACTTTGTGATCCACCGCCTCGGCCTCCCAAAGTGCTGGGATTACAGGCATGAGCCACTGTGCCAGGATTAAATTTTGAATGATTTAATGAACAGTTAGGGATATGAGAAATGGCCATTTGTAAAACTGTTTGCAATATTAACAAAGAAAACAACCTTTATTGTGATGCAAAGTATCACTGAGGCCTTTTGTTTCCCTGAGGAAAGGCCTCATTTATGAACTGTGTTATAAAATGAGTATTAGGAGTAGGAGAAAGGAAAGGGTCACAGAAATGTCAATTAGCTAAAATTCTGCTGACATAATTCTGCAGCTACTTCAGACAGAATGATAGTCAGAAAACTAGCCTAGACATCAGTGCAACTCCAAGTTTTACAAATAAGCTCAGCACCAGTTCATTCTCTATTGCTAAATGTTACTGTTGTAAGACGGGTCACGGTCCTACATTTAGTTAATCTGAGGTTAAAGATTTGCGTGGTTGGATATACTAATTCAGAGTAATCAAGTATTGATTTTGTCTTTTAGCAACAGTGAAATAACAATACTCCGCGGTTATTCAGTGCCCTGTTTTATTTACTTCACAAATGCTGAAAGAATCATAGAATAGTTCATTTAAACAGCTATATTGTAATGCATAGCTGAAATATTTTTCCTAAATTTAAAAACGAATACAAGCTCAGATTGTTATTTTACTACATTTGGAAATTTCCTTCAGAAAGTGAAAGCATAAGTTGAAGGATTTCCCCCTGACTCCACCAAATTTTATCCAACAGCAAGCCTGAGAATATTTACTTGATAAAACACAACATTTATACTTTTTGACATGACTATAGTGCCACATTTAAATGGGGAAAATAGCCCAGTCTCTGAGCAGTAGGTACCTTCTTCTCAACTCCATTGCTCCCAATGTATAGCTCTCACCCTGACTCCTAGCTGACAACCCAAAGCCTCTCACAGGTCCCTCAGAGTCCCATCCCTAACACCCTCATGCTAAGGGACAATCCAATAAAATGAATTCACACTATGCACAAGGCTCTTTGCTAAATGTTGGATAGTTTGTAGAAATTCATCAAGGAGGTCTCTGTCCTCAAGTAGCTGATAATTCAATAGAGATCAGAGGGGTTTTAAAAAAACTACATAACACTAGGAAGCTTATGCTATTTCACAAGGAAAATGTAAAGTGTTTCAGAGAAAGAAGTACTCCATCCCTGATGCTCTTCTCTTTTAACTTTATACATTCTCCCTGGGTAATTTTATCCATAATCACACCTCCTACTATTGCCCAAATGCTGTGGTCCCGGGTGTCTATATCCTGTCCAGAGCGTTTGACTTGTATTTATAAGTCTAGTGACTACCTTCAGTCCATTTCAGATATTGAAGTTTATTGAACATACAAATCCAAATGTATTAATGCTTCCACTACTACTCTTCCCCTCCTAAAATTTCCATCTCTGCTAATGAGATTATGACATATGGCAAATTAGAAACCTTAGAGTCACCCTCTATGCCTCACTCTTCTTTAGCCTTCAACACCAAACAAGTTACTAGGCCACATTAACACTATCTTTGTATCTCAGAGGATGCCTTAGAGTCTAATCTCTCTGCTCTGTTTCCACGTCACCATTGGCAATGCCTCATTCACTCATGTTCATTGACTCTGCAGTCCTATAGACCTAGGTTTATGCCTTGGCTCTACCATTTCCAGCTGGTGATTTTGAACACTTATTTAATCTTTGCATCAGTTTCCTCACTTGTTAAATGGGGATAATAATATTTCTTATAGCTCATATGGTTTTTAGCCTGGCGCAGTGGTTTATGCCTGTACTGCCAGCACTTTGGGAGGCAGAGGTGGGTGAATCACCTGAGGTCAGGAGTTCTAGACCAGCCTGGCCAACACGGTGAAACCCCGTCTCTACTAAAAATACAAAAATTTGCCAGGCATGGTCGTACCCAGCTGAGGCACAAGAATTGCTTGACCCCAGGAAGCAGAGGTTGCAGTGAGCCAAGATCGTGCCACTGCACTCCAGCCTGGGTGACAAAATGAGACTCTGTCTCAAAAAAAAAAAAAGTTTTTAAAAATAATTTATATATATATATATATATACACACACACACACACACACACATAGCACATTTTACACAGTGCCTAGAGCATACTAGATGCCCAATAAATGATAATTACAATTACCAGTGTAATTTAATCCCTAAATTGGCTCCAACCTACCTTCAGAGCCCCATTTATCATTATTTTCCACTTCCTTCTTATCCCAAGACTGTACTAAAGTCTCATCAGACTTTGTGGGACTCCCTGAACACACCAAATCCTTTCACACCTCTACTCCTTTGCATCTTCTGTTCCCCTGTTTCAAATGTCCTCCCTTTCTTTCCATTACTTGGTGTGCTTGTTGTTTCTGGAATGTCAAATATCTCAAGTTCTCATTCAAATGTTACCATCTTAGTAAATAATTATTTACTTCAGTTTGTCACACTTCCCTTCATGTGACTACATGATACACACACATACACACACGCAGACGTATGCATGTGCACATACACGTACACCTAGAAGAATCATATTATATTACAATTAGTTAAAAACATTTGTTGTCATGTCTTTCTCCTCTTTGTGATTACCTAATCAAGGAGGAAGCACTACAGTGCCCATTCTTAGCACCACGACTTATAGAACTGGGACTCAGTAATTGGTCTTTTTTCAATCAACTTTTATTTTAAGTTCAGGGGTACGTGTGCAGGATGTGCAGGTTTGTTATATAGGTAAACGTGTGCCATGGTGGTTTGCTGCACAGATCAACCCATCATCCAGGTATTAAGCCCAGCACCCATTAGCTGTTCTTCCTGATGCTCTCCTCCCACCGCCCTCCCCACTCCCCCAAACACACAGGAACAGTAATTGGTCTTTTAAAGAAACACTTCCTGGCTAAGATAATCTAGGCATACTTCACGGAACAGAGGAAGAGAGAGAAAAAGAGAAACATGGTTTTTCTCTGATCCTGCCCTCCCCTGTTTGAAATGCTATCAGCACCCCCACCATCATACCACTAGCCTCCCAGCAAAATCAAGCCTCTATCCTTAAACAACAAGCCCTGAGTTTTGTTTGAGAAACACTAGTGTCAACAAATCGGGCTTGTAGGATGGTAGAGAGGGAATAGTCGGGCTCAGATTGTGGAGGACTCTGAATACTAGCCTAAGTTTAAACTTTACCCAGTAGGTGATAGAGATCCATTGGAGATTGTTTGGCAGGGCACAGCAGATCCAAATGGTGTTTTAAGAGATTTCTATAGCTGTAGTATCTAGGAGAGTTTGGACTGAGGAAGGAAAGGATGCATTGATGTTTATGAAACAATGAAATTAATTCTTATGGGACAGAAGAAAAGAAATAATTTTCGTGGGTGGGCACTTTCTACGTACCAGTCACTCTTATAAGCACTTTATGTACATTATCTCATTCAATCCTAGCAAAAATCACATCCCTAAGGTGCTCCCTCTCAATACCTCTGAATTGAGAAAACAAAGAATTAGAGTGGTTAAATAACTTGCCAAAAGTAAAAAGGTCATAAATGTATGAGCTGGGATTCAAACCCAGGTCTGTTTGCTGTCAAAATCTGGGTTGGGTATTTCTAAGTTACTTATATACCCTGGAGGCATTTGAGGACAGAAACTGACATCCTTTACTAGAGCCAGTTTCTGTGATTTCCTTCCCTTCCCTTTCCATGCCGAAAGCTTTAAATCCCATTCCCATGCTTATGGGTATTTTTCTCTTCTTGTCTTTTCATTCAGGTTATTCCATCGGAGAGTCTGAAATGGCAAGGCTGAAAGTGGTGAGGGAAAAGGGAAGAGTGAATAAAGCCGTAGCAGATGCTCTCACCAGCACTGTCTAGCTGCTTTTTCCCCTATCCCATTTTTTTTTTCCTTCCGGGTCCTCACCAACAGCAAAAGTCCCATCCAATTTCTGCAGAAAAAATGCCTATTTGTAGCTTAAAATTGTTTCTCCTCTGAAATGAAGCTAAAACTTCATTTTGAATAGCCAAAGACCCAGTGCTAATTTTTATGTGCCAATTTGTTTCTCCAGAGACAAAATTAACCAAGAGAATAAGAAAATATTGAAGGGAGCCTCTTTAAACATTTATTGTCGTTCTTAGCATCCTACCATGAAAATGCCTTAGAAGTCTTCCAAAAAGCTGTGTGTCTGCTTTAACTTTAGAAAGTAGGGGCAGAAAGCTGTAAGATTGTAAAGAAGGCCTAACTTCTACCTTTAGAACATTAGCTCTTCAAGCTCAGAATCTTTTTTTTGTTCACTGGTATATTCTAAGCATCTAATAGTTCTGGGAACATGGTAGGTACTCCTTAAATATTTGTTGAATAATTGAAAAACAGTTACTATGCAGTAACTAGGTTACAGAGGACTCAACATGATAACATATTTAACAGATTTTGCATTAAATTAGTTTTTGCTGGATTGGCCTGTTAATTTAACCATCATTCACAACACTATTTCTATGAGAAAATGCAAGCAGTGCATCTAAACATTCAGCATACATATGAACTTTTTGAATATGGATTCAGTACTACAGTAGCGAGGGTAGAGTGACTGGGGAGCTGGGCACAGTGGCTTATGCTTGCAATCCTAGAACTTTGTTAGGCTGAGACAGGAGAACTGCTTGAGCCCAGGAGTTCAAGACCAGCCTGCACAACACAGTGATACAGTGAGACCTTGTTTCTATTAAAATAAAAAAAAAAAAAAAAAGAGTGACCAGGGTTATTTCAAGGGTGTTGGAAAGGAAAGAAAATATTACTTAAGTGATGCTATAACAATATTATTGATAATTGTGAATATTTATTGAATACTTACCTATGGGCTAAGCACTGAAGTAAATAATATTTACTATCTTACTTCATTCTTATAATAACACTCAAAGGTAGGTATAATTATTATCTGCATTTTACAGACAAATAAACTGATGCACAGAGAGGAAGAATAACTTGGCAAAATACACAACAAGTAAGGAGTGGGATCAGGTTTCAAATACAGTGGGAATTGTTTTAGAGTCAACACATTTAATGATTGTGCTGCAATGCATAAAACTGATAGTATTCACTGACTGAACTTGAGGTGCAAGAGAAAGAAAAGAATCGAGAATAACTGCAATTTTTCAAACATGGAGTGGACTAACATTATAAATGACAAAATTATTTTAATGATTTATTCAACCTGATGAACAAAAATGGATTTGAGGGATCCCAGTTTAGGCATCACCTTCTTTGTGAAGTGCCTGAACCCACCAATCACAGTTAGATGCTTCCATAATAATCTTTCTTTACCCCTATTATCCAATTTTTTAGATTATGCAATAAAACTTTGTTTACATTTATGCCTTTTACATTAGGATTTAAACTCATCTTTTTGTACCAGATAGTAGCAATGTGTCTGTTTAATGATATTCTCTCTCTCTCGCTCTCTCTCTCTCTCTCTCTCTCTCTCTCTGTGTGTGTGTGTGTGTGTGTGTGTGTGTGTGTGTATGAGGGGAGAGGTGTTTAGTTTTAGATATGCTTAAATTAACAAGCCTTTACATATGGAAATATCCAGCAAAAAGTAGATGATTTAGAACTAGAGTTTTGATAAATATTGGGCTGGAGATGTAGGCTTGTGAGTTTCCATAACTCAACTACTAGATAAAGCTATTAATGTGGAAGAGACTTCTGAAAGAGGAAAAAGTATTTTTACGGCCTTTATGCCAATAAGTCAATGAACAAATAACATGTATAATATGCGTAACAAATAACATGTATAAGGCAATAGTCAAACATAAGGAAGCCAAACCTTAGGAGAAAGTAAAAGGCTCACTTGGAGATTCTCATTGAGGAGAATATATGCCTGGTTCCTTAAAACACATTGATATAAAAAGCTTAGAAAAAAAGATACATACAAATTCCAACCACTCACCAGAACACTTGAAATTTCAGATCAGAAGGCTTGTTGTTGTCACTCACAAATTAATTTGACAAAAACAGGCTGCACTCCTGGATAAGTTTCACTGTCTATCCTCTCTTGATTAATTTTTAAAATTTGTTATTATACATAGGCATAAATTTAACAAAAGAACATGACCAGTACACTAGAAAGCAGAAAATATCATTGAGAAAAATTAAAGATCTAAATAAATGGAGTGATATCATGTTTATAAATTGGAAGGCTCAACTTGTTAAGATACCAATGTGCCTCAAAATGATACGAATTCTAAGCAAACCCAGTCAAAATCTCCCCAGGCTCTTGTGGTAGAAATTGATGAGCTAACTTTTTACATGACAATGCAAAGGACCTAGAAAAGACTAAATAATTTTGAAAAAGAAGAACAAATTTGAAGGACTGATTTTAAGACTTACTTTAAGCTACAATAATCAACACAATGTAGTATCAGCATATCCTACACATAGTCTAATGGAACAAAATAGAGAGTCCAAAAATATATCCACCTGTATATGGTTAAATGGTTTTTGAATAAAATTCAAAGGTAAAATTCAATGAGGAAAGGATAATATTTTAATAAATGATGCAAGTATAACTGAATAACCATATGGAAAAATTGAACTTCAACTCTTACCTCATGCCAGATAAAAAATTGTCTCAAAATGTATTATAGGCCTAAATGTAAAAGCTAAAACTATAAAACTACTAGAGGAAAACACAGCGGAAAACTGTCATGATCTTGGAATATGCAAGAACACACAGGACACAAAAAAGCACTAGCCACTAGCCATTACTAATCATCAGGGAAATGCACATTAAAACTACATGAGATACAACATTATACCAGTCAGAATGGTTATTATTAAAACCAATTAAAAGACAAGGACTGGCAAATTGGATAAAGAGTCAAGACCAATGAGTGTGTTGTATTCAGGAGACTCATCTCACGTGCAAAGACACACATAGGCTCAAAATAAAGGGATGGAGAAATAATTACCAAGCAAATGGAAAGCAAAAAAAGCAGGGGTTGCAATCCTAGTCTCTGATAAAACAGACTATAAACCAACAAAGATCAAAAAAAGATGAAGGGCATTACATAATGGTAAAGGTATCAATGCAACAAAAAGAGCTAATTACCCTAAATACATACGCACCCAATACAGGAGCACCCATACTCATAAAGCAAGTTCTTAGAGACCTACAAAGAGACTTAGACTCCCAAACAATAATAGTGGGAGAATTTATCACCTCACTGTCAATTTTAGACAGATCAACGAAACAAAAAATTAACAAGGATGTTCAGGACTTGGACTCGGCTCTGGACCAAGCAGACCTAATAGACTTCTACAGAACTCTCCATGCCAAATCAACAGAATATACATTCTTCTCAGCACCACATAGCACTTATTCTAAAATTGACCACATAATTGGAAGTAAAACACTCCTCAGCAAATGTAAAAGAACGGAAATCATAACAGTCTCTCAGACCACAGTGCAATCAAATCAGAACTCAGGATTAAAAAACCCACTGAAAACCACACAACTACATGGAAACTGAACAACCTGCTCCTGAATGACTACTGGATACATAAAGAAATTAAGGCAGAAATAAATAAGTTATTTGAAACCAATGAGAACAAAGATACAACGTGCCAGAATCTCTGGGACACAGCTAAAGCAGTGTTTAGAGGGAAATTTACAGCACTAAATGCCCACAGGAGAAAGCAGGAAAGATCTAAAATCGACACCCTAACAACACAATTAAAAGAACTAGAGAAGCAAGAGAAAACAAATTCAAAAACTAAGATCAGGGTAGAACTGAAGGAGACAGAGACATGCAAAATCCTTCAAAAAATCAATGAATCCAGCAGCTGGTTTTTTGAAAAGATTAATAAAATAGATAGACTGCTAGCCAGACTAATAAAGAAGAAAAGAAAGAAGAATCAAATAGGCACAATATAAAATGACAAAGGGGATATCACCACTGATCCCACAGAAATACAAACTACCATCAGAGAATACTATAAACACCTCTATGCAGAGAAAAAAAAAAAAAACAAACAAACTAGAACATCTAGAAGACATGGATATATTCTGGGATACATACACCCTCCCAAGAATAAACCAGGAAGAAGTCCAATCCCTGAATAGACCAATAACAAGTTCTGAAATTGAGGCAGTAATTAATAACCTACCAACCAAAAAAAAAAAAAAAAAAAGTCCAGGACCAGACGGATTCACAGCCG
The DNA here is from genome assembly GCF_000951045.1 of Mandrillus leucophaeus. Lineage (NCBI taxonomy): Eukaryota > Metazoa > Chordata > Mammalia > Primates > Cercopithecidae > Mandrillus > Mandrillus leucophaeus. The sequence continues at coordinate 77,885 of NW_012101561.1, read as the reverse complement.
AATTCTACCAGAGGTACAAAGAGGAGCTGGTACCACTCCTTCTGAAATTATTCCAAAAAATAGAAAAAGAGTGACTTCTTCTTAACTCATTTTATGAGGCTAGCATCATCCTGATACCAAAACATGGCAGAGACACAACAAAAAAGAAAATTTCAGGCCAATATCCCTGATGAACATCGATGTGAAAATCCTCAATAAAATACTGGCAAACCGAATCCAGCAGCACATCAAAAAGCTTATCCAACACTATCAAGTTGGCTTCATCCCTGGGATGCAAGGCTGGTTCAACATACACAAATCAATAAACATAATCCATCAGATAAACAGAACCAATGACAAAAATCACATGATTATCTCAATAGATCCAGAAAAGGCCTTAAATAAAATTCAATACCACTTCATGCTAAAAACTCTCAATAAACTAGGTATTGATGGAACGTATCTCAAAATAATAAGAGCTATTTATAACAAACTCACAGTCAATATCATGCTGAATGGGCAAAAGCTGGAAGCATTCCCTTTGAAAACTGGCACAAGACAAGGATACCCTCTCTTCTCACTCCTATTCAACATAGTATTGGAAGTTCTGGCCAGGGCAATCAGGCAAGAGAAAGAAATGAAAGGTATTCACATAGGAAGAGAAGAAGTCGAGTTGTCTCTGTTTGCAGATGACATGATGGTATATTTAGAAAACCCCATCTTTGCAGTCCATTATCTCCTTGAGCTGATAAGCAACTTCAGAAAAGTCTCAGGATACAAAATCAATGTACAAAAATCACAAGCATTCCAATACATCAATAATAGAAAAACAGAGAGCCAAATCTTGAGTAAACTCCCATTCACAATTGCTACAAAGAGAATGAAATACCTAGGAATACAACTTACAAGAGATGTGAAGGACCTCTTCAAGGAGAACTACAAACCACTGCTTAAGGAAATAAGGGAGGACACAAACAAATGGAAAAATATTCCATGCTCATGGATAGGAAGAATCAATATCTTGAAAATGGTCATACTACCCTAAGTAATTTATAGATTCAATGTTATCCCCATCAAGCTACCATTGACTTTCTTCACAGAATTAGAAAAAAAAAAACAAAACTATATTTCATATGGAATCAGAAAAGAGCCCATATAGGCAAGACAATCCTAAGCAAAAAGAACAGAGCTGGAGGCATCATGCTACCTAATTTTAAACTATACTACGAGGCTACAGTAACCAAAACAGCATGGTAGTGGTGCCAAAACAGATATATAGACCAGTGGAACAGAACATAGGCCGCAGAAATAATGCCACACATCTACAACCATCTGATCTTTGACAAACCTGACAAAAACAAGCAATGAAGAAAGGATTCCCTATTTAATAAATGTGGGGAAAATTAGCTAGTCATAGGCAGAAAACTGAAACTGGACACTTCCTTACACCTTATACAAAAATTAACTCAAGATGGATTTAAAGACTTAAACGTAAGACTTAAACCCATAAAAACCCTAGAAGAAAACCTAGGCAATACCATTCAGGACATAGGCATGGGCAAAGACTTCACAATTAAAACACCAAAAGCAATGGCAACAAAAGCCAAAATTGACAAATGGGATCTAATCAAAATAAAGAGCTTCTGCGCAGCAAAAGAAACCATTATCAGAGTGAATAAGCAACCTACAGAATGGGAGAGAATTTTTGCAATCTATCCATCTGACAAAGGGCTGATATCCAGAATCTACAAGGAACTTAAATTTACAAGTGAAAAACAAACATCCCCATCAAAAAGCGGGCAAAGGATATGAACAGACGCTTCTCAAAAGAAGACATTTATGTGGCCAACAAACATATGAAAAAAAGCTCATCATCACTGGTCATTCAAGAAATACAAATCAAAACCACAATGAGATACCATCTCCTGCTAGTTAGAATCGTGATCATTAAAAAGTCAGGAACTCATCCTTTTTTATGGCTGCATAGTATTCCATGGTGTATATGTGTGTCCTTTGTAGGGACATGGATGCAGCTGGAAACCATCATTCTCAGCAAACTATCGCAAGAACAGAAAACCAAATACCGCATGTTCTCACTCATAGGTGGGAACTGAACAGTGAGATCACTTGGATACAGGAAGGGGATCATCACATACTGGATCCTATTGTGGGGAGGGGGATGGATAGCATTAGGAGATATACCTAATGTAAATGACGAGTTAATGGGTGCAGACCAACATGTCACATGTATACATATGTAACAAACCTGCACGTTGTGCACATGTACCCTAGAACTTAAAGTATAATAATAGTTTTAAAAAAGTGTAAAAAAAAAAAGAAGTCAGGAAACGGCTGGACACAGTGGCTCATGCCTATAATCCCAACACTTTGGGAGGCCAATGCGGGCAGATCTCAAGGTCAGGAGTTCAAGATCAGTCTGGCCAACATGGTGAAACCCCGTCTCTACTACTAAAAATACGAAAAACTAGCCAGGTGTAGTGGTGCACGTCTGTGTTTCCAGCTACTTGGGAGGCTGAAGCAGAAGAGTCGTGAGAACCCAGGAGGTGAAGATTGCAGTGAGCTGAGATTGCATCATTACACTCCAGCCTGGGTGACAGTTCGAGACTCTGTCTCAAAAAAAAAAAAAAAAAAAAAAAGTCAGTAAACAACAGATGCTGGAGAGGATGTGGAGAAATAGGAATGTTTTTACACTGTTGGTGGGAGTGTAAATTAGTTCAACCATTGTGGAAGACAAGTCTGGCAATTCCTCAAGGATCTAGAATGAGAAATACCATTTGACCCAGCAATCCCATAACTGGGTATATACCCAAAGGATTGTAAATCAGTCTACTATAAGGACACATGCACCCATATGTTTACTGTAGCACTGTTAACAATAACAAAGACTTGGAACCAACCTACCAACCCAAATGCCCATCAATGATAGACTGGATAAAGCAAATGTGGCACATCTACACCATGGAATACTATGCAGCCATATAAAAGGATGAGTTCATGTGCTTTGCAGGGACGTGGATGAAGCTGGACACCATCATTCTCAGCAAACTAACACAGGAACAGAAAACCAAACATTGCATGTTCTCACTCATAAGTGGGAACTGAACAATGAGAACACATGGACACAGGGAGGGGAACTTCACACACCAGGGCCTGTCAGGGGGTAGGGGATTAGGGTAGGGATAGCATTAGGGGAAATACATAATGCAGATGACAGGTTGATGGGTGCAGCAAACCACCATGGCACGTGTATACCTAGGTAACAAACCTGCACGTTCTGTACATGTATCCCAGAACTTAAACTATAATTAAAAAAAAAAAAAAAAAAAGTCAAAAAACAACAAATGTTGACAAGGATTCAGAGAAAAGGGAATGCTTACATACTATTGGTGGGAACATAAAGTAGGACAACCTTTATGGAAAACAGTATGAATATTTCTCAAAACATAAAAATAGACCTACGTTTCAACCCAGCAATCTTACTTTTGGGTGTCTACCCAAAGTAAGATAAATCATTATATTAAAAAGACAACTGCACACATATGTTTATTGCAGCACTAACAATAGCAAATATATGAAATCAACCTAAGTGTCCATCAATGGATGACAGGGTAAATAAAATGTGGTATATATGTGTGTATATATATATATATACAGCATGGAATGTGTATATATATATATATACAGCATGGAATACTGCTCAGCCATAAAAAGAAAATGAGATCATGTCTTTTTGCAGCAACATGGATGGAACCACAGGCCATTATCATAAATTAAATAACTCAGAAAAGGAAGTCAAATGCCACATGTTCTCACTTCTAAGTGGAAACTAAACAAAGATTATGCATGGACATATAGAGCAGAATAACAGACATTGGAGACTACAAAGTATGGGAGAGTGAGTGGGGAGTGAGGGCTGAAAAATTAACTGTTGGGAACAATGTTCACTACTTTGGGAATGGGTACACTAAAAGCCTAGAGTACTCCACTATACAATATATGCATGTAAGAAATCTGCACTTGTGCCCCCTAAATACATAAAAATAGAAAATGAAAAATAAGGCACTTGATTGTTAAAGAAAAAAAAAGTTAAGTTGATCTTCATAAAGATTAAAAGTTTTTGGCTGTTAAGAAAATTAAAAGGCAAGCCATGCACTGGGAGAAAGTGTTTGCAATACATATATCTGGCAAAGGACTTGTATTTAGAATATATAAAAGACTCTTACAACTCAATAAGAAGAAGATAAACAACCCAGTTTTTTCAAATGGGCAAAACATTTGAAGTGACACTTTACCAAAAATATACATGAATGGCCATTAAGCACATGAAAAGATGCTCAAAATCATTAGTGAAATGAAAATTAAAATCACAACAAAATACTGATACACATCTATTAGAATGTCTAACATCAAGAATAATACTACGTGCTGAAAGGATATGGAAACAAAACCAAAACAAACCCTGTTCTGTGTGTAAGAACTCATATGTAAAAAAAAATAAATACTGTATTATTCCTCTGATATGAAATTCTAGAAAAGACAAATCTAATCTATAGGGACAGAAAGTATATCAGTGATTCCCTGAGGCTGAGGATAATGAGAACTGACTGGGAAGAGGCAGAAGAGAAATTTACGGGGTTTTAGAAACATCCTTTGTTTTGGGTAGTGGTGGTGATTCTATGGGTATATATATTTGTCAAAACTCATCAGTGTATGCACTTAAAATGGGTCCATTTAATTGCACAATAGCTGTACTTAAACAAATTTGATTAAAAAAAACTTATTCTAGTTCCCTCAAAATTTGTTGCTGAAATTTTCAATTTTAATATGGAAGTTAAGTAGAAAGGACACTACAACAGCTTTTAAAAAGTTTTATTTTATTTTTAATTTACACAACACTTGTACATATTTATGGGGTCCAATGTGATGTAATGATCAAATAGGTTAATTAAAAAATCCATCACCTCAAACAGTTATCATATCTTTATGGTGAGAACAGTTATTTTTAAGTGAAAAGGATTATGTAAAAACAACATAATATTTGTTTTGAAATACTGGGGTTTTATAAATGCGCCCTATTTTGGGACCTCACAAAAAAAATTCTTGTTATTTACTGCTTTTTTTTTTTTCATCGTAATAGACCTAGCACCTTCTATTTACATTTTCTTCTGCACTATACAAAACAGAACACAAAGAGTATCTGACCCAAGACAGGTTTTCTAATCTAATTCCCCAGTGTACTTATTAGGGGTACTTTGACTTTAAGGTAAAAAATGAAGAATACTTTCCAAGTTTGTTAATTAATAATATCCCTAGACAAATATCTTCTTACTGCTCTGCCTGATTACTAAATCTCTCTGCTTCAAGGTAACAGATGACTTAAGTTCTCCCAGAATTAAAAAGGAAATAATCTAGAATTCTTTGTGATTCAAAGGACTAAATTTAATCAGGGTATCCTATTTTATAAGCTACAAATACCCTAGGAAAAAATGAAGATGATGAAAATGGAAATGAATGGGTGTTATCTTATAATTGTGTGGGTAGTATATAATAGTCTTTATACTACTAGTTTATGATACAGTGCTACCACAGTATCAGCATGTACTAAACTCAACCAAATCCTACATCGGTCTTTCTTCATTAACTTTTCCTTATGAAAACACTCTTCCTCTCTAGACTAAGAAAATAATATAAAAGTGCACACCCAAGATGGCTGAATAGGAACAGCTCCAGCCTCCAGCTCCCAGCGTGAGTGACACAGAAGATGGGTGATTTCTGCATTTTCAACTGAGGTACCAGGTTCATCTCACTGGGGTGTGTCGGACAGTTGGCACTGGTCCGTGGGTGCAGCCCGACCAGCGAGAGCTGAAGCAGGGTGAGGCATCACCTCACCTGGGAAGCACAAGGGGGAAGGGAATCCCTTTTCCTAGCCAAGGGAAACTCAGACAGACAACACCTGGAAAATCGGGTAACTCCCACCCTAATACTGCACTTTACCAAGGGTCTTAGCAAATGGCACACCAGGAGATTATATCCCACACCTGGCCCAGAGGGTCCCACGCCCACAGAGCCTCCCTCATTGCTAGCACAGCAGCCTGAGATCTAACTGCAAGGTGGCAGCGAGGCTGGGGGAGGGGCGCCCGCCATTGCTGAGGCTTACGTAGGTAAACAAAGCCACCTGGAAGCTCAAAATGGGTGGAGCCCACCGCAGCTCAAGGAGGCCAGCCTGCCTCTGTAGATTCCTCCTCTGGGGACAGGGCATAGATAAACAAAAAGCAGCAGAAACCTCGGCAGAGGTAAATGCCCCTGACTGACAGCTTTGAAGAGAGCAGTGGATCTCCCAGCACAGAGTTTGAGATCTGAGAACGGACAGACTGCATGCTCAAGTGGGTCCCTGACCCCTGAGTAGCCTAACTGGGACATATCCCCCACTAGGTGCAGACTGACACCTCACACCTCACACAGTGGG
>NW_012101561.1:62872-66714 GCF_000951045.1 Mandrillus leucophaeus | reverse complement strand
TGCAGCCATAAAAAAGGATGAGTTTCTGTCCTTTGTAGGGACATGGATGCAGCTGGAAACCATCATTCTCAGCAAACTATCGCAAGAACAGAAAACCAAATATCGCATGTTCTCACTCATAGGTGGGAATTGAACAATGAGATCACTTGGACACAGGAAGGGGAACATCACACACTGGGTCCTATTGTGGGGGCAGGGGAGAGGGGAGGGATAGCATTAGGAGATATACCTAATGTAAATGATGAGTTAATGGGTGCAGCACACAACATGGCATATGTATACATATGTAACAAACTGCATATTTTGCACATATACCCTGGAACTTAAAGTATAATAATAAAAAAAAAGAAAATAATATAAATTGCAGGGTGCCTTTAGCAGCCTTCAATACTTCTACTTCAAAGGTCCATCTAAATAACATAACCCTTTCCCAGAAAATTCACCTTAAATTTCCCTTGAGTAAGAGACTTTTTCCAGATTAACCCAGTCTGTATCAGTCTTATGTACTAACAATATTTAAATACTTGTCTAAACAATATTTTCTTTTTTTTTTTTTACCAAAAACAACTTTATATTTTAATAAGTATATAAGCATTGATAACCTCATGAATTTAAATGTCAACCTTCATGAATTTCATGTCATTCCCGTTCTAACCATGTATGTTTTTAAGTTCCGGGGTAAATGTTCTGGATGTGCATGTTTGTTACATAGGTAACTGTGCCATGGTGGTTTGCTGCACCTATCAACCTGTCACCTAGGTATTAGGCCCAACATGCATCAGCTCTTTTATCTAATGCTCTCCCCCAACCCGTCCCCCACATAGGCCCCAGTCAGTGTTGTTCCCCTCCCTGTGTCCATGTGTTCTCATCTGAACAACATTTTCAAAACTAATTCTTCTTTACGATCACTTGTATGTTAGCATTTTATGTGATCTCCTTTAGAAGGCTTCATATGGAAGCCTTCAAAAGGCAAGAATTAAAATGTCTTCATCCATTATGTTAAAAAAGCAAATTACTCATAGGTGCTCAACAAATTCATAATTATTGACATCATCTTAACATCTGCCTGTTGTATGGGATATACCATGATGAACGTGACCTTATAAAATATATCACTAGTTAATCCCACATTGGTGCTTGCTATTATCACTCTACTCACTCAAATATTTGCCTACTGCTGCATATATATATGTGTGTGTGTGTATATATATGTGTGTGTGTATATATATATGTGGGGGGGGGACGTATGTATAGTTGAATAGGTCTCTTGCAAAAGTAGGGCCTGTTCTATACACAAAGATCCCTCCAAATTGGTCATATCTTTCTCATTATGGCATGAGTAAATTGTATCCTCTGCACATGTTCTGGCCTTTCCACTGTATTTTCCAACATGTTATCATTAAAGTGGGGTTAACTTTTAGACTCAAAAGCACATTTCTTAATAGATATTCTTTATTATTCATGATTTAGCAATATCAAGAGGAGACAAGTATACAGCAAAGAAAGGAATAGGGTACCTGATATTTTGATAATGTGACAAAGTTTTTAGTCAGATTATTTTAAATCAAGCAGTATGTGAAACAAACATCCTCATTCTTATCTTTGGACCTTATCCTATCCCTGATTTATATACCAGAAGACTATGAAATGACAAGAAGCTCAGAAATGGGGTAGGAAATGAGGTTAGGATTAGGTACCATGTGGCATCCACATGACAGAAAACTAGGGGCCACATGCTTACCACACATGATTTTCTCACAAAGCAACAGCAGTCATAATTTATGTTGTTGGCCGAATGGTCACCATTCCAAATTATCTAATCTCTTAAAGTTACAATTGCCATATTTATTTAATCTCTACTGAAATACAGATTTAGCAATGTAATTGTGGAATTTGTCCCATTTTCCAGTAGAAAATATTTTAAATGGCTACTTTTTTGTGTAAGCTTCTTGATTTTTCAAATCTCATAAGACACTGGGGATGAGGTATGAGAAAATTTTCCCTAACAATTTCTACAGTAACATATATACACTATGAGGTAACACTGTTTTACAATCCTAGTTTTGGGGCACAAAGCATCCCTCCCCTTGGAGGTTGACTCAGTTGTAAACATCTTTAAAAGAGTTCTTTTATTATGACTACAAAAGCAGTAAGTTTTAATAAAAAGTCAATAATACAATTATGGGTAAGGCCGGGTGTGGTGGCTCACTCCTATAATCCCCAGCATTTTGGGATGCCAAGGCAGGAGGATCACTTGAGGCCAAGAATTTGAGACCAGCCTGGGCAACATAGGGAGACCCCAAGTCTTAGAAAATTTAAAAATATTAGCCAAGTGTGGTAGCATGTACCTGTACTCCCAGCTACTCCTGGGGCTGAGGCAGGAGGATCACTTGAGCCCAGGAGTTTGAGGCTTCAGTGAGCTATGCTCATGCCGCTGCATTTCAGCCTGGGTGACAGAATGAGGCCCTGTCTCTTAAAACAAAAATGGGTAAAGTAGAAAGTGAAAGAACCATGAAGTCTTCTGGGGGATACTAAGAGACGGAACTAAGTTCAAAATGTCTGATATGATACACAGTCCTTGGGTAAAGAAACCAATGGTCAATGGTTTTATATTAATGGTTAATATAATCCTGTTAATATATTAATGGTTAATACAGAGATATTTAGATGTAGTTATGTCAATATGACTCCATCAAAATAGTCACGTCAAACACCCATATCAAAATGTTTTACCGTGAGAAGGAAACCAGTAAAACACAACAGAGGGAGTATAGGGCTAAGACCTAGTGAAGGAGGGGTGCTTCTGAGAGGTCTAGATCATTTCGATCAATATTGGGGAAGCTATCAAGGGAATCTGATAAGCAACTTCACTGTAATTGAAATTTCATTCATTTTTAAAATCAATTTCCGGGTCAGATTATAAGATTTTCCTAAATCATATTTCCAAATTGCTTAATTATATGCACAACAAATTAACTGATTCAATAACAACTTGATACCTACTCATCGCCAGGTACAGTTCTTTATCCTTTCCATACATTATATTATTTAAGTATCATAGTAACTCAGGGAAGTAGTTATTACCTCATTTCATAGTTAAGAAAACTATGGGTTCAAGTAGGTTATAGAACTACAAGGTCATACAGACTTAAAGGGTATGATAGTGAGCATTTATTTACTTGGTGAATAAGTAGAAACTTATTTTTCTCTATATTCTGGAAGGGTTATTATTTTTAATTAAAAATAGTCATGTCTAGGGTTAACAAGATTTTTCTGTTATTCTGCAGAAAAAGATATCATTTGGGTTGAAAGTAAATAAAATAAAAATCTTGAATATTCATAAATTACTAGTAGAAGAAATAACGAGAATGCAATTATATCACAAGATTTCTACACATGTAGAATCATACAATTGCTTTCCGTAGTGACTGGGCTTTTTCTTCAGCAGAAACATGTAAATATTGAAACATAGCAAAATAACTGATTGCATTATAACCTAAAGCTGAAAGTATATTACACAACTGAACATACTTAATTTAAGCCCTCTTTTTAAAGAGTAATTTGTACCAGAATATCTTTAACAGTCCTTACACATAGCAACAGATGGTTCAACTGAAGCCATATCATTTTTCAATTTTAGTAGTTGGCTTGTTTTATAAATAAGGTTGTGAAAAATAGAAATCCCAGCTTTAAAAACCAAAGTTGGGTGTGGTGGTTCATGCCTGTAAGTCCAGCACTTTTGGAGGCCGAGGCAGGAGGATCACTTGAGCCCAGGAGTTCAAGACCAGCCTGAGCAACATGGCAAAACCCCATCTCTACAAAATAAATAAATAAATAAATAA
>NW_012101561.1:61310-62822 GCF_000951045.1 Mandrillus leucophaeus | reverse complement strand
AGCAACACTCGCTGTTCAGCAATATTCTATCTTCTGTAGCCTCCACTGCTGATACCCAGGCAAACAGGGTCTGGAGTGGACCTCAAGCAAACTCTAACAGACCTACAGCTGAGGGTCCTGACTGTTAGAAGGAAAACTAACAAACAGAAAAGACACCCACACTAAAACCTCATCAGTATGTCACCATCATCAAAGACCAAAGGCAGATAAAACCACAAAGATGGGGAAAAAGCAGTGCAGAAAAGTTGGAAATTCAAAAAATCAGAGCGCATCTCCCTCTCCAAAGGAATGCAGCTCATCGCCAGCAATGGAACAAAGCTGGACGGAGAATGACTTTCACGACTTGAGAGAAGAAGGCTTCAGTCGATCAAACTTCTCAGAGCTAAAGGAGGAACTACATAACCAATGCAAAGAAACTAAAAACCTTGAAAAAAGAATGGATGAATGGATAACTAGAATAATCAATGCAGAGAAGACCTTAAAAGAACTGATAGAGATGAAAACCATAACATGAGAACTACGTGACAAATGAGTAAGCTTCAGTAACCGACTTGATCAACTGGAAGAAAGAGTATCAGCGACTGAAGATCAAATGAATGAAATGAAGTGAGAAGACAAGTGTAGAGAAAAAAGAGTAAAAAGAAATGAACAAAGCCTCCAAGAAGTATGGGATTATGGGAAAAGACCAAATCTACATCTGATTGGTGTGCCTGAAAGTGACAGGGAAAATGGAACCAACTTGGAAAACACTCTGCATGATATCATCCAGGAGAACTTCCCCACCTAGTAAGGCAGGCCAACATTCAAATTCAGGAAATATACAGAACACCACAAAGATACTCCTTGAGAAGAGCAACTCCAAGACACATCATTGTCAGATTCACCAAAGTTGAAATGAAGGAAAAAATGTTAAGGGCAGCCAGAGAGAAAGGTTGGGTTACCTACAAAGGGAATCCTATCAGACTAACAGCAGATTTCTCGGCAGAAACTCTCCAAGCCAGAATAGAGTAGGGGTCAATATTCAACATTCTTAAAGAAAATAATTTTCAACCCAAAATTTCATATCCAGCCAAACTAAGTTTCATAAGTGAAGGAGAAATAAAATCCTTTACAGACAAGCAAATGTTTAGAGATTTTGTCACCACCAGGCCTGCGCTACAAGAGATCCTGAAGGAAGCACTAAACATGGAAAGGAACAACAGGTACCAGCCATTGCAAAAACATGTCAAAATGTAAAGGCCATAGATGCTAGGAAGAAACTGCATCAACTAGTGAGCAAAATAACCAGATAATATCATAATGACAGAATCAAGCTCACACATAACAATATTAACCTTAAATGTAAATGGACTAAATGGTCCAATTAAAAGACACAGACTGGCAAATTGCATAAAAAGTCAAGACTCATCAGTTTGCTGTATTCAGGAGACCCATCTCACATGCAGAGACACACATAGGCTCAAAATAAAGAGATGGAGGAAGATCTACCAAGCAAATGGAAAACAAAAAAAA
>NW_012101561.1:31101-61260 GCF_000951045.1 Mandrillus leucophaeus | reverse complement strand
AAATAAAATAAAATAAAATAAAATAATCCAGAAGTGGTGGTGTGCACCTGTGGTCCCACCTACTTGGGAGGCTGAGGTAAGAGGATCTCTTCAGCCCTTGAGGTCAAAGCTACAGTGAGCTGTGATCACATCACTGCACTCTAGCCTGGGAGACAGAGTGAAACTCTGTCTTAAAAAAACGAAACAAAATTTTATGAATGTGTGGGTGCAAAGAACTTTATTTAACTTTACTTTTGCCATTAAATATTTGTGTAGACTGTTCCTCAATGAAATAATTATAACTTATAAAACAACATTAATATAATAAATGCAATGCTTTAAATTCTGATATCACTCATGCATTTAATTTATTCCAGTGTCTTGTATAAAACAATTTAACAAATGAAATGTGTACTTTTACCTTGATGAAGAGTACTACACAGATTTACTCCAATGCATTTTGATTTAGCCATTATTATCAAACATATTTTCCACATTTATTTAAAAGCTTTGTAATGTAGTATTTTAAAACAGGCAGATGTACATTTGAATACTGGCTCCCACTGAGTAGCTGGTGTGACGCTGGAGAAGCTGCTTAACATCTTTGAGGTTGGGTTTCTTCCTCCATAAAAATGGGGACAAAAATAACTACTGCGCACTGTTGTTCTGAGGTTGCCATTACATGTGTGACAGTGTTTGGCCCAGAGAAGGCACTCAATGTGTGTATCTTTCTCTTCTTAAAATATTACACGACTAATTTGTAATTGTGTAGTTCCAAGTATTCAATCAAAAAGGCTTATCTATGTGTTTTAATTTACCCCATATAAGCAACCAATTCTTAATGTTGTTTAAAATCACAATTAGTGTAAAAAATACACTCTAGCTATTTTGTCAGTTGTCACAAGATATGAGAACTTAGTGACATGCTTTTTGGATATGATTTTAAAAAGTCAGGATTTTCTTTTAAAAATGACTATGACTGTACATCTAGTAGAAGAATGGTAACACTAAAAATGAGCGCTGGGTCATTTTGTTCATCTGACTTTTCCATTGTTTAAAAAGATAGATAAAAAAATAATTACACAAATCTCTTGGGTGTTGTGATGACCAAATGAGATTAAGAAGGAGCTTTATTACCAATCTATAAATGTTTCATAAAAGTACAAAGTCATTGTATTGCTTTTCTATTTCAAGCAACTGTCATGTCAAGTCATATGTGTTTTCTGTCATCCATGATGCATATGTATATATTTGCAGTGTTTTAAAACAATTAACAAGGCAGGTAAGTAAAAGGCAGAATTTCTCAATTCCAAACTTAAAGTTTGTAAGATGTTAAGGCAATTTTCTAAAACATCATTTTTATAAAACAATTCTCTTGATTCACGAATGTGCCTCTTTGTCTGACCTAGTGAATTGTAGACATTTTAGAGTGGAAATAACTTCTCAGCCTCTTTTGACAGTTGGTAAATATTTTTGTCTACAGTCCACAATTTAACCAGTGTCCTCGCATAAAAGTGTTACTTGTTTTTAAAGATCTAGGTCAAAATAGCCCTTAATTTTTATTTCAAAGGGACACTTAAAGGCCTTCAGGATAAACAACAATGTTAATGATGGCCTGTACAATTAGAAACAAATTTCTGCATCATTTGATCATGTTATTGAAAAGGCTGGTCAAGATATTGTAAAAAAATAAATGTCAAACTCATTATTAAAGTGGAATGAATGGCTATTGAATTTTATCAACTCACATCTAGAGAATTCTGGGTGAGATCAACAAATATACTACCTTAAATAAGTGTGTTCCTTTGATCCTGCCAATAAATCGACACGTGACCTCATCAGGTTTGGCTAATAATAGACTAGTGAAGAAATAATTTTAAACAAATATCCAATACAGCCACAGATCACTTTACACCTAATCCAAATATGATTTTTAAAAATTACTATTTAGAATTTATATTTAAAACTCTGTGGAAGTCCAGGTTAACTAACCTTTTAAATATGAATCCTTATTAAAAATAACCTATCTCTTGCTACACTTGAGCCAGTACTCTTATCTTTCTCAAGTTCAAATTTCAAGAAAATGAGGTAGTAGCATATACAGATCCAAAATGACAGTTTGAGCTTTACCTTTTCCACAGAAAAGTGGTCCAAAGCTTTGAATTTTTCACCTCTTCTGAAGCTTACAGATGCAAGCTTTGCTGCCCTGCTTTTGCCAGTGCATGCCAGAGTGCTTTAACCTTGCCAAGCTGTTCCAGTTATTTCCATGTCTTAAATTTCCCCTTCATGACGACCTTGATGTCCCTGTCTAATGTACAGCTGCACTATCTTGAGGAGGCAGGTTCCTCCCACAACTAGTTAGTAACTTAGTGGTATAGAATCAATACATCATAAGAATCGTTTGACTCACTTTGGAGGAAGGCAGTTAAACTTGACATCTGTAGTCATGATTCTTTACTTTCCAGCCAACAAGAAATTTTAAAGCCTATCAAAAGATGTCATTCAAATACTATGGCTACAAATAAATAAACTTCATCATAACCATATATGCTAGTCCCAAAGCATTTATTTTTTCCTTATTTTAAACCAAAATATATTTTTTAAATGGTCCAAACTGGCTGTTTCTAAACGTTTATTTCAATGCACACCAAGCCTTTGGAAATAATTATTCATAGCAAACTAATTTATGTGTAATGTGAGTCTAGGAGATTATCACACTTATCTTACCATTTTTTTGAAAATACTTTATTCCAGGAAGACTCCTTTTGTGTCACATTTAATTGCCTTTGAAGCTCCTGCCATTTGAATCTGTCTTCTGGAACATGCATTTCATCATTATTTTTTAGCCTTGTTACATCAATCACCACAACTGCTATAGAAGATTTCTGGGCTGTGAAGTGATAATTTGTTCCAGTGGTATTAATGAGGCAAGCAGTGGTCTTGAGGGAGGTGACAGCCCATTGCTTTACAGACAGCATCAGATTAAGGTGCTGGACTATATACATGGCTTTAAGCATATACTCCAGAGCCTTTGAAGTGTTTTATAACTTCCCTTATCAAACTTAACATAGAAGAGGTCCCTCCAACACCTTATCTGCAATGTGCTACGCATATCTAAGTACCAAGAGGGGAACATTAATAGTGTTACTCAACTTACCTTGAGTTACAGACACATCAGAGAAACTTTGTACTGCTTCCAATTTGAAGGCTCCCTGCTGCCTTATAAGCTCTGAATTGGTCTATTTCCATTACCATGGTTGTAATGGCATGTCCCTAGCCACAGAAAAGTCTTATTCCCTGAAGTGCAGTCAATGAAAACTTGTATTTCTGGGAATTAAGTCCCAGAAGTAGAAATGCCGATTTGTTGGTGTTATAATGCCATGCCCATGAATACTGCCTCTAGGAAGCAGTGCATCTGGAAACAACAGATGGTACATGTAGAAATGGGTTGGATGGAGTATTTTAATACCCACACATCTCTAATTCAGTTTTACATGTTTGATTTCAATGTTTTCTCAGATTATAGGGTGTTTCAGATTGGTAAGACTGGCCTGATCTGTATTATTATTACTATCAACATTGCCAGAAGAAAGCCTAATGTAATATCATTGTCTATGAACTCTCATTTGGCCACTTATATATGTGCATGCAAAAATCCTGACTTGGCTTTTGATAATGGAACAAGTTAGTCAAGGGCACTTCCCTACTACCCATTTACTATCAACCACAGAACACAAATTTATTTTAAGATGAAACTATCCTAGATTACTACTCTCTTTAATATAGGAAGGAAAATTGTAAGCTATTTCACGCTGTCTAAACAGTTTATCCCCCACCCCACTACTTTTTTCAAAAGTTACCAGAATTCTTATAGTACTGGAGAAATTCGACTTAATATGGCAGGAAAACAGTTTTGCTAGAAAGATCATTCCTTCTTGTGTTTCAAGAAGGCTTAATTAAATGGTCTTTGTAACATGTTGGCATTTTAAGAAGCATACCATCTGAATGGTATGAAGATAACTTTTAGAAGCTTAGAATTTCATATTCTGTAGTTTGTTATCGTAACTTAACTAGAATTAGGATAATATTGTGCTATCTATAAAAAGAAAATGAACTTTCAACCAAAATATAAGAAGAGATTTAAGAAAGTATGTTTCTTGAACATTGTAAATTAAACAATGCACCATTTAACATGGTACATTGGAGAGGCAGCCCCATCCAGGTGGCTATAAAATTCACCAAGATGCAAAAAACAAGTCGCAGCCTACTGTAATTTAGTTTAGTCCTATAACCACTTAGGTAAAAGGGAAGGGAGATTTCCCATCCCTCCTGTTTTAGATCACTTCAGGAACCCTTTAGCCCAATGGGAGGCAGTATCCTAGTCCTTGACCTTCCAATTTGTGCTCAATATGGACAAATGACTTTAAATTCTAAGATGAGTTTATATGGTCTCTCTGGACAGTACAACCTCCCTTATGAAGAGGTAGTTAGGCAGAGACAGGCAAAGGACTCTATACACTTTGATGTCACAGTCAAACCCTAAACACATTTGAAGTATCTCTAAAATTTATGTCAATGAGGAAAAAGACCCTAACGGTGAATAAGCTATTAGTGGTATTAACAAGTATACATGATTGCATATAAGAAACAGCATCCAAACCCTCCACAAAAAGCTTGTTGTTTGTTCTTCCTTCCTTTCTCTCCTTCCTTCCTTTTTTCTTTCCCTTCTTCCTTTAGTAACTAATCAAATTATAACTAAACAAATTTTTTTATCTATTACTTAGCCTAACTTAGTGACTTCCTAAAACATCTTTGAGAGATGGTCAAACATTTTGAACTTTCACTATAGCAATGAAATAATACTCTTACCCCTAGTTCAGAAAGAAGAGCACAGTGATTAAAAGTAACCCTCTGAAGGAGACTCAGTTCCAATTTAAATTACTAGTAGTGTGACATTGAGCAAATACTCTCTCTTCACTGGTAAAATAGGGACAATGACGGTACCTACCGATTTACATTACTATGAAGACTGAATGAGTATGCTAGTTACTGCTAATGCTCACCAACATCTGTATTGCCCCGTTCTCCTCTTCCTGAACACACAGGTTGACTGCATTTCTCAACTATTAGGTATAGCCATGTGATTAAACCTTGCTAATGAAAAATGGTCACATGGCACTGCTAAGCATGGCCCATAAAAACCTCCCATGTGCTATCCTTATTTTCTTTACCCATTCACCGGCTAAATAGAAAGAACTTTTAGAACTCAGAGGAGGCCACAGCTGCAAGGCAGAAAGAGCCTAGGTTTTAAATAATTACATGGAGAAAAGCCCCTCTCACTGGTCCTCAAGTGATTGTGATAAGCCACAGAAATAATTGACTAAAACGATGAGATAGTTCATTTAAAGTACTTATCACAGTACCCGGCACACACAAAAAAAGTGCTCAATAAAAGTTATGAATATTATTGTGGTGATGCTGTTGGTGTTGGTTATGGACTGAATGCTTGTGTTTCCCCCAAATTCATATGTTGAAGCCCTATCCTTCAGTGTGACTATATTTGGAGATAGGGCCTCCAAAGAAGTAATTAAGGTTAAAAAAGGTCATAAGGGTGATGCCATGATCCAACAGGATTAGTGACCTTATTAGAAAAGACGCTGGAGAATTGCTGTCTCTCTTTCTACACACACAAGCCCTGAGGAAAGGTCATGTAAAGACATAGTGAGAAGGCAGTTGTCTACAAGCCAGGACAAATGCCTTCACCAGAAACTCAATTGACTGGAAACTTGACCTCAGACATCTAGACTCCAGAACTGTAAAAAATAAATTTCTGTTATTGAAGTCATCTAATGAATTGTATTTTGTTATGGCAACCTGAGCTAAGACAGGGCTCATATCCAAAGTCCTATAAGAGAGTATTAAAAACAAAGTACTTTTTAAGATTTTGGTGGGTACATAGTAGATGTATATATTTTTGGGTTACATGAGATATTTTTATACAGGCGTGCAATGCATAATAGTCACATAAGGGTAAACAGGATATCCATCACCTCAAGCATTTATTATTTGTGTTACAAACAACCCAATTATACTCTAAGTTATTTTAAAATGTACACTATTTTTCACTACAGTTACGCTATTGTGCTAGCAAATACTAGGTCTTATTCATTCTTTCTAACTATTTCTTGTACCTATTAACTATTTCCACTTCCCCCCACCCCCATTACCCTTCTCAGCCTCTAGTAACCATCCTACCCTCTACTTCCATGAGTTCAATTATTATAATTTTTAGCTCATAGAAATAAGTGAGAACAAGTGAAGTTTGTCTTTCTGTGCCTGGCTTATTTCGCTAAGTATAATGACCTCCAGTTCCATCCATGTTCCTGCAAATGACAGGATCTCATTCTTTTTTATGGCTTAATAATATTCCATTGTGTATATGTACTACATTTTCTTTATCCATTCATCTGTTAATGGACACTTAGGTTGCTTCCAAGTCTTGGATATTGTGAATAGTGCTGCAACAAACATTGGAATGCAGATATCACTTCAATATATTGGTTTCCTTTCTTCAGAGCAAATACCTAGGAGTGGGATTGCTGTAGCTCCTAAAATCATTAGACAAATGAAACTATTTACTAGCATCATCTATAACTCCTTGTAGTTGAATAGAATTTTACATTTCCCAGATAATTTTTATATATCTCAATAATCCTATGAATAGGCAGGACAGAAATTACTATCTTGTGTTTATACATAAGGAAATTGAGGCTTGGAAACATTCAGTGTTTTTTCAGAAGTTATCTGGTTCCTAAGATTCTCTTTACCATGCTACAACTAAAACTTCAAAGATGTACTTGTAGAGGCAGTTTGAATATTTAAGAAATAACAATACAAGCTGGGCGCAGTGGGCTCGGGCCTGTAATCCCAGCACTTTGGGAGGCCGAGACGGGCAGATCACGAGGTCAGGAGATCAAGACCATCCTAGCTAATACGGTGAAACCCCGCCTCTACTAAAAATACAAAAAATTAGCCAGGCGTGGTGGCGGGCACCTGTAGTCCCAGCTACTCGGGAGACTGAGGCAGGAGAATGGCGTGAACCCGGGAGGCAGAGCTTGCAGTGAGCCAAGATCACACCACTGCACTCCAGCCTGGGTGATAGAGCGAGACTCCGTTTCAAAACAAAACAAAACAAAAAACAAACAAAAAAAACACGCATTCTCTAAATTCACCTAATTTTATCACCATTTTAATTCCTTATTTTTCTAAAATATTATACTACTACTCAAAACAGAAGTAAAAACTGAAATCAAAGAGCAAAATACTAGTTACCAATGACAAAGTTCATTATCTTGATTAATGATATAAGAAGAGCAAGCAAATTTGGCATAATTACTTAAAAATTAATTACCTTAGATACCATCAAGTGTTAACATAAAGACATCCATTTAGACGATGATAGTATTTAATATTTTATGATTATAGCAAAACAAAATTAGAATATGTGTACTATGATTTACTTTGATTAAAATTAATTGAAATTATTTTTAAAAGATAATTTTAAATCCAACTTTTAAGTCAGCTTGACTTTATATACAAGTCATCTTGGCTTTATATACAAGCTGACTTAAAAGTTGAATTTAAAATTAACTTTTAAAAATAATTTCCTTTTGGTAATTCTTCCGCTCATTCACTTGAATGTATATTGAGCACCCATTATCTGCCAGCCACCGTTCCGTGTTTTGGAAATACAATAATGAACAAAACAAAGTCCTTGTTCCCATAGAGCTTTCATGCCAGAGGGGATAGGGGAGACACTCAGTAAATAAATAAGCAGGTAAAATATAAAGTATGTCGGAATGTAATAGGTACTGTAGAGTAAAACAAAGCAACATCAGAGGGTTATGGAGTACAAGAGAGGGTAAGGCCCTGCTGATAAAACGACATTTCAGCAGAGACCTGAAGGAAGTAAATTTTCAAACAGAAAAACACATAGGAATAAAGTATTTTATTAATTCACTTCATTTTTACAAACCTACTAATGGAATTTCTTCAAATTGTTATTATTTAAAGAAACAATCACCTTGTTCTACTACTATTAAATCCTAAGTTGCTGTGGTTAACACAGAGGATTTCTTTTCTTTCAGGCTCCGGTTTAATATCTCATGGCTCATATTTTCATGTATGTGTCTCTAAAAGACAGCTTTACTGATGCACTAGTCTAAACATGTGTTTATAACCATCCCTCACATATATATTAAGGAGCTCCTGCCACCTAGTGAATAAAGAGAACACTGCTTTATTTAAGGTATCAGCTGCTCTACCAGGTCAAAATTCCAGATCTCAAAATGTGGGAATTTTTTACCCAGAACTTAAAAGTGCCACCTGTCCAAAAAGGATTAAATATTCATCAACTTCTCTCCAATAGTTTTGTATGTTGGACTTCGGTACTTATGAAGGTGACTCAAGCTTGGAACCAGGGATTTCTCTGGTGGCAGGCATTTGGCTTATTGCCTTGAAGAATGGGGTAGGGACTGACAATGAATCAGTAGAAATGGTGATTGATTACTAGAGAAACAAATAAAAAGGGTCCTATTTTCTGTCATTTTGAAAATTGACAATTGAAAATTGACCTATTGAAATGAAGGTCAAACCAACAATTGCAGGAAAGATGAATTCATCGGGCTAATTTAGCTCAATCTGGGTTCTAAGAAGTTAGCTTTCCTGTACATCTAGACACGTTACAGTCATTACTCTTCCAATGGCTGTACATACTTGAGTACTTTGTTGGGTGCTGTTGTATTGAATATCC
The DNA here is from genome assembly GCF_000951045.1 of Mandrillus leucophaeus. NCBI lineage: Eukaryota > Metazoa > Chordata > Mammalia > Primates > Cercopithecidae > Mandrillus > Mandrillus leucophaeus. Next base: position 52,469 of record NW_012101561.1, on the reverse strand, counting down.
CTAAGCAACATCAAAGTTCATGTAAATGAGGTGAAATTGCATTAAAGCGGCCCATCATATCAGTTTCACACAACGTTTGCATGATTTGAGCAATATTTAGAACACAGGAAGTCCATGGAGTGTGACTCATTTGACATTTGGGGTGATTTGAATTTTCAATAAATTTGGTTAATTAATACTTTAATGATCAATTATTCCCTGTATCCCATAGTTAAGCATGGTTTTTCATTGCATGTGCATGGCCTTAGAACTAGTTTGAAAATGTCTTTGAGTTAGGGTTCAGATCTATTAGACAAGCTCTACATAGTGGCTTTCTCAAACAAAGCCTAATGAAAGCCTCTCCATGAGTCTCATTGAGTGGTCACATGGGGTTCTATTCTCCACAATCTAGTAACCTCAGGGTTTCAGAGAGAAAGGGTTGTTCTAGTGCAGGATACACTGAGTATGGCATCTGAGACAACTGCTTACAAGTGAGCTGCTAGTGATCATACCTGTTAGTATAAAGCTCCTTTATCTTCCTTTTAAATGTTGCCTTTTCTCATTTTTCTCATGGCCTTATCTTTTCATCTTCTACTTGTGCACATTGACTTTCTCTGGCTCCACCACTCTTACTACCACTAGGAGGCACTATAATGTTGTAGAAACAACATGAACTTTGGTGTCTGACGCATCTGGATAGAGGGGGTAAGGGTAACGTTGATAATGGTGATGATGATAACTACAAAGCAGATACCCTTTTTGAGTAGTTGGTGTCTCGAACACTGCTAAGTGACTTATACACAGTATCTCATTAAATATCCACAAAATTCATATGCTTGGTTGTAGGTACTATTATTGTCCCTATTATATTGATGGGGAAACCAGGCACAGAAAGTTTAAGTAGCTATCCCAAAGTCATACTATTAGAAATTAGGAGAAACCAGAATTCAGGCTCACCTGCCTCTGCCTTTACAGCCTAATTCTTAACCACAGTGTTTAAACAAGTTATTTAACCTCTCTGAGCTCTGGTTTACTCAACTATAAAATGAAGATGATAATGTATACACACTCATAACATTATTATGAAGGTAAAATATACAAAACTGATAAGTGTCTTTCCCATTTCTCCTTTCTTCTTTTATCTTTCTTTCTTTTTTTTATTTTTATACTTTAAGTTCTAGGGTCTCGCTCCGTCGCCTAGGCTGGAGTGCAGTGGCGGGATCTTGGCTCACTGCAACCTCCGCCCCTGGTTCATGCCATTCTCCTGCCTCAGGCTCCCAAGTAGCTGGGACTAAAGGCGCCTGCCACCACGCCCAGCTAATTTTTTGTATTTTTAGTAGAGACAGGGTTTCACCATGTTAGCCAGGATGTTCTCAATCCCCTAACCTCGTTATCTGCCCGCCTCGGCCTCCTAAAGGGAGGGCCTTTAGGGATTACAGGCATGAGCCACCGTGTCTGGCCTTCTTACTTCTTTCTTAGGAACACAGGCCACTGGTAATTCTTCAACTATCACTAAGAACTTATTTTTGTCAAACTCAAGGTGTAGTCAACTTTCTTCTTGAACTGACTGTCTCAGAGTGTATTTAGAACAGTTTCCCCATCACACCATCCCTACCCCCAAGGTCACAAATGATACTCTCTGGATCATTACTCCAACATCAAGATCATCCTTTAAGCATGCACAGAGGAATAATGGCATCAAGAGAAATTAGCAGCTTTTAAAGCATCCCTTAAAGTCCTTGTCTCCTCCCTTCTCACTTACTTCAAGGTTTATGTTTGCCTTTATTCTAAAAGAGCAGTAGTATCTATTTATCAGGTCAGTGTTGACACTATGTAGAAATAGTATCTTTGTCCCAGTTGAGACCAGTATAGTGGCTAATGTCATCAAACTAGAGGTCCAGATGAAGTCCTGTAACTAAGAGAATAATTGCCTTTGCTCCAGAAAAAAAAAAAAAAGAAAGAAAAATTGGAAATTATACAGGGGCTGATTTCATCCTTACCAATGAACAGATTTACTGATCACTGGAGTTTACCACAATCCAAGATACCTTTCTGAAAAGTCTATTGCCCTTAGGGATGAAAAGATTAGAGAAAACCTTCCATTTAGATATCAATTGGTTTCCTCAGTTGTAAACGTTAAAAGCTGCTTTGGTGGAAATCAGCCTGGTTTTTGTACTTCGTTGCCAAGAAAGAGGGAGTTCTAAGAAAAGGTCCATGTATACTGCAACCAACCCCCAGACACTAGATATAATTTGACCTTTGAATAAGTGTTTTATTCATATTAATCTTGGTCACAGGTAAGATTACAAGAGCTCACTGTAGGATCTCATTGTATGTTGTAATACACATAGTCTGCAGCAGCCTGCCTCACCTGAGGAAGCAGCCCAAACCAGTATTCCTGATCTAAATACAAGAGAAAGGCTGTTTAAAATCAGGGGCAAAGGAAGGAATATAGATTTCACCATGGCTGTGTAATTAGGAGGACATGGCTACCTGTTTTGAATCTGGGCTAAAACTCTATTCCCAGTTTCTTCTTGCCTGAAATGAATCCTGACCAAGTTGCTTGTATGTTTGGACTCCAGTCTTGTACCCTCTTACCATGCTTAATCCTCTGGGTGCAGTTCTCTAGTCTACATATACCAGACTGGGCTTCTGTTTGTGCCTTCAGCATGGCTGGATTTCTCACATCAACCACTAGTTCCCTTGAACTCCCAATTACGACACAGGTCTTCTGGTTTGGCCTGATACCTTTAGCCCCAAGTTTGCTCTCCAAGATCATGCATCATTCTGTCCCTCCACACAGTGATCCACACAGCCTGGCAGTCACTGTTAAACTTGAACACTCAAAGAGGAAAGAAAATGTGTCTCTGTAATTCTCTTGGCATAGCACACATGCAGTTAAGTGCTTTTTAGTTATGATAACTGAATGTGCTCAAAAGTTCTCATAATAAAAACAAATTAAGTCCCTTCACAATGAAATTTATGAAGGCCCAGTAGATTAATAGTACCTCATGGTAGTGGATGAAAATGACTTTTCACCACTAGTATAAATGAATCACCCTAAACTAACAGGGTGGTCTCTTTAAGAATAGGTACAAGAGAAAAGTGGATGGGAGAGGAGAAGCAGAGAAGGTCCTAAACAGCAAAAACCACCCAGAGACCTGCTGCATCCAAACAAGAATTTTATGAACACCCACTGCCTTCAATCTCCTTTATCTGGATTCATTTCAGATAGTACAATTTCTTTCAAAAGATCAAGAGAAAAAATGGCCTTGGGTGTGTATTCTATGAACAATGGTTGCAAAATGTTTTTTTTATCACTAAAAGTTGCTGGGTTTCATCCTTAACACAACTTTTTTCAAAGCTGAAGTTATATAATGCCCACAGTAAAAAGAAGATCTCTCTACTTGTGTGATCTGCTATGATTGTAGCTCCCTGGAGACGTGACCATTTCTAACACAGGCCTATAAAGCACCTTCTGCATTACTGGCTTTCAAATGTTTTGCAGCAATGATTGAAATAAATTGGATAGGAAGTTTAAAAATTAAAGTTCTCATTACAATGGTAATTGGTTACGTGTAGGATTTCAGATTAACAGGATGACTACTAAATGATGTCTATCAAACCCTGGGGCTAATTATCTTTTCTCCCTCTGAATATCACTTTTACCGACTCTAAAAATTACATAAAGCATGTGTTTCTATAAGCTTGGCATTGCATTAATGGTGTTCTACAAGTGAAGCTATACAACAGAAACAAAAGAAAATTCTGGTATAAAGTTATTAACGTCGCAATGAATGTTAATAACCTTCTATCTTGGTACTTTTCAAGAATATTCAAAGATTACTGATATGCTTTTATTCAAAAGAAAAGTATAGAGTATCACATGTCCCTAATCTTTAGGATAGTTCAACTTTTACAGTGTCCCATATTCTACTTAATAAGGATGATTCAGAAAATGTATAACTAAATGCAATTTAATTGTTATGCTTCCATGTATCTTATTCTATATATCAGAATACAAATCTGAAAACGAATTCTTTATTGGACTATGTGTCCTAATTTTTGGTTTGGAATATATGACAATCATAGGGTTAGGTAAATAGGCATGAGTTCTACCTTTACAACATTTTAAAGGTTTGAGATGCTTGGATATATGTTATTTGTTTTGATTGGGGTTAGTTTTCATTTATTATTTTTTTCAAATGCTGCCTCAGCAGAATCGTGTTTTTATTTTTACGGTTATTCTTTAGACCTTAAGGATGAGAAGACAGGCTGCTAAAAATCAGAGTATGTATGTGAATCAAGATTTATTTTGTAATGACAGCCTGGATTCAGTTGTTAAATTCTGGGTGTAAGAAAACGTTTTCTGATCCTGATGGAACAGAAAAGACTTCTAAGAGAGCAACTGAGTTAATTACTGAGAAGGAGAAGAGAGACTGCCAAGGTGCTCTAAGTTCAAAAACCAATCCTAGTATCATTGTTATTAATAGTCTTGCACGTCTACTATGCACTCATTATTATTTTGATACATACTTTCACTTGCATTGTCTCCTTTAATTCTTAAAATACCTTTATGAAGTTAGTTCTATTATTCAAACTATTTCATGGAAGAGGAACCTGAGCCTCAGAGAGGTTAAGTAACATACTGCAGGTCACAAAGCTGGCAAGTGGCAAAGGCAAGGTTCAAACCTAGTACTAATGACTACTATGTTAAAAGTGACCAGAAAACAAACCAGATGAACCTAGAAAGATATTCAAATCAGAAGTTGTATTTGTTTCAGAGTCTTACTTGAAATATAGTCAGCTCTCCACATCCATGGGTTCCATATCTGCAGATTCAACCAACCACAGACTGAAACTATTTGAAATTAAAAATTAACAATAGAACAATAAAAAACAGAAAAAAACAATACAGTATAACAACTATTTACATTGTATTTGGGTATTATAAGTAATCTAGGGATGATTTAAAGCATACAGAAGCATGTGCATCGATTATATGCAAATGTATAAGGGACTTGAACATACTCAAATTTTGGTGTCCATGGGGTCCTGGAACCAATCCCCCACAGATACTAAGAAATGAATGTAGACCACGGTTCCCAAAGTATTAAGAAAGTATGGTGTAGGGAAGGAATGTGGGCATTGGAGTCAGACAGGCCTGAGTTCATAATTCAGCGCTTGAACAAATGAGCAATGTGGCTGAGGGCTAATTATCTGACTGGGCCAAGACTCATTTCCCTCATTTATTAGTGGAGTGATGGTTGTGCCTGCCTTGCCAGATCATTGAGAGAATTAAACGAGATAACGTATATAAAGTGCCTACCAGTTCCTGGCACCTAGTATGTACCCAATAAGTGTCTAAGTGATATTGATTATTATTGTGTATGGAGTCATGGTGGCCTGCAAAGACCTTTCAAGTGGTGTCTGGACTGGTTCAACATGCAGGTCACACAAAATTGTGGGTTTTAAAAGTGTCATTTTGACCACTTTAAAAAGCAATAAAATCATTTTAAAATGAGGCCCAGTAAATAATAGCTCTTTACGCAAGCAACAGCACAATACTTTTTTTTCTTTTTTCTTTTTTTTTTTTTTTTTATGTGTGGTACTAGTATTGGAAGGAATTAAATGGTGCCTTTTGCCTCCAGGTGGTCTCTGGCATAAAGTCTAAAAATGCTTGAGAGAGAGAGAGATCGACACACTCATGAGCCAAAAGAACACCTTATTTTATTACTTAAGTTTTAAGGTATTTTTTAGACTTAAAGAAACCTGATAATCATCAAATGAAAACCAAAAGATCTTTTCCTTCTAAGATCATGTCATCTACCCCCATGGCTCCAGGCACGCTTGCATGAGAACCATGCTGAACAGATGGCCAGTGATTCCCCAGCCTTTTTTAGTAATTTGTGCAAGTGCTTGGCAACCTTCTTTGTCAGGGGGTGCTTCTTCATTATATAGGACTCTAGAAGAGTTACTCTACACCTTCCATACATTACTTGATGCCATATTTATTTTTAAAAAGGAATTTTGTAAGGGAAGGTTATTAAGGTGTGTTTAATTAAAGCTTCTCCCTTTCCCTGTCACAAAAATATATAACTCATGATTAATAACTCAAAGAGATTTCCTCATGCTGAAGGCCTGTCCTTGCCAATTTTAAATCATGCATAGTATCCTATTTTTATCCTTTTCTGTGTAAAGTCCAGAAACTTAATCAGTTTTTTCATCACCCCTCCCCTATAGATCTTCTTATAAATTCATACACGGAGAGGGAAAGAACAATGTCACTAAACTCAGTTTAATAAACACCTCCAGGACATATGCATTAAGAATCAATAATTAAATGCTACCCCTGGTATAAAGAAATGGCACTATTGACACACCTCAGGGAGACAGCATGGGCTCAAAAGATTTTTTTTTTTTTTTCCGCAGTAGCAGAGATGGATTTTCAGTGAATCAGTAAGTATTTTTCCCAAGGGCAGATATTTGTAAGCTGAATGTTTAGGATTTGGAAAGCAAGGTTAGAGGAAGCAAAGAAGGCAAAGTGAACTTAATAGAACATGGTTCACTTCAGCAATAAATCTCCAATCATCACTCTACATGACTAGCCTCCTTTCCTCACTACGTTGCCCTCTCATTGTGTCTTGGGATTCATTTCCACTTGTTTAAAAACATTAAGTGTGGGGGATGCCACAATATGGTTGATGGATGGATCTCACAAACATAATGTTGAAAGAATAGAAACTGTATACTTCCATTTAGATAAAGTAAAAATGGGCAAAACTAATGTATGCTGTTAGAAGACTTATGAATAATAGTTAACCTTGAAGGAATAGTGACTGGAAGCAGGCATGAGAGGAGTTTCCAGGGTATTGGGAATATTCAGTTTCTTGATCTAGGTGCTGGCTACATGTGTATGCTCATTGTATGAAAAATCATCAGTCTGCACACTTAAAATAAGGGCATTTTTATATTAAGTATATTAAATATTGATATTTATTCATGGTAAATGGTAGGTGTGGGGACTTCTAATATAATATGATTTGCCCAAATTCCCCATCCCTTTCTCCAGGGATGACTGGTATACTAACCATGTGCACATGAGAGACACAGCCATTGTGCCAAGAGGTTCACTTTCCAAAGTGAAATGACTTCTGTGGCTGCTTTGTTATCATGGATGATAGTGTTCTAGTACTGTTTTCTTCATTCACCCATCCCTAAAATGCCCATTGAGCCCATTTTATATGCGAGGCACTGGATAAAGCATTGGGGATACCAATGGTGACTAACATAGATATGGTCCTCGCTTGCTCAGAGCTTACAATATGATGGGGGGATACATTCAATAAAACACAAAACGATTAAAAATAATTGCAGATTGTGATAAGTAAAATTTGGACAATAAAACAGAGTATAAAGTGAGAGAATGGGGGGATGAGGAGGTTTGCCGTAGATAGGGAGGTCAGGGAGGGCCTCACCAAAGCAAGAAGTCATCATCCATGAAGTACAGGGGAATCGTAAGATATGAAGACTCTAAAGTTGAAAAACTTGAGCAACTACAGAGGGGTTAGCCCTCCTGAAGCTACCACCACACCTGCTGATATTGTGCAGAAGGCAAGGGGTGGTGTCTAGAAGCAAAGCATTTCCATGAAAAACTCTTCAACCTGAAAATGATACATTGACAAGTTTGGGAACTTGGTGATTATGAACTTCTTTTTTACTTCCTTAGTTAAACGTCCAGAATAAGAGATGTCTGAGGAGTCCCAAATAAACCATTTTAGGCTTTTTACAAAATTGAGAGCTGCTGTATCACAACATGATACATCAAGACTGAAGTAATGCATACCAGAATAATTTCAACCAAGTTCTTATATATCATAACCCCTATAATCTACTCAAATCATAACCCCTAGAGACAAAGTTTGATATAACTTCTTTAGCCTATAATAAAAGCATTACTTCAGGTTCACACTGCAATTAGCTGCCCTCAACACACACACACACACACACACACACACACACACACACGGAGAGAGAGAGAGAGAGAAGTAGAGAGAGAGTATTCAAGGAGTAATCAAGGACTGCACTATCCTTTGATGATGATCTTTGAAGTGATTTTTAAAATACTTTTGTAATATATTACTGGGCGTTAAACTGCAGCAGCATCATAGATACTTCTCTCTTGAGTATGGATGAATTTATTAGAAACAAAGCATCCAGCACAACTTATTTGTAGAAACCTGGTTTCTACCACTTATACACGTAACACAATTTCAGGCAAGGTGAACTACACCCACGTTTCTGACCCATTTCTAACGCGACTGTGACACATCGTAAAGGCTTTTCGTGTTGTTTATTCTAATCCAAAATTTTAATGAAATACTATTTTAATGAAATACTATTCAGCCATAAAAATGAATAAAATGTCATTTGCAGCAACATGGATGGAACTGGAGGTCATTATGTTAAGTGAGATAAGCCAGACACAAAAAGAAATATTTCACATGTTCTCACTCATATGTGGGAGCTAAAAAAGTTGATCTCATGGAGGTACAGAAAAGAATGATAGCTACTAGAGGCTGAGAAGGGTGTGTGGGTGGATGGGTGAGGGGATGAAAAGAGGTTGGTTAATGGGTACAAACATACAGGTAGATAGAAGGAATAATTTCTAATGTTTGATAGCAGAGTAGGATGACTGTAGCTACCAACAACGTATTATATATTTCAACATAGCTAGGAGAGAAGTCTTGGAAGTGTTCCTAACACATAGAAATGATAAATGCTTGAGGTTATGGATATCCTAAGTACCCTGACTTGTGTATTACACATTCTATGCATGTAACAAAATATCACATGTATCCTATAAATATGTAAAATATTATTTATCAGATATATTTTTAAAAGTTGTTGCAAAAGTAATTACCTAAGTAATATTTTTTCTACTTCATTTCCTACAAAGGTTTCTGAGCCTTCTGCCACACTCTGGGATGTCCAAATCTGGCTGATGTCCAACCACCACAAGCCCTGAATGGAACAATCTGACTTCCTTTGTAGGAGAAAGTCCTGCTACCCACAGGGCTCCCTCCTTCCCTTTTTCTCTAGAGTAGTTAGGGTAAAGGAAGGAGAGTATATCTGGAAGTAAAGTCCAGTATCAAGGAAAGTATACTAGACACGTCTTTGGGTTTAGGCACTACCTATAGTCTCAACTGAAGGGACTATATTCGAACCTGTGACCTGTTACTCCAGTATAGCTGATTGGATCAGGGTTGAACACCTAATGCAAAAGAGGATGTATTTATAAGCTGAGATGAGCCAACCTTATGCTCACAAGACATTAAACCTAGAGATACGGAGGAAAGTTCCAGGCACTGGATCTGAAAGCCCATGCAGAGTTAGGGCCAGACCATCCATATTGAGCAATGCTAAAGATTCCTAAGCAGAGGGAGCCAATTAAGGGGAGCAAAGGTGTGAGAGGAAGTAAGAGCAGATGTGCAGAAAGAAGTCATTTGAGAGAAGCAGACATAAGAAAAACTATGCACTCACGGAGAGGTAGAAAAGCCACCTCATTTCCTGGTGTGGCAGTTACATCTTGCCCCTGCATTCTATGAGGTACCTCTATATTCTTTTAAGGACCTTCTCACTTTACTATCTTAACTGGGTTTTCATTTCTTAAAACCAACAAATACCATGTCTAGATGAGAGGAGGACCCATATCTCTTAAGACTGTGCGACAGTGAAGGTGGAAGTAGAGAGAGAAGGGAAAGAGGAAAGGAGAGAAGCATAACAGAAGACGAGTGAGGAAGGAAGAATATATCAAATATACTGCATATAAAAGGAAGGGGCACAGATATAGTGGTATATAAATAGCAAATGAAAAACACTGTGTTTGTGGTCAAGGGCATCTCTATACATATTTTTCAGGACAATCTTGTGTTTATAGTTAATAATACCCTTGCTTCCCTTCACTATATTTCTGGAAATATAGCACAAGACTGGAGAAAGGGTATGAGCATTTGAGTCAGCCAGACTGGAGTTCATAACCCAGACCCTCCACTTCCTAGCTGTGTGATCTCAGGTAGGTTTCTTTATCTCCACCAGCCACATTTTCATTATTTGTAAAATAGGAAAAATTTCTACCTCCCAGGATTGTTGTGAGATTTAAATTAGAGAATACTGTATAATGCACAAGGCAGAAGGTTTCTCAGATAGCAGATATTCATCAAATGTTAGTTTGCTTTCTGTCCACACAGCAAGCAAGAGGGTGGGCTATGCAACTTGGCTTTCAAATTACTTGAAATTTTATTGCTTTTTATGCTTTTTTGCTAGGGTGGTAAAGATGAGCAGGTTTTTATTTCTTCCACATTCCAATTTGGATAGTGAGGCTAGTTTTATTTTAACTGATATGATTTCCCTTGATAGATGACACCCCAATTTTGAAATGTAATTTTTAAAACATTTCAGTCAATGATCAATGATTTTAAAAAACAAAAATTATTCGTACCACAATGGTTATCAATCTCATTCCTCAGAGCTTTAGTACTCCACAGAGGTTCTTGAAGGGTCACAGAGTGGGGTGACAAGGAGGCCTAGCAGAAGGCAAAGCAGATGAGAGAGTGGGTCTCAGCTCTTTCTCTGATTTGGGCAACTCCATATTCTTAATTGTTGTAGATATTGGGGTTCTACAGAAAATTTTACTTAAAAACATGATTTCCTTCTTGAAAAAAAAAAAATGCTGAAAAACCCCACTGCTGTGCAACATGACATCTTTCCATTAGCATGGACAGGCAAGCCTGGACTGCAATTCTACTTAAGTCTGACCCTTCTACATCTGTATGCATCTCATCCTGGTGCAGCTAAAACCACAAAGCTTCAGGTCATTCTAACAAGGATAAGATGTGCCATCTGAAAATATAACTGATCTTAAGTATCACGGTGTCATGTGTGCTGTCTATACATAGTCCCAAAATTCTTATCCAAAGGAAATAGCAGTGAGAGTATGCAAAAGCCTTTTGGAAATAAGATGTAAGCCCCTAAATTGGCCCATCAAGAGAGCATCTGTTAATAATCAGTAATACTTGACACAGTGTACCAAGGAGAAAAAATGAGATAAAACAATATGAACAATAAACACAATTCAAGTATGAACCATCATCATGAGATGTATACACATGCAAAAGCAAAACATGTAAAAATATTTGATAATCTCATAAAAGTTGGAGTCAAATTGAGAGTTTTTCAGCAAGAAATCTATCTCAGAGAGTCCTTCTGGAGCTGAACAAACTGATTGTTTTTCAAGTTGCCCAGAGTGTGTACGTCTATTAATAATATGATTAGTCTTAGAGTCAGAGATAAATGGGTTCCCAACAGAGCACGAACATATATCTCCACTACACACAGTTTTCCAATATATTTTTTATTCAGCCTCGAAGCAACTCCCTCTAATTTTATTTAAAGGAAAAGTTGTTATTCTTGAATGTGTTATAATATCAGATCATAAAATATTTCCTGATATAGACTCTCAGTTGGGATTTTACTCTAATATTATTAACCCTAAATGAAAACTTTCTTGAGTAAAGCTGATCTTGTTTCTATATTGTCGAGACTGACAATAGTTTACACACCTTCTGTCATGGAAACTAATGTTAGCTACCAGGTAAAAGTAGTACAATCATTTGAAGTTTTCTTTAAAAGCACCTATCACCAAAATAGCAGCTAGCATAAGAGATATTAGAAATTAGAAATTCTGACAAAAGGAAAGTAACTGTTCTCTATACAAAGCAAGGCAAATAAAATTCTGAATTGTAAAACATGAATTTTTCTGACATTGTGATACAATGTTGAAAAAGTCACAAGATTTCCTTGAAAAGAGACTAACACAGCATTTACTTCATCTCCTTTTATGTTATCTAAAATATACATTCCAGGTATTAGGGAAAATAGTCAAATCTAGATGTTTTTATTTCTAGACTATGAAATTAAACATATGGATTTTAAAAATCTGGATAATTTATAGATTTTTTTTTCATAGATGTCCCTCATGTTTCATTGATCCAGAATAATTTTGAGTCATAAAGCAAATTATTTCATTAGGAAAGCAAGAAGTAACTAAACTGTTCAAAATAAAATGGTTTGAATGGTTTTGTTCCCCGCTGAATCGTAGAATAAATCCAAATGTACAAAATGTCTGAGTATCATTCTGGAGATACTTTTTAGCTAAATTCATTAGCATTATCAGTGGTCCTAAGTCATTTACAAATATAAGTTGGGAAAACTAACCTTTCAATGAATCCAAAGAGGTGGCACAATTTTCACATTGTATGCCTCTCTTACACATTAATACTTGTTCTGATAATATATAAAATTTAAACATTGAATAATACAATTATAGTTGTAATCTTAGCTTACTCCATAAACTACAAAGCAAAAATGTTCTATAATAAAAATCACCCCACCTCCTGTGCTGCCAATGCTGGGTTTCTAATTCCTGCCACTTTCCAAAATGATTATGAAAAGCTTTGAATGGAGTCATGTCTTCCTACAGAACACTTCACATTTGCTAATCCATTGTGAAAATTAGGCAGTGATGAGGGAGTGTGGCAAGGAGAGAATAGCTAAGCTTTTCATGGCTCTTTTGTTCAGCTACAACTCTCCTTCCCTCTGTCCTCCCCTCTGCACCTCAACATCTGAATCATCTTAACTAATTTAGAACCTTGACCATGATGAACCAACTAAGTTTCCGAAACACCTAACAGAATACCACAGGAGCATAGGAGCATCCACATCTGGAGGTAATGAACAACCATGAGGACAAGCACTTCATCTGTCTTATTTGCAGAACCCAGCACAGGATGTGGCACCTAACTGGTGCTCAAAATTTTTTTTCTTTTTTGTTTTTTTTTGAGACAGAGTCTCGCACTGTTGCCTGGGCTGGAGTTAAGTGGTGCGATCTTGGCTCACTGCAACCTCCGCCTCCCGGGTTCAAGCGATTTTCCTACCTCAGCCTCCCAAGTAGCTGGGATTACAGGCATCCCCTGCCCCACCACGCCCAACTAATTTTTTGTATTTTTTTTTTTTTTTTTTTTAGCAGAGACGGGTTTCACTATGTTGGCCAGGCTGGTCTCAAACTCCTGATCTCAGGTGATAAACCCACCTCAGCCTCCCAAAGTGCTGGGATTACAGGCATGAGCCACCTTGCCCGGCTGTTCATAAATATTAAATGAGTGAATGAATGAGTGAAGTGAAGGCTTGTCCAAGTCCACCCCCTTCCAATTTTTTATTTTCTCCATTAACTATTAATTTAATCCCCATCTGCCACAGAAAATCTGGGCCTGATTTCTTTTTTGGGACTGCAAGCATTTCACTGTAGCCAGAACATGTGGCTCCCCTATGGAGTTCATATTAATGGGATTGACTTGTATTAGATTGTAGAAGATTCTCCTTCTCAATTATCATTCGTTCTCAACTGTTATAAGTAGTATGATAATTAGGACATCACTACAAATACTGGAAATCATCAAGGCTGTAGCTAAGTTTCTTCACAAATATTTCAAATAAATGTAAGTGATTCTCCAATCTTAAAATACTTGCCAACAATTAAAATGCATCTGAAAATTTGTAACTTGGTCTTAAAATCTACAATTGCTATAAATTCTTAATTTGCAAAGTTTGCAAAATGTAACCCTATATTTATTTAGCAAAGCTACATTATGTACAACATTAACATTAATAAAACAAGCCATCTCATTTATCTTTATTAACAAGACTGTCGCTTCATAAATTTTCAACTAACATCCAATATTTGAATGCAAAAAAGACAAATTAAAATTCTTCATCCATTTCGCTTCAACTGGGGGAAATCGAGCAGAAAACACAGTGTGAACAAATGCCCTCTTGGAGCTGGGAACCTGAGTTAGTTTGATCAAGGTTGGATTTACTGGCATAGGACAAAGTTAAATCTTTACAAGTTGCTTTAAAACTTTTTAAATCATGGAAGCCATAATGATTCAGGAAACCATGAGAGTAAAACTAACTAAATCTTTGCACCTCTTCAGACCACAATTTTTATACCCAGAGACCTTTTAATTGACATGAATGATCAACAAAATTTTACTAGGCAACTTATATAAATTTTATACAAATACAAGGTCAGTTTTACATGTAAGTAGGATAAACACCAATGTGATAAGACTTTAGAGTCATTACACAACCTGTCTTCCCAAAGTAAATAATGTTCCCCATGTTTTTGCCATAGTATCTGAGATTTTATGGTGCCATTTCTTTGGGTTGAAACAATCCCTTCAGAAGGCTCTTATCGATACAATAATACGTTACCTCATTGCTACCAGTTGCTTTACCAGATTATTGTGAAATTGGGCAAAATGGTGGTAAATTTTGGTGAAGGCAAAAGGAGATAAGGAAGGGCGAATCCAGGGTGGAAAATAGACTTTGGGGAAGAGGTTTAAGGATTTGAGGGTCAACGTAAGAGCCATGGGATTAAAGACATGTGTCACTAACACACCTATATACAATTTGGTCATACCCTCCTTCAGGCACCACCATGTCCTCCTTTTGTATCTCTATTATAGCATGTATTATGTTTTATTGTTTTTTAGGTATTTATCTACCTTTCTAATTAAGTGAAAGGAAATATGCTAGGCACTGGGCTTAGAACCACTTGTGTGTGCCAATAGAGGTATAAAGTTCAATTCAAGAAGATGTTTCTGAGATAGAGAGAATTAAGGTACATAAAGTGAAGGGTAGAGTAAATTTGCAGTTTCTCCTATTAATAAGGAAAACCTACTTACATTCTAAGTTACTAGAATGCATATTTAGTGAGGTATAAGAAAAATTAAAGGGTTTAGGATTAACATGCAAGACTTCCCTTACTCATGGTTTGTTTTTGCCTCCCCAATACTCCATAAGATGTTGTAATAAAATTTGGTTAATTTCTAGCCATTTCTTCAATATGTTAAAGTCTTGAATTCTGAGCCCACCTACCAAGAATATGACCATAGTCCCTAAAAATTTCCATTATCACCTCTCGGGTCCAATCTTTGACTTTTCACTTAACAGAGATTCATCAGTTTTTTCCACATTCGTATTGTCTCAAAACAGTTGAAAGAAAAAATGTATAGTATATATAAAAGACACATATGAAATACACACAAATATACAAATATACACACATGCATACATGTGTCTGTGTGTATATATATCTTGTTTTTATACACACACATGTGTATAGATATAAATAAGATATATATACACACATATATATGCATGTATACATATCTTATATGCATACATGTGTATATTATATATCTTATATATCTACGTTAGGATATACCATACTATAGTATATAGATGTGTATATATTGTGTGTGTATATATATACACACACACACACACACACACACACACAGAGCATTTCATTTCCAGCTTCAGTTTTTCTGATCTTATTCCTATAAGCTGTCACAGCTCTAATCAGTGGTACACACTTCACAGGAGTTTTAAAATTCTTTTCATGTTTTACTCAACATTACTTTTTAGTTATAAAAATCAGTGGAGCCATAATAGACTCTCTATTTAAATCTGCAAGACTCTAACCTTATAATTAGACTTCAAAATATACTTCTTTATTCCCACTAAACCTCAGTAAGACCTCCAACCACATCCCTTGTCTCTGAGTTCCTAGTCCATCAGCGTCTTCCTAACTTCCCTTATATGCCTACCTGACCCTCACTAGTGATCACAGGTACCTTACACAGCTTACCTGGTACCAAACCTGACCTGCCAATTCATAATCCTGCATCCATCCCCTCTTCATTTTATTTTTCTCTTCCTGCTCACAAGCAATGAAGAGTAAGAGAAAACCCTCATTATCTTGCTGATTGGTTACACTGCAGATTTATAAATGTTTTTTACACAAGTTGGTTCTCAAAAGACTATCACTGATGCTGATAAAGTATCAGCCTTACTTCACTTAGGCCAATTCACTCTCATGACCACTGGTGACTTTTTCTCTTATTCATAGAGAAATCAAGTCGTCATGTTTGAACTCTCAACTTCCTTTAACTATACCTTCAAAATCTATTTTCATTTATTCTTACTCCTTTTTCTTCGCATCAGAGAAAGAAATGTCCTATTAATTTTTCAAGAATCTTTCTCACCTATGTTTCACACCCCCGTCTGCGCTTCTAGCCTGTAACGCCTCATCTGAAAACTTGCTGTATCAATTATATTCCCCCTCTCAATTTTCTCTTTTTGTATATATGTATATACATCCTCCTTTCTCCTTTTCAATCTCCCTTGCACTCTCTTTTACCCCAGCATTCAATCTAAGTATATTCTCTCTCAATTTTTCTCCCTTTCTTAATTTATCTCTCTTCTCATTCCTTCCATTCCTGCTCATTCTTTTCTATCAGTTACCCAATAGCACTGGTTTTCCTGTAGTCCAATTATGACATCTATAACCCAACTACTTGATCCCTTTGTCTGCTTCTCTTTTTCTACCAGCTTCTTGAAACCCATCCCCCACCCCCACACCGAGTTATGCCCTCTTCTCTGTTCTCTTCTTATTCTATATGCTCTCGTTGAGCAACTGCACTCAGGTTCATGCTTTTAACTATCTCAGATATGCTGATGACCCTCAAGTCTGTCTCTAATTCTAACTCTCTCTTGAAATCAAGTTCCATAGTTCTAAATGTCTAACCTTTCACAGTAATCTTACAACAAACACTTCCAACATCACCTTTCCTAACCAAAGCTGTTCCTCCTTCTCCTGTTTTCCTGTTGGTAGTGGCTGGAGCTAGAAGCCTTGGGATCATTCTTCTCTGTTGCTCCTTATTCTCCATATACAAGTGGTTACTAAAGTTCTGTCTAACATAACTAAGAAATATGTCATCATTTCCATTTGCAATGCCCATGTCCTAATCCAGGCACTCATCATCCATCACCTAAATAATTATAGTAAACTCCTAACTGATTCCTTAGTATCCCACATCTTCTCCCTCCAACCCATCCTTAATACTGCTACCAGAATTTTCTCTCTAAATTAGAAACCAGATCCTGTCAAACTCCTGCTTAAAACACTTCAGTAGTTCTCCTTTGCTGTCAGGATAAAATCCACATTGATTAATAGGCATTCAAGTTTCTGTGTATCTTTCTAGTATCATATACTTTAAGTTGTCCCAATGCAACTGATGCTCTAGCCACACTGAAACATATGACACGCATATCAAACAAGTCAAATATTTCCATGCCTTAGCTTATGCTCTGTCTGAGGTGTGGAATGGATGTTATCCCATCCTGCAACATACACTGCTACTTTTTTAACTGGCAAACTCCTATCCATTTTTTAAGACCAGCTCAAATGTCATCTTCTTTCTTGACAGCCTACTCTATGTCACCATTAACAGAATTAACTTCCTCTGTCTGCCATGGCACATTGTATCTATCTATACTATGGGTCTTGTTTCATCAGACCACAGTTATTTGTGTCTTCTTCTCTTCCAATAGATTGTTATTTCCTGAGGATAGTAATGGCATCTCATCCATTTTCATCCCTAGTGCTTAGCACAAGGTATAGGAAATATTTTGTTCTCAATGAATGTTTAGGCAGTAAAAGAATTAACTAATATATTAAATTACTAAGAAAAATAATTCCATCCAATAAAGGATAAGTTCTAATACATTTTAAGTTTCATCAAATTAAGTATATATTTAAGATATTGTACAGTAATGCTACAAAAAAACATTTCCTATCCTTATCTGGGAAGAGATGGATATTATGATCATTGAAGAAACTAAAAGTAGAGGAAGACAGCATCATTTTTTCACTTCAACAGTAAGAATACCCTGATAAAAGAAAAAAATAAAATTAAGTACCTTCCATATGTAAGGCACTGAATTAGGATGGGAGTATGCAATGAAGGAATACAAGACACAACCTAACCACAATGTATATCTGTTAGTTTCTTAGTATCTACCTCCTCTAGGGTCCAACACAGGCAACATTCTAATTTTGGAGCCTAATTAGACTATTGATTCAGTAACCAACACATGTTTCCGGCATCAATACAAGGGATTTTAGGATTTCTCCATGAGTATTGAAGGATAAGATAATTAATGAGGATCACCACCAGCTAAACACTGCTATCAAGAAATGAAAGGAAGGAAAGAAGTAAAAAAGAAGGAAGAAAAAAAGAAGGAAGAAAGGAAGATAATGGCAAGTCCAAAATAGCGGTTAACTGTGAAATGGGACTTTTCACATTTCCTACATACAGACTATGTTTACATGAAGCCAGTTACTGTCTGATTTTTATTTTGATTTCCCCTTCTCAACTGTTCTAAATAGATCTATATACATTGAAAAAAATAGGGCTTAGTCAAAACTCACTGAACTCACATTGTAATTAAAAATGCTAAGATAAATAAACCTAGTAATTTATATTATTCAAGCAATTTTTTACAGTGATGACTAAACTCTGCCAAGCCTGCATTCCTTTCCCGTGGCCTCTGTTGTGAGACAGCTGGCCTGGGTTAGAGGGCACAAACTGGCGACAAGACAAAATAAAATGAGTGGCTCATTTGGGGGAATTCTAGTTTATTTGCTCCCAAAGCAACCAGTCACATACCATTAAACATACATGTGGCTATTAACCACCTCTCCTAGTGATACTTAACCTAAAATAAAATTATAGTCTTCTGTTTTGTCCCTAAATATATCTTTAGACAAAAATTAAGTTTAAAGCTAGTTAGTATTTAAGTATGAAAATTATTTTAAAAAAGAAAAAAGAAAGAAAGAGAAGAAGAAATCTAGTAACATATTAAAAAGCTGCCTTTTATTCATAAAAGATTGGGTAAACAAGCTGCACAAGGCATCACAATAGATTTTAACCAGACATAATTTCTGGCAAAATTTGAGCAAGGATAAAACTTCTGTGTGATGAAAGTCTTTCTAAGAAAAATTGCTTCAGTGAGATCGTGATTCAATGTTTGACATTCCCTATTGTTTTCTATTAAAAGGCTTTTAGCAGTTCTCAGCAGAAAGTCAAACCAGTTCATGCACCAATATTTATTACTTAAATGGCACAGTGAGGTTTATACAAAGTCAAAGTTATCTTTAAATAGAAAATCTGTCTGTATAATATTCCTGTGAATGTCAGGGGAAAAAAATTAAAATTCCAGTGGGGCCTACAGATCTTGAAAATGTATAATGCATCCCGAGCTTATAGTAGCAGTTATATTGAAAGGGTAAACTTAACAAATAAATCATCAGAACATGATATCTTAAAAAGGAATGCTGGCTAAAAATCCTTAGTAGAAAAGAAATACTCTCAAATATTAAAATAAAATATCTTTAATCTTTCCAGGAAAGTTACAAACAATTGAGGTATTTATCCAAAATAGTTTAGCATCACTGCTTTAAAAATAATGGCAAGTCAGCATAACATAACAGATCGGAGACCAGTGGAAAAAATGACACAGATGAACTGTTTGTGGTATATTATAGATTATTGCTTTGTGAGAGAAAATGCTTGTAAAAGGGGCTTGGGTAAAGACATATGGATTATTTGGATATAATCATGGAAAATAGGTGAGAGTATTTTTAACTCTTCAAATAATAGGAAGTATATGGAAGGTTATGAGTATGGTACATACAAATAGTATTATAAGCATTAACTGAAAATTGTGTATATGGTTTACATTGAAAAATGATTGTATCTTTTCAATGAAAGGCCAGGTCCTAGATATTCTAAGCCAGTAGTTCTCAACTGGGGACAATTTTGCTCTCCAACCCCCACTTTGGGGACATCTGTCAAAGCTGGAGACATGGGTAAGGGGTAGGACTGGCATGTAGTGAATGCTGCTAAACATCCTACAATGCACAGGACAGACCCTCACAACAAAGAATTATCCAGTCCCCAATGTCAATAGTGCCTTTGTGGAGAAACCTTGGCTTAAAGTGAATATATCGATACTTCATAATAACTTTAGCTAAAATAGAGGGAAAAAAATTCATAAAGAATATCATCTTGAGGCTGAGCATGGTGGCTCATGCCTGTAATACCAGCACTCTGGGAGGTTGAGGCTGGTGGATCTCTTACAGCCAGGAGTTCGAGATCAGCCTGGCCAACATGGCAAAACCCCATCTCTACTAAAACACAAAAGTTAGCCAGGCACGGTGGTGCACACCTGTAATCCCAGCTACTCGGGAGGCTGAGGCACACAAATATGTTGAACCCAGGAGGTAGAGGTTGCAGTGAGATTGCACCACTGAACTCCAGCCTGGGTGACAAAGCAAGACTCGGTATCTGAAAACAAGAAAGGAAAAAACAGAAAAAATAGAAGTGTGAATGTGTAAAGAAATGTGTATGTGAATATATGGGGGTTTAAGAAGGTAAGAGATGACTTGACCAAAACAGGTGTGGTTGATAAGAAAAATAATAAAAGTCAAACATATGAAATATTACTTAATTGATATAAAAGGAAAAGACATAAAGTATAGACATTTTGTTAATTTGGTCAAAATCAACACAGGCACCCAGATTCTCTGGTAACAGCATTCAGAGAAAGCATTCCCGTGTAACAGAAGCCATCCTTCCATAGGAAAATTTCTAAGAGGAAAGCTATAGCCATATAGTTCTAGGAACATAAGGAACCAGATTTTCCTGAGTAGTTTCTGCAAACTATGACACTGTGAAGAAGGAAGCTTGTGACAACCAAGATTACTGCCACACAAAAGTATCTTCTGAATTCAAAATGGATTAAATGGTCAAGAGGCTGGTAGATGTTATCGAAGAGGGCAATATGGCAAGCCTAAATCAAATCACACTTGCTGAAAGAAATGCTTGAGAGAAGGGAGGAAAGAAAGGAAGACAGGACAATTAAATCAGTGATGGTACAAAGAATGGAGGTGTGTCTTTAAATCCCAAACATCCAATTTCTTTGTAAGCAAGCTGAGTTCCAAATGAAAAAGCAATTATGGGGCAAGAGTTCCCCAACTGCAGTTTTCTCACTGGAGGAACTGTCTTAGTAATATTCAGTTACCGCTTGTTTCAAGGAGAATAGAATCTGTCAGGAACTCAAGAGAAGCTTGAGGCAAAAACTTTGTTTCCAAGAACTCAAACAAATTTACCAGAAAAAAATCAAACAACCCCATCAAAAAGTAGGCAAAGGATATGAACAGACACTTCTCAAAAGAAGACATTTATGCAGCCAACAGACACATGAAAGAATGCTCATCATTACTGGCCATCAGAGAAATGCAAATCAAAACCACAATGAGATATCATCTCACACCAGTTAGAATGGCAATCATTAAAAAGTCAGGAAACAACAGGTGCTGGAGAGGATGTGGAGAAATAGGAACACTTTTACACTGCTGG
>NW_012101561.1:27647-30941 GCF_000951045.1 Mandrillus leucophaeus | reverse complement strand
ATGTCCATCAATGATAGACTGGATTAAGAAAATGTGGCACATATACACCATGGAATACTATGCAGCCATAAAAAAGGATGAGTTCACGTCCTTTGTAGGGACATGAATGAAGCTGGAAACCATCATTCTCAGCAAACTATCGCAAGGACAAAAACCCAAACATCGCGTGTTCTCACTCATAGGTGGGAATCGAACAATGAGAACACTTGGACACAGGAAGGGGAATATCACACACTAGGGCCTGTCGTGGGGTAGGGGGAGGGAGGAGGGATAGCATTAGGAGATATATTATACCTAATGTAAATGGCAAGTTAATGGGTGCAGCACACCATCATGGCACATGTATACATATGTAACAAACCTGCAAGTTGTGCACACGTACCATAGAACTTAAAGTATAAAAAAAAAAATAAACCAGAAAACTTTGTTTCCCCCAAGAAAGAGCTAAATGAAAGAAATCTGGCGCTTACGGACTGCCACCAAGTGTTCTCTTTTAATGTAGAAAAGGTAAAACCAGCAGAATTCTCTCCTTGAGTTTCAACCATCAGAATGTCCTTAAGACATATGACTTGAGGGGAGGGGAATTGTATTCAAAAGCAATTTCCAAAATCACTTACTCTTACCTGTAAAATGGAGATGTTTTTAAAAAATCACTGCATTAATTATAGGCCTTTTTATAGTAATTAAGCCCTTTAAGAAAAGGGTCTTTTCCTCTTATACATGTAAATGGAAATAATCATCTGGGTTAAAAAAAAAAAAAAAATCTGACTAGCTTAAATTCCTCAGGCAATACTGCTGAAACAGAATTCAAAGTTATTTCTTTTTCTTTTCCTTTTCTTGATGGGTAATTACAGAAAGTTAATAATCAGCACAACCAAGGTTATTTTAATGCCAAACATAGTTGAATAAAAATAATCCCATCTAATATTTGTAGAGCTTTCACTTTCATAAAGTACTTCCTTACTGGAGTCCTCTTATACTAACTGCATAAAACTGGGATTTTCAGATTAAGCTATTCTTTGACCCTCAGTTTCTCCCCTACTTTGCTACTGTGATTCTGTGAGGAATCATATTGGGTGTTAAATATAAGGCAAAAACTTACAGACAGCATGAAATTCAGCATGAAAGTGCTTCAAAAGGGAATACTTGGAAAGGATTTGAATGTAGTGCCTGAGCAGAGATGAGTAATGCACACACACGTTTCCCAGCAATGACACAGAAATCTCTTACATAGGACATCTGTCTCTGCACTTAATAGACCAGTATGATTGTCATTTTCACTACATATATGTCATATCTACTATTGTTGAGTGGTATTTCTTCTGAAAGCTAAAGCTGCATTTTAATCCTCAAGTCATCTTTTTAAGCATTAGTATTCTTAAGACACTGTGTGATAAAATACAACATCATTTACAAAAAGAACAGCAGGATGTTTTTATTGCTTCATACATAACTCAACTCAATTGCAAACATGGAATTAATAAAAAGAAAATACAATCAATTAGTTAAATGTTACCTGATTCACTACCCAACTACATTTACTATAGGACAAAGTAATTATCAAATCCCAGCTACGACAGCATTTGGAGCCAATCTACACTAAAAAGAAAGGGCATTGGCATTACATTTCTTAAATTTACATATTTAAATTGGAGTCATAACCCTGGGATTTGGGATAAGACTCTGAAGTCATCGAAGTCATGAGAAAGAGTAAGAGATGGAAACTAGTTAGAAAGTTTGCTGTTTGGAAAAGTTTCTGAATGCAATTAAGAGTAAGCTAGATTTCAAAGTTGGAAGTTACAGCAAGAGTATAACGCAGACACCTTACTGTGTTAAGAGACTTGAAAACTCCCTTGAAAATGCCACAGATGTCTGTTGCTCTGTTCACACAACAAATGTCTACCTTTCTCCTCTTAATATTATTATTAAAAGAAAAAGCAGACTCATCTAGAGTATTGTTTGTCCACATCTCTTAATGAAGGTATGAGCAAGAGGGAGACCACAAAAAAGTAGGAAATTAGTAGTTTTGTGTAGGTTACAAACACCTTGAGGTCAGGCCCCTGTATTTTTCTTTCTTTTCTTTTTTTGACAGTTTGATATTTTAGCCAAGAAGCAAGCATAATCTACCACTAGTTGAGAAGACCTCCTGGTGAGGGCTTTTGTGAGATCATCTCTTTTGTAACCATCCACAGGCCTCTAACTGCTATAAACATTTAGCAATTTTTACAAAGTTTTTATTTTGGGTTCGGGGTACCTGTGCAGGTTTGTTAGATGGGTAAATTTTGTGTCATGGGGGTTTGCTGTACAGATTATTTTGTTACCCAGGTAATAAGCATAGTACCCAATAGGTAGTTTTTCAGTCCTCACACTCTTCTCCCCCTCCACCCAAAATAGGCATTGGTGTCTATTGTTCTCCTCTCTGTGTCCATGTGTATTCAATGTTTAGCTTTAACTTATAAGTGAGAACATGTGGTTTTTGGTTTTCTGTTCCTGCATTAGTTTGCTTAGGATAATGGCCTTCATCTTCATCCATGTTGCTGCAAATGACATGCTTTCATTCTTTTTTTATGGCTGTGCAGTATTCCATAGTGTATATATACTACATTTTCTTATCCAGTCCATTATGGATGGACTTCTAGGTTGATTCTATGTCTTTACTATTGTGACTAGTACTGCAATGAACATACGCATGCATGTGTCCTTATGGTAGAACAATTTCTATTCCTTTAGGTGTATACCCAATAATGAGATTACTGGGTTGAGTGGTAGTTCTGTTTTAAGTTCTTTGAGAAGTTGCCAAACTACTTTCCACAAAAATGTTGGTTTTTGAATGCCTGGACAACTGAGTCTAAATGTTCAGCTCTCTACCAATTCTAGAGATGGTAACTTTGCATAAAACAAATATTTACTGAAGATTATATGCCAGGTACTGGCCTGGACAAGAGAGTGCAGCAGTAAACAAGACAAACAATGGCTCCTATCTTCATGATGCATAGTCAGGTTCAGTGATTCTCAACTTTGGTTGCACATCATCTGGGGGCCTTAAAAATACTGATGCCTGGGCCGCACTCTGATCAAGTGCACCAGAATCTGTGAGAAAGAACTGGCTGTCTTTATTTTTTAAAACTCTCCCTAGCTGATCTTAATATGTAGCCAGAGTTGAAAATAACTGGTCTAGCTGATCATTTTTACTTAATTACGTAAAAAAAAAAAAAAAAAAAAAAAAATTGGTTCCATAGTCATACAAGTAGACATAAGTTGTTTGCCTCCTATAAGAAGCTCTGGGACAGTTTT
>NW_012101561.1:24094-26406 GCF_000951045.1 Mandrillus leucophaeus | reverse complement strand
AAAAAAAAAAAAAAAAAAAAAAAGCAAAATGTATGTCAAACGGAGTCAATCACAGTCCTTCCTAGTCAAGGTTGTCTTTATAGAAGTATCAAGGAGCATTCTGGAGCAGAGATACAGGGTCATGGTTATCCACATGATATCAATCAGAAAAATTTAGGGTTGTACCAAAGCATAGCCTTTTATAGCATTAACATCCATGTCTCTCAAAGTAATTTTTGGGAAGATATACTAGTACTAACTAGATGCACATTTTAACTACTCTTGGGAGCCTGCAAAATACCAGTGTTTGGGTTCCATTCCCAGAGATGCTGATTTAATAGATTCCCAAGAGAGAGCAAGGACCCATATGGTATTAGTAGGCAAATCGCTCACCCACAGTTTTAAGACACCGACTAAATGACTTCTAAGTTCCTTTTCATTTATAAAATAAGTTTATGAATCTTGAATTTTAAGATACCTGAAAAAAATCCAACATAATGTTAACAATGAAGAAAGAGGAAATGGTGGTTGGCTAGGCAAACAGCAGTGTCTGATCACACACACACACACACACAAAGTGCTTACTTAAAGGTTGGAGTCAGCTTCCAGAGATCCAAGCTGTATAGCGGCATAAAGGCAGAAACAGTCCAGGAGCACATGAAGAGGTGAGATTCTGAGACACAAAAGAGGTACAACTAACCAGTAGTAAACAGTCCAGCCAAAAAAGAAATTGGGTACTATAGCCCACAAATGATCATGGAGGTCCACACAACAGCTCTTTGGGTGTATGATTGCTAATCACAAGAAAAAAGCTGTAGACTCTCACTTTTGGTTTTAAGACCCTTAACATATTCTCATGCTAGCTCCCTTGGAACGCTCAGAATGAACTTTGTGTTGGCCTAAGGATTTACAGGACCCACACACCCATCTCCTGAGTAAGACTTCTTATGTCCATGATTATGTTTCTAAAAATCTACTCTTTGCCATGCTTCACCAAACCTAACTCCTGCTTTTGAGATAAATGAGCCTGACAAATATATAGTCCTCTAAGAACTGGTGTTACAACACCAATCAGCTATTGTAACATCTATATCAACTATCAAGGTAACCAATAGATCAGCCCAGATGAATTTTAACAGTTATATTTTTATACTGTATTTTAATTATAGAATTTATTATTAGATCCAAATATGCTTGCCTATTATACTGAATCTTTCCTGAGTCAGTGCCTGAAAATTTTGATAATTCAAATAATGTATCAAATATAAAGTCAAAGTAAAATTTAAAAAGTCACCAAATTAAGTTAAATAAGAACATTTTTGTATTTATTTGTGACCAGACTCTGTTATTAGCCTATAATAATTAATTCTGACTTCTTTCTTTAAATAAAGAATGTTAGAGTCAGCTTCCAGATATCCAAGCTACATAGGAGATTAAAGACAGAACAGTCCATGAGCACATGAAGAGGTGACATTTTGAAACCCAAAGGAGGCACAAGTAACCAGTAGGAAACAGTCCAGTCAAAAAAGAAATTGAAGGCAAGGCACAGTGGCTCACGCCTGTAATCTCAGCACTTTGGGAGGTTGAGGACGGCATATCACTTGAGGTCAGGAGTTCAAGACCAGCCTGGTCAATATGGTGAAATCCCGTCTCTGCTACAAATACAAAAAATAGCCGGGCGTGGTGGCAGTTGCCTGTAATCCCAGCTACTCGGGAGGCTGAGGCAAGAGAATTGCTTGAACCCAGGAGGTGGAGGTTGCAGTGAGCTGAGATCACACCACTGCACTCTAACCTGGGAGACAGGCTGAGAATCCATCAAAAAAAAAGAAAAAAAGAAAAGAAAAGAAAAGAAAGCCGGGTGTGGTGGCTCATGCCTGTAATCCCAGCATTTTGGGAGGCTGAGGCAGGTGGATCACCTGAGGTCAGGAGTTTGAGACCATCCTGACCAACACGGTGAAACTCCGTCTCTACTAAAAAAAAGCCGGGTGCGGTGGCTCGCGCCTGTAATCCCAGCACTTTGGGAGGCCAAGGTGGGTGGATCACTTGAGGTCAGGAGTTCGAGACCAGCCTGACCAACACTATGAAACCCTGTTTCTACTAAAAATACAAAATTAGCCAGTATGGTGGCACACGCCTGTAATCCCAGCTAAGTGGGAGGTGGAAGCAAGATAATCGCTTGAATCTGGGAGGCAGAGGTTGAAGTGAGCCAAGATCACGCCACTGCACTCCAGCCTGGGTGACTGAGCGAGACTCCATCTCGAAAAAGAAAGAAAGGAAAAAATAAAGGGCTGGGTATGGTGGCTCACGCCTGTAATCCCAGCACTTTAGGAGGT
>NW_012101561.1:20225-21399 GCF_000951045.1 Mandrillus leucophaeus | reverse complement strand
AAAAAAAAAAAAAAAAAAAAAAAAAAAATTGGTTCCATAGTCATACAAGTAGACATAAGTTGTTTGCCTCCTATAAGAAGCTCTGGGACAGTTTTCTGCTTCTGCTTCTGTTTAACTAGATTTCTGTGTCAATCACCCCAATATGCAATATAGCTTGAAAATACAAGTGTCAGCACCAAGTTACCACCTAAGTGCTCAGTACAATGCTGCATGCAGATAGACATTTACACATTACATATGCTTTTGTATCCCTCGACTGATACCATATTTTGTTACCGTTATAGATCCTGGAGCACTATACACTATGCACGTGTAATAAAACTTGATGATGATTGGTTTCTCTGGGAGCAATTTCCAAGAATGGCCGATCTCCCAACAAGTCGATGTAGTGGGAACAAACTAACATGCCTCAATTTCTAAATAACTTTGCATTATGAATTCAACACTGATGGTCATGTTTAGAATGCATTCCTAAAGCAAATGGATTCAAAACCAAGGTATAAAAAAGCATTCCTATTTTATTCAGAGCTTAATTAGAGTAACATTCATGGAAGAAAACCTGGATATACCTAAGTATGTTTCCCAAAACACTTCACTTAAACACATATCCGAGCAATTATCTCTAAGTCAGGGAAAAAGTGTCATTATTTGAACAAACTCACTAGCTGTTAAAGGTAAAAAGGACTATTCAATCTGCTTCAGTATTCCTAAAGCCTATCTTTCAAGCTAAATGTATATAGAAAATATCATGCTAATGTGAGGATAACTTTCTAATACACATACCCTAACCTAAAAACAGAGACATCAAATTTATGGAGGATAAGGAATATTTTTTGGAATGTTCTTACCTACATCCTGATGTAGATAATAAACAAATATATATATACACACACACAACACACACATACACTTAAATATATATATTTAAACAAAAACAAATATATATGTTATTTGCTTATATTTAAGTGTGTGTGTGCGCGTGCGCGCGTGTGTGTGTGTGTGTGTGTATATATATTTAAATCGTGTGTGTGTGTGTGTGTGTGTGTGTGTGTGTATATTTAAATCATGTGGCCAGGAGTGCTGGTGCATGCCTGTAATCCCAGAACTTTGGGAGGCCGAGGTGGGTGGATCACGAGGTCAAGAGATGGAGACCATCCTGGCCAACATGGTGAAA
>NW_012101561.1:0-17880 GCF_000951045.1 Mandrillus leucophaeus | reverse complement strand
TGAACCTGGTAAGCGGAGGTTGCAGTGAGCCGAGATCGCACCATTGCACTCCAGCCTGGGCGACAGAGCAAGACTCTGTCTCAAATAAAAAAAAAAAAAAAAGAGAGAGAGAGAGAAAGAAAGAAAAGAAATTGGGTACAATAGCCCACAAATGATCATAGAGGTCACATGGCAGTTCTATGGCATTGTATTAAAATCATCTCAGATTTGTTCAGATATCCTTGCTCCTCCACTTATCTATATGCTTCAAGAAAGACTACAAAACCATGATAAGATACTACTTCACACTCACTATAATAGCTATTTAAAAAGATAACAACTGCTATAGAGGATGTGGAGAAATTGGAATGGGACACTCTTAAATTGTTGATGGGAATGTAAAATTGTTCAATCACTGTGGAAAACAGTTTGTCAGTTCCACAAAATGTTAATCATAGAGCTAACTGATGACCCAGCAATTCTGTTCCTAGGTATATACCCAAAAAAACTGAAAACATGTTTATACACATACTTGTACATAAATGTTCATAGCAGCATTTTGACAATGGCCAAAAGGTAAAAAAACAACCCAAATGCCCAACAACTAATAAATAGGAAAACAAAATATCTGTATCCATACAATGGAATATTATATGGTTATCCCTTGATATCCTCAGGGTTGGTTCCAGGACTGCCTCAAACACCAAAATGTGAGCATTCTCAAGTCACTCATCTAAAATGACATAGTATTTGCATGTATCCTACACACATCCTCTGGTACACTTTAAATCATCTCTAGATTACTCATAATACCTAATATAATATAAATGTTATAGAAATAGTTTTATACTATATTAGTTTTTAATTCATATTATTTTTATTGTTGTATTTTTACTTTTTATTGTTTTTTCCCCTAATATTATCAATCCACAGTTGGTTGAATCCACAAATGCAGAACACATAGAGGGCTGACTGCTCAGCCATAAAAAGGAATGAAGTGTTGATACCTGCTACAATGTGGATGAACCTTGAAAACATTATGCTAAATGAAAGAATCCAGTCATCAAAACCCACATATTGTATGATTCCAGTTATATGAAATATCCAGACAGGGGAAATCCATAGAGACAAAAATATACTAGTGTTTGCCAGGGATTGGGGAAGGGAAAATGGAGAGTAACTGTTTAATGGATATGGGATTTCCTTTAGGGGCAATAAAATTGTTCTGAACTTGACTTTGGTGATGGATGCACAACTCTGTGAATAGATAAAAAGCCATTGAATTGTATACTTTAAATGGGTGAGTTTTATTGTATGTGAATTGTATTTCAATAAAGCTAATTTAAATAAAGTCTAGTTCCAGACCCAGACCCAGGTCCCAGCTAAAGCTGCATCTCCAGATCCTGACTCAATCATAGAGTGTTAATCTTGATTAGTATAAGTGGATTATGGTAATTTTGTGTTCTTTTTGCCAGTGATTGGCTAAGGAAGAGTGATGTGACCTAATTCTGTCCAATGAGATGTGAGACGAAGGCTCCTTGCGGTAAAGAGGTGAGGAAGATTTCTTAGCACTTAAAAAGTAATAGGAATCAAGTAGATTTTTTCTGCCTCTTTCTGCATTGTTGTATGAGGTTGTCATGCCTGAAGTTGCTTCAGCCATGTTAATATTATGAGGTGCAAACTACTCTAGACACTGTAGATGGAAGAGTTAGACTGGATTCATGGTGAATAAGCATATGGAATGGGGATGCCACCTAATGAAGCATTTGTGCCCTTTCAGAATTAAAATCCATAAAACTAAGATAATTTTCCTATTTCTTTTTACTTTATCACTATAGCTTCTATCACTGATGATGTGTGACACAGAATGTATCTCTTCTACTTCCTCAGTAACTCACTCACTGCAATATTATATGTGCTCTTTCTACCCCACTGAAGTTGCTCTTTAAATAAAGTTCACCAATGTGCCAAAACCAGGTGCTTTTTTTCCATTTTCAGCCTATTCAGCTTTTCTGCAATATCTGATGGTGCTGACCACCTCCACATCTCTTGATTCTCTCTCTTCCTTTAGATTCTGAAACATTAAATTGTCCTGATTCTCATTCGTCTTTCTGTCGTTTCTCTAACATTTTCACTGGCTACTCTTCCTTCTCCAGCATCTCAAGTCTTTTGTTCAATCCATTTTATTTTGTTTTGTTTTGCTGGCTTTCTATATTCCCACCACGGGCAATTGTATCCGTTGCCACAACTTCAATTAACATCTAAATTTGGAAGATACAGATGACTCCCATATCTACATCTGCAGCTCTAATCTATTTTCTAAACCCAAATCTCACAACCCCAACAGTCACCCTCCTTGAACACCTCAAAGACAACATGTCCAGAATAGAACATCTTTCCCCATCACAAACCTACTCTACTTCCTGAATGCCCAATTTCATTTAATAGCACCCACACTCTCGGTCACCCAAGATTGAAGCCTTGGAGTCATTCTGACCCTCTCTCTTCTCACTCTTAGTATTCCAGCTTCCCAGAGTTACCAATGCTTCAAAAGTCAACCATCACAATGTCTGTATCATATATCCATATATCCATCTCTTTCTGCCCCTGCTTCCACCACTTTATCCAGGCTAACATTAACTTTTTCCTGGGTTGTGCCAACAGCCTCTTAAATGGTATTACTGCCTTTAGCCTCTCTGGATGCTATAAAATGGATATAGCTATTATCTGGAAGCTGAACAGAACTCAGTAGTGGCAGTTTGTGTTTGTTGGACAAGAACTGCCAGAGAGAAGTGATTCTTTTCTCAAAGGGCCTTTCTTGCCTCATATTGCCCCACTCATCCTAGGATCTGTGTCATTAGCTAGTGAGCCACTCTTGCAACAGGTTGTCATGACCAGATAACTTACTTGGCATTGTCAATGACATCATAATAATTATCTAGAATGCATCAATAGTAAATAATCAAGAGAAATCAGTATAACTATTATATTTAGGTTGGCTATTAGGAACAAAAATAAAGATGCCCTAGGGTATTTTTAAGGATGGAGTAGTTCATGTTCCTTCAGGTAAAGTAAGTTTGACATGACATTCAGATCCGAGAAAATAAATATTTAACAAATATCCATGAACTCTGCTTAATGTTTAGCCTGATACTAACTCTTCGGAATATGGTTTTAACAAATAGACTGTTTCTCTTCAGAGAAGCCTGTTTCCTAACAATAGCCATGTTTTCCAATTTGGATTATTTTTAAAATGACATATAAAAAGTGTTTTTGTCACTTTTTCCTTCTCATCCTTTCTTCATTCAATATAATTTTTAATTTATACATTAATAAATTATAAACCACTGAAAATATTTAATAAAATATACTATATGTGTCTTGTCACTTGTTTGTATAAGGATTTATTTTGCTATTGGTGATAATTTAAGTCTGTTTCCTAACAACTAATTCTAACATATCTTAGTACTGCCTGCCAGTATCTGTGGAACTCTTAAAAGGCTGTATCGACACAACACTGAAACTTCCAACTGCAAAGCCAAATTTTTAGGTAATCTACAAGCTGGTTTGCCTGTAAGCCATGAAACAACAAGCTTAAGTGATTTTTTTCTGAGTGTAATTAACACATAGTGCTTATGTAATAATGAGCTGATTTGGAGAGGAACAAGTGAATTCAATCAAACTGGTTGTTTTCACAACAGTTCCAAGTCAGCTAATTTCAAAACAACTAGTTACTTGGCTGATTTCAGCCATGTATGTACACAGAGCCTGAACTGACCATTTGTTTAAGTGATTGATAAATATAGCTAACTGCAATACCCTTCTAAATGATAAACCCTCACCCTCCTCCAGCCACTTTCAATCTCTCTCATAATACTATTTGACCATGTCATACCTGCCTAAAATTCTCAAACTATTTATTCTTGCCTATCAAATAAAGTCTGAGGCTTTCATCATGTCATTCTGCCCAAGTGGAATATTTTCACTACTCTTTTTAATCTCTCCAGATTGTAGATTTTCCTCAAGCTCTAGTGTCTCAACTCCTCTACAAAGCCATCAACAAATAATAGAGGCTACACTAAATTTATCTTTTCTGAATCTGTATTGTACTTGAAGTCTAAAGCACATAAGGATAACATTTGAAATGTCAAAATTATTGCTTTGCACCTGGCAGAGCACCTATCAAAGAACCTAGCACATAGTAGACAGTTCATGAATACTTGCAAACTTGCCTCATTGACTTTTTTCATTGGACTAAGAATGCACCTAAGGCATAATTGCAACCTTCCAAATTATACTTCATTGAGTAAATAACAGGGAAAAGTTCTTTTCCTCTGTGTCTTTAATTCTCTACTGACTCATTAATCTGTATAAGTATGCCATAGTTGTAAGCACTGTTCTATTACTGAAGACATACCAGAGCAGAGTCAATATGTATTGTCCTGAGTATGGTAAGTTTCTGGAAAAGGAATATGGCTTACCTCCAATACCAGCCATCACCTCCATTCAACTTCTACCAAAAAGGTGTTCATTACTGAATATCATGTTCATGACTAGAAAACATCCAGAAGGACAAGGGTTGCTAAAGCTGGCATAAAAAGCTGTCAGTGACACAACTGACATTGAGTGTCTGTCATTACAGATTAGTTTACAGTGAGAAAGTGATTCTCCTTCACATTATCTAGACCATCAAAATAAACCTTCTCTATTAATTTGCATAGCCTCTAGTTAACAACATTATATCAATTCTTAACATCATTATGAGGATGGAAGAGACACAGGAAGAGAAGGCAGGAAAGAACAGAATGGAAAATGATTGGTTTTGCATATTAAACATAAATGGGTAGAAAGTTGGATTTTTGCCACATTCTCTGGCTCTATTAATAGCCACTATACCCTTGATTCAAAACAAAACCATTAAACACTAATACAGAAACATGTATATGCAGATCTGAGACATTATTTTATTTATAAGATGTCCTCTCCATAGGAAGCCTAAATTACTACACTGCATGAAATTTAAAAAAGTGGAAAAAGAAAAATTCAGACACCTGCATCTTAAATGCATCACAATGACAGGTAATGTTCCTTGATGTGGTGAGACTCCCATGGATACAGGTAAGGGGAAGAGAAGCAGAGATGCTTTTAATGACAGTGGGAAGACAAAAGCTGAGCTGCTTTTCTGCTTAACTTCTGAAAGCCTGGTGGCACAGGGCCCACAGTTCAGGAAGAACATTATGCTAACTTCTTAACCTTGCTTCAGTGGAGAACTCAGGTGGTTCAAATTACATGGATATTTCTTTTGGAAAACATTTTTTCTTTTCCCTATTCACTACATAGTTTATCACTGCATGACTAATAAATTAGTCACATTTTCAAGCCATCATGGTTGGCTTGAGTTACTTTCTGGGTGTTTTAAACAGCTGCAATTCTTGCCATTGAAGAGAAAATAATGTTAGTAAAAAATAACTCAAATGATTTGATGCTGATGACATTTGAGTTTTGCAAATGTGGTATATATTGAGCTAAAGCATGTTTTAAAAATGCATATGAGTATATAATATAGTATAGCAAGCAGAACAAATTAATATCTGTACCTCATTTTTTATACCCTATTCGTTAGGGAGTAGACACTAATTATATATACTGCTTTAAGTTAAAACAATATTACATATATGCATTGGCTCTTTTCATTTACACTTGATAACTGTAAAACATTATAACCTTCTTAGAAAACAACATGTAAGTTCAAATGAAACAATTTGAAGAATGCTGTGTTCACACTAGAAAATGATTGTTTACAAAATTTAACCATATAGTGAGTTTAAACAGCAACCTCATCCAACTTACCAACCATTATTATTACTAATAATAACAAGTCCTCTGTCCATTTTTCTCCATTTTCTATAAAGTTTTTCTATATACACTATCTTGATTTTTCACCACAAGTGCCTTGGGCAATAAACTAGAAAATAGAGTCCTGGAGAGGTTGTGACAACTTTTTCACCGCCACACTTTTCGTTAATAATAAAGTGAGCAACTAACATTTAAGGACTCAGTTTCCTAGTCTAATAAATTTAAGTGTAAAATGAGAGACTCGGGATGTTTGTGCTAGACCATATTGAATATTGAGGATCAAATTTTAAATTTAATCTTACAAGGAGATTTTTGGAAAAACATGCTACCAAAAATATTTGGATGTGAAGGCTTGTATATCTTAATGTGTCTGTGAAATGACTTATGAATAATTGAAGGCAGGTAAAATTGCATATTAGGTAGTCCCTAAAAGGCTGGAACTATAAATTCCTTTTTACTCATAATCAAATCCTTATAAGGAGTTTGGTTTATGGCTTCATATATGGCACTGTTGTTATCTCATTGAATTTCACCTGCAGAAAACAAACATTGCAGTAGACTCCTGATAGACTTTGCAATTGGATTATGAGATATCTATATAAAGCAAATGTTCATTCTTTTCAGGATTTATTGCATGACATGCTTTCCCACTGACAAAATGGAGCAGCTTTAGGTGACCAAGCAGTCTCTTTAATATACTATGTAAAACCTGGATGCAGACAGTAGGCTATAAAATGAAAAACTGACTAAATATTTGGCCTAAATTAGCCTGAATAATAGAAAGAACATAAAATCTGGAGGAAAACTGGATGAACTAAAAAATCCCAAAGTAGATTTGAACAAGCAGTCAGCAGTGTCCTGAAATTTATTATCGTAACTGTCAGTTGTGCAATAGACCATATGAAATGATTTGGTGATTTCAGTCTCATTCCCAATGGGTAAATGTTCACATCATTACAATCATTGTGAAAACAGGAAGCTTGTTTGCACTCTCAGTAGAGAAATCAAGAAACTAATGGGGCACAAAGAACCTATTCACTGGAAGTGGTCCCTCTAGGTGAGTCTGAGGGCACATTTTAGGGACAACAACTTTTCTTTTCATAAACTCTTGAGTATAAATACTCTGACTTCATAAAGAATTCTAGCCTACATGATTTGGTGCTTAAAAATGAACAATGGACAAAGGATCCACCAAACACAGAATGAGAGAGTAAAGCTTATATGTGGTAGAACTAGTGAAGCTGGATAATTTGTTTTCTATATTATTTTTTCCTCTACCTCACTTCCTTCTTGTTAATTCATAAACATGGCATATAAAACTCTGGATTTGGTGTGAGAAGACCTAGGGTTTCACCCATGTTTTTCAGTATCCTGCTTATCTAAATCTGGACAAGAAATCCCTCTATAAAGTGGACATGGTAAATTTTGCTGTGTGTGTTTGTGATAGGACTGGTGTTCAGATCCAGTGAGGTAATAAACAGAAAAAGATTCAAGCAAACATTAAGTGATATGTAATGCAATGACTAAACTGAGAAGCTGCTTTGCTATATACATGCACTAATTGAATAGACTCAAGAGTCAGACCTCCAAACCCTGGCCATGATTATTACAATTTTCCACCTTCCGCACAAAGTAAGTAAAGAGGCCAGAATAAAGCAATCACGATTTTGTGTCAAGGGATATATCTGGAGATTGTTATATTCAGTCAAACCCACTTATACTGCTTTGTAGACATGCTTGTGTGTGTGTGTGTGTGTGTGTGTGTGTGTGTGTGTCTGTCTGTCTGTCTTTGTGTTTGTTGTATTGTACCTCTACAGCAAGATATAAGGAACTCATAGCTAAGAGTAAATATATTTATCAGCATTTGTGTCTTTAGTGTCTCTTTCTCAGATAACAGTATTTAATAGGGTTCTTAAGTCTTCTGGAATTGCACATTGTATGTTTTCAAGAGTTGCCTAGGGCACTTGCCATTCTGCACTTATTTCAACCTCAGAGCTTAGCACAGGTCCTGGTACATGGTTAGTGCATAGTAAACTTGCTGGATAAATGCAGAGATCACCCTTTTGCTCTGTGTTCCCTCAGTCCCTGTACATACTTTCCACTTAGATTTGTTGTCCATACCAAGGTACTTGTATTGTCATTGCTTGTATTTAGTGTTTTCTGTGTGTGGCAAACACATTCTAGTGTGACACTCACGAAGTCCTGCCCTTGTGTAATACCTTCCCCATGAGTGTGGGCAGAACTTATAACTTATTTCTACCCAACAGAATATGGCAAAGGCAAAAGGATTTTCTATTTGTATTAGAGCCCCAGTCAGATGACTTTGACTTAATCAGAAATCATCCTGGGTGGGCCTGGCCTAATCAAGAGAGTCCTATAAAAGGGGGTTAAAGTCACCCCTGAAATTAGAGATTTGAAGTAGCAGAGACTATCTGTCTCAATTACCAGCTTTGAAGAAACAAACTGCCATAAATTCTATACCTACAAAGAAATTAATTCTGCCAATAATCTGAGGGAGTTGGAAGTGGACAATTCCCTAGTTGACCTTCCAGATGAGAATAAGCCCAACCGACATCTTGACTGCAGCCTTGTGAGACTGAGCAGAAAAACCACTAAGTCATGCCCAGACTTTTGACTTAAAGAAACTGTGAGATAGTAAATTGGTGTCATTGCAGCCACTTAGTTTGTGATGGTTTGTTACACAGCCACAGAAAACCAGTATCTCGTGTGTGTGTGTGTGTGTGTGTGTGTGTGTGTGCGCGCGCAGATCATATTTTTTATCGTAGAGGGTAAGCATTTTGAGGGAAGAAGCCATATATTTTGCTTTTGCCTCTATCTCAGTGCCTAGTGCCCAGCCATGTATACCCCAGGAACATCTGCAAGTTGAAATAAATTGTTTCTACTTATGATCACTAGGTATTATATTGTAACTCCCGCTAAAGCTGTTTTCTACTGAGAAAGTAAAAAGCAATATACTGACTTCTGTTTTGTCACATATTTGTCAGCAGAGTGGCAAAAATTAGACACATATGAAAA
This sequence comes from Mandrillus leucophaeus, assembly GCF_000951045.1. Lineage (NCBI taxonomy): Eukaryota > Metazoa > Chordata > Mammalia > Primates > Cercopithecidae > Mandrillus > Mandrillus leucophaeus. The sequence continues at coordinate 9,009 of NW_012101561.1, read as the reverse complement.
ACAGTGGGAGTTGTATACCTACTTACCAATGCATGAAGCTGAAAAATGACCCCATTCCTTTTAAAGATGGCAATAATGTAGGACAAAAAAAAAAACTCAGAAATCCAATTACAATGAACTGGCTAACAAACTGGCTATGGTGGCCACACATGGCTGGTATAAATCAGAGTAATTTTCTTCTTTCTTAGTTTGCTGCACAATCAGGCTTTGGCCTTGCTTTCAAAGGAACTGAGATATCTAGTTTATATCTGACCATCAGATACGTTTAATGGTCTTCATTTTATCTCAATACTAACTACCCTAAACCCACCCTAATCTGCACATCTAAGACACAATTCTTTCAATAGCTAAGTTTCTATTCAAAACCTTCACAATATCCTTGCCAATCAAAAGTCAGTTTCTTAAACTCAGAAACATATAAGAGAAGTCTAAATTAAGGTCCCATAGGAAAGAGCCAAAGGCCCAGAAAGTCATTTCTTCATTTTTTTTCATTCTCATTCTTCTTTTTATGCCTGGCTTAGTCTATTCATTACTATAAAGGGAAACAGTAAGTGTGGGAAATAACACAGAAATTCAAATGCTTTATGCTGTTTTTATTATAAAAATCTAGCTGTACATTCTCATTTCAGTTGCAAAACCTATCAAACTTCAAATAGCTTAATATTATTGGACAAGATAAAAGGACATGAAGTGTTATCAGTGATTTCATGCTATTAATGTTGGGGTAGTGCCTATCATTAAGATAAGATACCAAATGACTCCCTCATTGGACTAGGTGCTGCTGTAAAATTTAAAGCTTGTGATTTAAGTTAAGCAAGGCCTTTATCTCCTTCTTAAAATGCAAACAGCACTGGGAGACTATCCCACTGAGCCTTAAGAGTCACTTATGGTTCCAAATGACTAAGTTTGTCAGTTCCTTTTCTTAGAGCAGGCCTTATGTTTTTGAGGGAGACAAGAGTAGACACAAAGAAAGAGGATAAATGTGAAGTCCCTGGTTGCCTGAAGGGAATAAGAGACATTCACCACTGATACTCAAAAAGTGCACCAGAAAAAGAAGTCTCCATTCCAGACTTTGCTGAATAAACTTGTATTCAAGCCTGAATGCAACACAGTCTCCATTGTCTTCATTGCTATCTACTGCTATGAGTTGTAAGAGTTCAGTTTCAGATGCATATTCAGGGGTTTCCTCCCCTATTTTAATTAGTCATAAAATGAGTTCAGACAATCTCACCATTCCTAATACACATTCAAGAGAAAAGAACAAAAAGTGACTGTCTTAAATATATAGGACAGTTGAAGAAGTTGATTCTGAAGATTTCATGACAGGAAGAAAATAATTCCACAAGTTCCTCTTATAGACCAGCTCTCTCACCCTACGGGCTTCTTCACATTTAGAAAATGATTAAGGGTGTATACCCTCTAGGGAATAAAATGGACTTGGAAGGTCAGTGATAAGCTAAAAACCTTATTACCACTCCAGTACCTTCTCATGAAATGCTTACCCTGAACATCCTGTAATCTAACTATACTATATCAGATAATCCCTCAGATATATCATAGATTGCATGTCTTTGTGCTTTTACTTTAATATATTTACTAGGATGCACTTCCCTACCTTTTCTGACAACCAAATTCCTAGTCATTTTCTAAAATTGTTGCCTTTCAGTAGTATATTCCCAGATATAAGCCATAAGATATAGTAAGATGTTTTCTTGTCTATGATTCCAAATCCCTTCATATGTACCTCTATTACTGTTCTTATTAAATTATATTGTAGGAGTTATTTTGTTTGTTTGTTTTTATATCTATTATATCCCAAATTCCTCACTGTGAAGCAGTCAGGGCAAAAATTATTTTCTATCAATCTTTACACATGCCAGTTTCCCTCCAACTCACCACAGAATCTATCACAATTTTTAACATACAATGTGTGCTCAATTTATTTTGGCTGAATTAGATTGGAAAGTTGATATTAGAGGTCCAGAAAAAAAAAAGTAACCAAAGTAACACCTTCCTGTCAAACAAGGACTTGCTTCACATAAATTATACCCCCAGATCTAAAGACCCAGAAAAAGTATTTTTCATTGTAATATTAATTCAATTTAAGGGATCTAGAGGAATAATTTCAGAGGAGGTGCGATGGTTTGAATGTTTGCGTCCCCTGCCCCCACTCTAAATTCGTATGTTGAAATCCTAACACTCAATGTGATAGTATTATGAGGCAGAGCTTTTAGGAGGTGATTAGGTGATGAGGGCAGAGTCCTCATAAATGGGATTAGTGCCCTTATAAAAGAGGCCCTAGAGAGACCCTCACCTCTTCCAGCATGTGAGAATACAATGAGAAGTCATATCACTGTCAAGTCACCAGAAAGCTGGCTCTTTATGAACCAAGAAGTCAGCCCTCACCAGACACTGAATGTGCCAGTGCCTTGGCGTTGGAATTCCCAGCCTCCAGAACTATGAGAAATAAATTTCTATTGTTTATAAGCCACATAGTTGATGGCCTATTTGCTATAGCAGTTGAAACAGACTAAGACAGAAAGCCTCAATATACCATAAAAAGAGGCTATCTTTGTTCATACTTCAAGTTCTTTCAACCCAGGTGATAAATGATTATAATCTAATCCAAATCAATCGTTAATTTTATGTGCTTCAGAATATAACAGATTCCATGAAGAAAATAGAAGTAAAAGGCATATTTCCTGTATTCAAGATTCTTGCAATCTAGTTGGAGAGACAATTTTAGTGGACAAGAAAATACTTAGATAGCTAGATAAAAAGATTAGACAAGCACAATTATGCAGTATAAACATGCTAAATGCTGCATTCTGACTATAAAAATGCTGTAAGGACTTTTAAAAATGAGAAAGTCAAGTTGGAATCATGAACCTTGGAATGTTTCATGGGCCTTAAAGAATAGAAATAGCTTAATACTGCAAAGAACTTGTAAAGAGAGGTGGCCTAAGACTTTAAAACATCTCAAAGAATTCTAGAGCATGCAAGGAAACTGAGAGATGATTCAACCTCAACCCCCCCCCTCCATTGTAAACGAGAAGAAACAAACCCAGATAGAGCAATTGACTTGCCCAAGGTCCCACAGTGAATGTGGGCAATTCTTCATTGTTCCTATCACCTCAAGTTGTCTCCCACAGTCTTGCTTAAATTACATAGAAGCTGTTGTTTATTTTCCATTTATGTGGGAGAAGAAGAGCTCAGATGCATAATTTCTCACTAGGAAAAACGTCCTGTTAAAATATTGTCTAGACCAATTTTTTAAAAAAGGAACTGGAAATGTTGGCGGTGTAACCATAAAAACTTGAGTAAATCTACTGCATTTGAAAAACAGCAGAAAATGACTTCTGGAGAGAGGGAGGCGTGAAACTAGAATAACATATCTATTATAGACTTTGTGTTATAAAGATGTGAGTTACGTCATCATATGCATAGGGAATAGGATTTCCCCCGAAATATAGTTAAGCTTATTTTATGAATGAATTATACTCTTTCTTAAAATTGGCTAATGGTTTAAAAAAAAATGGCACTGCCTAGCAAATACTACACTAATATTGGCTATTTGAGAAAAAAGTTTCTTCCTTTTTTACATGCTAATTCTTGACATGCAGAACCAATTTTAATTTATGTTCTGGCAGTATCTCAGCTGCAAGAAACTGAGGGTGCCGACATCTGGCTTGATAAACCACATAGCTGTAAGCAAGCTTATAAATTAAATTATTTAAGTATCCCCATTTAATTTTCAACATCTCTAAGGACAGGATGACAGACTGAAATGTGTCAAACCCAAAGAAACCAGCCTAAGCTCATCTCAAACACAACACTTAAAGTAATTCAATAATATTCCACATTCTATAAACAGACATGAAAATTCATTTCACCCTATCAATATAATTTGTGGTGCCCAAGTAGAATCATGTCATGCTATCCCACGAGAAATATAATTTAGCAAGAACATAAATTTTTCTGTAAGATTCAATTATTGCCTTAAATATATGGCCATGTGGAAAAATCTCAGCATGTTAGGTGCAATCTCCCCAGTTTAATATATTAAAGTGAATGAGGCAAGTCATCAGGAGACTTTTGTTCTCTTTTGGGACAGTACAGTTGTCACTATCATTGGTGCTTATTCATTAATTCATTCAACATATATTCATTAAATACTACTAGTACTAAGTATAGTGCTAGGTTCTGGGAATCCATTAGTGTTAAAGCCTACATAGTCTCCATTGCCATGGAGCTTATTGTCTCACCCTCACTAGATAAAATGTCCTGATTGTCCCTTTAAAGCATTGGAACTCATTAATTCTGGATCAATTTCAGTCCCCTTCCCTCTTATAGCTCATGAAAGACATGCATATAACACTGAGTCTGATAAAAATATATACACCTGAAAAGAATATAGGTATATATCTGACTGCCAAAGAGATGGATGCACACATGCAAGAAAGATAAACTCAAAAAGGCTGGGTTCCAAAAGTGCTCATTGTTGCTAGAGGCAGGAGGTAACCTGCACCTCAATCACAAAACCAAAATACCCCGAATCCCTGCTATGGGCAAGGCCACATACTAAGCTTTAGAGGGCGATTAATGAGCAAGATGTTAAACTGTCTAAATTAGAGATAGGCTCATGGCAGTGGTACAGAAAATAAAGGATGGAAATAAAGGACATTACAAAGCAATGATGGAACCTAATGACCGGTTAGATATGGAGAACAAAGTACAAGAAGAAAGGAAAGAAAGCCTCAGGTTTTACGCCTGGGTAGCTGGAAGAATGATGGTATCATCAACAGAAACTGGGAAGTTGAACAGGTGATCCAACCTTGGAAATATGTGCTCACCATTAGAAACGCAATGAGTTTCAGATATCAGCAGAATATCCAAGTGTACATGTATGGCAAGAGGTTGGAGACATGGGACCACAGTGTAAGAAATATTTTAAACATTATTTATATAAGAAATAGCAGTTAGAGTTATAAAGGTAGATGAAATCCCCAAGGATAAAAAGGCAGAGGGAGAAAAACAAATAATGGATCTCAAGTACATTCACAGTTTGAGTATAGGAAATAGAAAATAAGCCAGGAAGAAATGTCCATGTTCTTTACTCAAGGAGGCTTCATGGGAAGTAAACAGCACTGATATCAGACAAAGAGAATTTGGCTCATTGGAATGGTGCTATGGGTAAGCAAAGGATTAGGGCATACCAGAAAATGGAGTTAAACTGATTCACTATATTGTGGCCCTTTCTACTGCAAAATATATCTACCAGACTCATATTTTAGTGGGGTCACATTAGAATCCTTTACTTGAGGTATTCCACAATAAAAACATTCTTTGAGCAGTAGTCTAAAATTCATCTGCCATATCTAAAGGCCCAATCCAAGATGCAGATACCTCAACTTAAGAAGTCCTAAATGTGGGCATTCCAACAAGAGAAAACAGATCAGATTTAAAGAAACCAGAATTATCCTGTTGACAGAGTTAGTAACAAATGAAGACTCAAGGGAATAGTAGCTGAATACCCTGAATATTGGCCTTACCACTTACTTACTGTGTAACATCACTCAAATTACTTTAACTGCCCTTGGTCTTAGTATTCTAAACTTGCAAATTGGGGATGATAATTGTACAACCTTCATAAAGTTATTGTGGAAATTAAATAACACTTTAAAATGAATAGCATAGTACTTAGCACACAGTAATTGCTCATAACTCACTAGATCATACACATGTGCACACATACAAGTCAATGGGCAACACACAGAGAAGTCTACATAAGGAAGAAAGTGGCTTGAAAACTGAACTGTCTACTATAACTTAAAATACCAACTACGTCAATCACATAAGATTATCTATGTTCTCAAGAGATAAGTGGAAAAAGAAAGGTTAGCAGTTTTTGCTAAAGACCTACTAAGTTTATCAGATAAAAAACACAAACTCAAGAATGAGATGAGAAAATACAAAATGAAGAAAGCATATTCACCCTTTCAGGAATGAGGCAAAAGAGAATATTCTCATGTGGTTTGGCAAACTGGAAATTTAATATGAGAAAGTATTATTTTAAAAATATTCTATATGCAGTCCTGTTTATAATTTTAGTCTTATCCAAAAATATTATTATTAAATAAGTGATATTATGACACTGGAAGTAACCATTAGTGCATGCTATGTGGATACCAAAGTATTCAAGGACACTTATTTCTATCATAAAATGACAAGTCACAGAGATTAAAGCAAAATGATAAAATAATCTACTTTGATTTCTATAACAAATTTGACATGAATTCCATGACATTCTCAAAAGCAATGAGAATAAAGGGCTTACACTAGAGTTCAGTAACCTCATTATACTGGAGGACCCCAAGAAGTCTGGAACAATACTAAGGAGGGTCACAAAGTGGAAAAAGGAAACAGGAAAAGATGTGTAGAGAAAAAATAAGGGGAGGTGAAAAAGGGGTAGAAGGGGGAAAAAAGCAATACCATCACAAATGTGTCCAGTTACTATTGTATAGTGCTTAGCACAGTGCCTGGCACAGAGTTAAATGCTGTATATATTTGCTAAATAAAGAATTTGGTATTCATAGCGCTAACGACATGACTTGCTTACCCTTTGTGTAGACTTTCACATGTTTGAAAGCAGAAGCCTAGGGCAAATGATTTCTCAAGGTCCTCTGAAGCTTGGTTTTTTCATAGTTCTGTTTTCCATCATTTTAAGAGACTTTACTATAGGAAAAACACTGATGGTATTGTCAACATAACAGAATTCTGTTTTCTACGTCATCACTTTCCATTTTACCTAAATGTATAATAGGACTATATTTTTCTAACAGCCAGCACTCATTTGGTAGACTTTTTAGAATTTGTGGGCATTATGTATTTCATCTGATACTACACACATTAACAACTTGTATTATCCTTTAAAAAGCCCATTCATTTGTAAGATAGCCCTGTTAGTAAGCTCTACTGTAAATCATTTGGTACACAGAACTCTGTGTTCCCATCAGTAATGAAGTAGGCATTTTTATTCAAATGTTAGCAGGATGTTCAACTCCCAGGATAATGATTAAGCGAAGATCTCCTTTTTTATTCTGCAGACAAAGCAGTTACCATACTTACAGTTTAGGCTCTCAGGGACAAAAATCTTAATGGAGGCCAAGATTTTCTCATACTTTATGGAAATAACCTTTTAAAAAGTTTTCATTCTGTGGTCCCTCTCTATGGCAATTCTGATTTCTTTTTCCTGGGGTCAGAACATTCTTGACAGCTTTCCCACTCCCATGCTATTCTTTAATACTATTGTGATTTCCACATTTATCTTTCTAATAAATATTTCATCTGTCTGAAGGAATAATCATTGTGTGTTTACCAAATGATAAAATGACTTACAAAAATGTACTTAACTGAAAATCAGCCTTTCTTAGAATTACTAAAGGATCTTCTTAGAGCTTCTCCCTCTGCCTTTTCAAACTACTGTTCAGCAATAAGATGAATAATAACTTCATGTTCTTTTTTATGATTAAAACTATAAACTTGGTGCAAACTGGCACTCAGTTGGCACTCACATTTTACAGTATGTAGATGTAAGCCTGGATCAGGCATGTATATAAGTGCATCTTTTATTCTGTGTTCATATACCATATACAAAATTTTAAGCATTAATAAGGGTGTTTTTGAACACAGGTGTAAAATTAAACAAAACTAAGAAAGGCATTGAAAACTTGTATTATTGATATTAAGTTATTGCAGGTTTACATCATACACCTAAAGGTTTACATATTATACCCATACCATTTAACTAGGTGAGCATTTTGCAAATAAGAGAAAAAAACCAGTGATCTACACGCTGTGACATTCAGCTATGTCACTTGAAGTGTACATTTTAAATTTAAAGTTCATGTGCAGTAGTACAGATGAGTCTGGGACAAAATAAGTAGCTGATGCATTCACAGAAAACAGCTATTTAAAGTCATATGAGTTGAACAGTTTCATCTGACATATGTCAGACATTGAATGAAAACAGGACAATATTTGAAGGTCACTAGTTCAACATCTATACTATAGAAAAGACCCTTGCCACTTCAGATAGGGTGCCACAAAGCATGGGATTACATTGCCCCTTTGTACATATTTCAGAATTTTTGTCATTGTTTTATATTTTTCTTTACCTTTTAAAAAATATATATAGTGATTCTCAATATACTTTGGAAATATGTAAGGCTGAAGAAAGAGTGATTTCAAATTTATTAAGGTGAAATGGAGGTCTATGAAAAAGCTGGACTTTGCCTCGCCCAAAAGATACATTTCTGCATTCAGCTGTCAGGTTAGCAATATCATGGGGCTGAAATAACACTCCTAAGGAATAACTTCTTCTCAGTAAGATTTCCCAGAAATGACAAGAGCCATTTCTATTAACTCTGATCCCACATCCTAAGTGTCCAATGTTGGACTTTTTGTTGATATACATGGATGCATTTCAGATCATGGCTTATCTATAAACACATAGCAAAACTCCAAGGTTTTGCTTTTAGTTTTGTAGTTGTTTTTCTTCCATATTTTTTTCTGGCATAAAATAATAAGTACTAAGGAATGCATCTTATTTTCCTTGAAAGATCAGAGCTAAATGTTACAAGAAACTGAATTGAGTCTACAAGTTAAGGTTCTTTATGAGCCTTGCAGATGGAAGTGCATGAGTGGCTGTCTTATCCATAAATTACAAGTACATAATCAGTCTCTAAGATGAGCAGACTTCAAACGAGAATGAATGATACAGTTAAAAGTATCTTTTCAAGGAAGTTTTGGCAGTGAATGATTATAATTGACCATCTTATCATATTTTTGCTCCTCATATTAAGATGATTCTACAGCTTTGTGGAACTGCAAGCTGACAAGAAAATTGATAATTTTAATATGCTAGAATATATATATATATATATATATATACACACACACACACACACTATGTGCCAAAAATGACTGATTTACCAGTATAACTGCCCC
>NW_012101560.1:256590-258420 GCF_000951045.1 Mandrillus leucophaeus | reverse complement strand
TTTGTTACAAGGGTACAGTGTGTGATGCTGAGGATTTAGGCTTCTATTGATCCTGTCACCCAGATAGTGAACATAATACCCAATGGGAAGTTTTTCAGTCCTTGCCCCCTCTCTGTTTCCTGCCTTTCTTAGTCTCCAGTGTCTATCATTTCCATCTTTATGTTTGTGTGTACCCAATGCTTAGCTCCTGCTTATAAGTGAGAACATATGTTATTTGGGTTTGTTTCTGTGTTAATTTGCTTAGGATTTTGGCCGCCAGCTGCATCCATGTTTCTGTAAAGTACATAATTTCATTCATTCTTTTTTGGAATGGAGTCTGTCTCTGCAGACCGCGCTGGAGTGTAGTGGCACGATCTCAGCTCACCGTAGCCTCCAACTCCCGGGTTCAAGCAATTCTCCTGCCTCAACCTCCCCAGTAGCTGGAATTACAGGCGTCTGCCATCATGCCCAGCTAATTTTTGTTGGCATAAGCGAACTGTGCCCGGCCTTAATCTCCTGTTATAGGTCCATTCCCTTTTTTTATTTCTTGAGTCAGACTCAGTAGTGTGTGTCCATTTCATGTAGGTTATCTAATTTTTTGGCATACAATGGTTTATATTATTGCTTTGTAATTCTTTTTATTTCTTTAAGTCAGTAGTAACATTTTCTCTTTCATTCTGGTTTAAATAATAATTTCAGTCTTCTCTTTTTTTTTCCACTGGTAGTCTAGCTAAAAGTTGGTCAATTTTGTTGATATTTTCAAATAAGAAAGTTTTTTTTTTTGTTTGCGTTGGTTTTTTTTTTTTTATGGAGTCTTGCTGTGTCACCCAGGCTAGAGTGCAGTGGCACGATCTCGGCTCACTGCAACCTCTGCCTCCTGGATTCAAGCAGTTATCCTGCCTCAGTCTCCTCAGTAGCTGGGATTACAGGCGCCTGCCACCACAGCCAGCTAATTTTTGGGTTTAGAAGAGATGGGGTTTCACCATGTTGGCCAGGATGGTCTTGAACTCCTGACCTCAAGTGATTTGCCTGCCTCAGCCTCCCAGCGTACTGGGATTACAGGCATGAACCACCATGCCTGGCGTGTTTTTTTTTGGTTTTTGTTTTTTTTTTTGACAGGGTCTCACTCTGTTGTTCAGGCTGGCATGCAGTGGTGCAATTACAGCTCACTGCAACCTTGACCACCTGGGCTCAAGCGATTCTCCTGCCTCAGCGTCCCATGTAGCTGGGACCACAGGCACACTCACTCCGCTACACCTGGCTAATTTTTAAAAATTTTTTGTAGAGACAAAGTCTCACTTTGTTGCCCAGGCTGGTCTTGAACTCCTGAGCTCAAGCGATCCTCCCGCTTCGGTTTCCTAAAGTGTAGGAATTACAGACGTGAGCCATCATGTCTGGCCGAGGTTTATTGTTGTTTGTTTGCTTAGTGACTATTCTGAACTAATTTTGTAAGGCCTGTGCTCTTTGCTATGTATGGCCAATGAAGTTCTCCTGGGTTGGCTTAATCGTTAGCTAATATTTGGACAGAGATTTCTGTAAATTCTTGGAACTAATAAACTTCCCAATCTGAGTCTGATCTGGATTATGTTCAGTACAGGCTGAAAGGTGAAATCAAGACTAATCCTCCTGATTCAGCAAGCGAGAAAAATCCAATTAGACTCTTAAAGGAACTGTCAGCGATAAAGTCTCAATATCAAACTTTGTATGCCCACTTTAAACCAGTTGCTGTTGAGCAGAAAGAGACTAAGAGCCGCATTTGTGCTACTGTGAATAGGACTATGAATGTGATACGAAAACTACAGAAGCAATACACAAAGGATTATAAATCATGCTGCTATAAAGACACATGCA
>NW_012101560.1:253466-256540 GCF_000951045.1 Mandrillus leucophaeus | reverse complement strand
TGTCACTACTAAAAGTAATAAAACAAAAGGACTGCCAGACTACCCAAAGAAACCTACAAAGGGACCATTTCTAGTGACTTCAATTTTATGGAATGATAAGAATGCTCCCACGGCTGTTGTGCTCCAAAGTTTAGCCGTGGGTACTGCTATTGATTGGGCTCCAAAAGGGCATTATTGGAAAGATTGCTCCAGAAAAAATACTTCATTCTTGGAGTTTAATTATTTGTTAGATTATATAGAGGATGGATGGCAGTTATACAGGTTGAGACAATGGAAGTCTCCTTACCCCTTTAGATGGATAGACACAGGCATTGTTCCTCCTAGACCAAAAATGATTCATCGTTTTATTACCCCAGAACATCCTAAATTATGGAAATTAGCTGCATCCTTGGCAAGAATAAAAATATGGGACACTACGTATTAATTCCTTCACACTAATACCAAAACACCCATATCCAATATCACCTTGATATCTGAACAGGTTATAACCCTCAGGAGCTATGTCAAACCCCCTTACATGCTGTTGGTTGGAAATAGAATTGTTAGGCTGGAATCTAGACCTAACATGGTGGCGTTACCTGGCATAGCAGGCCTTTTGTTAAAGACTCGCTTCACCCTGTACACACCCACAGACTTACATGCCTCAGAGTTCCAGCTGGGGACCACACTCCCCCATGACCTGCAGCTCACCTGCATTCCACAAGATCGTAAACAGCAGTTTCGGTTAACAGTTTCCAAAGACCCCTTCCTCATGACCCTTACTCAACTCCTACCCTAGTAGTTTCAAGACCCCCCAGGCCCTGTTTGCACAACCAGCTTCCCTACCGCTTGGGCTATAAAAAGCCGCTACCCTCCTCCCTCAACGTGACTTCTTCAGCCTGCAGCTTTGGACTGAGGAACCTTGCCCACGAGTCCTAATAAAGGCTATTCTCACTGCCATTTGCCTTGTGTCTTCGTTCCTGGTTCAGCTCCAGCCTCAGTTTACCTTTACATTTGGTGCCAACCCAGGAGGAGACCCCCCCACTTCCCAGACCCCTGTTGGGTCGGGCGGGCTGTCCTCTCCCCAAGCTGGGATCCCCTCCTCAAGCCTGGAGGCGTCTCACTAAACTTGACTCAATTCAATCACAGCTGAGTAAGTTTTCCCCCATCCTGAAGGCTACCTCCAGGAGTCCCTGTCCAAAATGCACGGCCACATCAGGGGCTCTCTCTGGTCAGCTGTGACCTCAGCACTGGGGACTTGGAGACATCCAACCTCCCCGGAAGCCACCGTACCCAGCACTCCACGTGGCAGTGAGAGGACGCTCCCTTAGCCTCCGGACTGCCCACCTTAAGATCATGGGAACTGCCCAGTCCAAACCAAACTGAACATCTCCTCCGGGGTGCCTCTTGGCGAATCTCCAGACTTTAAGTCTCAGCCCAGACATAAAACGAAAGCCGTTCATTTTCTTTTGCACAATAGCATGGCCGCAATACAAATTGGAGAATCAGTCTCAGTGGCCGGCAGAAGGCACTCTAGACTTTAACATTCTCACAGATCTGACCAACTTCTGCAAGAGACTAGGCAAATGGTCCAAGATACTCTATGTTCAGGCCTTTTGGGACTTGGTGTATATTCCTTGTAATATGTTATCGTATTTGGTGTTCTAATGTTCCAAGGAGAATTTTTACATCAATAGTCATCAGGAAAATTCATCTGTAGTTGTATTTTTTTTTTTTTAAGTGTCTTTGTGGGGTTTGATGCAGAGTTAATGCTGGGTTCATAAAATATGTTGGAAATTGTTTTCTCTTTATTATTTTTCTGAAGTAGTTTTAGAAAGGTTTGTGTTAACTCTAATTTAACATTTTGAAAAAAAATATTTAATAAAGTGATCTTTGCCTGGGCTTTTTGAGGGGAGGTTGTTGTTACTAGTTAAATGTCCATTCAGATTTTTTTTATGGTTTATTTTTAGTATAATCTATGTTTCTAGACATTTGTCTATTTCTTTTAGCTTATCACGTTTTTTGGCATATACTTGGACTTAAACTTTTGCAATCTCTTCTTTTCTTACTTTTGTGGAGTCAGTAGTCATAGCTCCTCTTTTATTTCTGAATTTAATTATTTGAGATATCTTATTTTTTTCTTTTAATATGTCAGTTTTCTTGATCTTTTCAATAAAACAAAAGTTTAAAATATTTTTCTATGGCTTTTAATTGTTATCTATTTATAACTGCTGATTTTTTTATTTTTTACTTAGGTTACATGTAGTAGTGGATTGAGATAGTTTGTGTGTGTGTGCGTGTGAGATGGAGTCTCACTCTGTTGCCCAGGTCAGAGTGCAGTAGCGCGATCTCGGCTCACTGCAAGCTCCGCCTCCCGGGTTCATGCCATTCTCCTGCCTCAGCCTCCTGAGTAGCTGGGACTACAGGCGACCGCCACCACGCCTGGGTAAAATTTTTGTATTTTTTTAGTAGATACAGGATTTCACCATGTTAGCCAGAATGGTCTCGATCTCCTGACCTCGTGATCTGCCAGCCTCGGCCTCCTAAAGTGCTGGGATTACAGGTGCGAGCCACGGCGCCCAGCGGAGATAGGTTTTTTAAATGTACACATTTACTACTACAATTGAATACAAGCTCTAGATGCATTCAATAATTTTGCTATGCTTTTTGTTTCCAGTTATGTTGAAATTTTCACTGTGATTTCTTCTTTAACCCACAATGTTGTTTAGGAGCATGTTACTTGACTTTTATGTATTTGCAAATTTTTAAATTTTTCATCTGCTATTCATTTCTAGTTCTATCCCATTTTAGTTGCAAATGATACTTCGTATGATTTTAGTTTTCTTGAATTGATTTCTTTGCGGTCCGATTTGTGATATAGTCTGAAGAATGTTCCACGTGCGCACCAGCATGCGCATTCTGTTGTTGAGAAGACTGTTTCTCTATGTCTGTTGGATTTGGTTGAATCTCTCCTTGCTCAACCCTCTGTCTTCATGTTGGTCTGCCAGGTTGTCCGCTTCATTATTAAAGTCTCCTATCATTTTGGTGGTGGTGTCCATTTCTCCCTTTATTTTTATGTATATATATTTTATTTA
>NW_012101560.1:251085-253406 GCF_000951045.1 Mandrillus leucophaeus | reverse complement strand
AGGCAGGAGAATTGCTTGAACCTGGGAGGCGGAGGTTGCAGTGAGCCAAGATTGTGCCACTGGACTCTAGCCTAAGCAACAGAGCAAGACTTCATCTCAAAAAAAAAAAAAAAAAAAAAGCCTCACAACTAAGTATAGTACCTAACTCTGGACTGGATTCTGTACTAGATGGGGAAAATGCTCAAAAAGATATTATTAGATGAACTGGCAAAATTAGAATAGGGACCATGGTATATTAGCTAAATATACTGTATCAATGTAAACTTTTGAAGATAACTCTTCTGTGGTTATATAACAGAATATCCCTATTCTTAGAGAATACACACTGAAGTATTTAGGGGTAAGGGGCTATGATATATGTAACTTACCCTCAAGTGGTTTATACATATACACACACAATCATACATCACACACATATATAGATTCATACATAAATAATATATTTTATTATATATAAATATGTTATATATTATATATGTTCTGATATGTAACTTACCCTCAAGTGGTTTATACATATACACACACAATCATACATCACACACATATATAGATTCATACATAATAAATATATTTTATTATATATACATATATATTTTTTTTAATAGAGATGAAGTCTTGCTATCTTGCCCAGGTTAATCTCAACTCCTGGGCTCAAGCCATCTTCCTGCCTCAGCCCCCGCCAAGATGCAGGGATTACAAGCAGGTGTGTGCCACTGTACTCAGCCTATTTCTCCTTTTAATTCTGTCATTATTTGTGTTATGTGTTTGGAATCATTGCTGATACATGTGCATATTTTGATTATGATATCTTCTTGGCGATTTATTTTTCTTTTACAACGTCCTTGTTTGTCTTTATGATGGATTTTTGCTTAAAGTCTAGTCATCTAATGTAAATGTGACGAAGTTTGTTCTATTCTGGTTGCTATTTAGGATTATTTGGTTACCATATAGAATATAATTTCCCGTCCCTGCACTTTCAGCCCATGTTTATTCTTAAATAAAAGGTGAGCCTCTTATAAACAGATTTTGGTTACCATGTAGAACATAATTTTCCATCTCTGCACTTTCAGCCCATGTTTATCCTTAAATAAAAGGTGACCCTCTTATAAACAGAATTTATTTGATTTTATATTTTTATTTTTTCAGTGACCTTGTGTCTGTTATTGGAGAATTTGACATTGTTACATACGAGGTTATTATTTGCAGTTAAGGAGTTACTATAGCCATTTTTCTAATTGTTTTATGTGTCTTTTGTAGTTCTTTTATTTATTTGTTCTATTTCTTGCTATCTTCCTTTTTGTCTAATTAAATTTTGTACTAACATGTTTTTATTTCTTTTTCTTTTGTGTGTATTCTACATGTATTATCTTTGTGATTACTATACAGATTACATGAAACGTCTCAAGGTTGTAACAATCTATTTTAATCTGATGTTATCTGCAGTAGCATATAAAAATTCCAGTCTTTTACATGACCATCTTTCCCAACACACACTTTTCTCTTGATGTCAAAAATTAGGCCTTTTATATGGTGTATGCTTTAACATGCACATATAATATTTTTGTATATTTTTCTGTCAAATTCCATGAGGGAATTAAATTTACTTACCAACATCACAATAATAGAGGATGCTGTATTTGTTGATATATTTACTTTAAAACAGAGCTTTATAGGTTTGTATGGTATGTTGGTACTCCCGTCTTTTATACTCAAAGGACTTTCTAGCATTTCTTGAAGAACAAATCCAGTGGTCATAAACTCCTTCAGGTTTAGATTATCTGAAAAAATCTTAATTTCACCTTCATGTTTCAATGAGAGTTTTGCCATATGTAATGTTCTTGGTTGATAATTTTTTTGTACTTGAATATTATCATCCCACACTCTGAACTGCAAAATATCTTTAAAGACATCTGTTGACGGTATTAGTGGGACTGAATTGTATATGTTTAATATTTTTTCTCTTGAAATTTTTGAAATTTTTTTCTATGAGATATTTAACAGTTTTATATTGTGTCTCACTTTGGTTTTCTTTAAATTTATGCTGGTAAAAGTCCACTAAAATTCTTGAGTTTGTTTGTCCATTTCTTTTTTCAAATTTGAGCAGTTTTTGTCCATTATATTTATTTATTTATTTATTTATTTATTTATTTATTTTGAGATGGATTCTCACTCTGTTGCCCAGGGTGGAGTGCGGTGGTGTGATCTGAGCTCATGGCAACCTCTGCCCCTTGGGCTACAGTGATTTTCTTGCTTCAGCCTCCAAAGTAGCTGGGACCAAAGGTGCAGGAGACCATGCTTGGCTGATTTTTTTTTTTTTTTTT
>NW_012101560.1:231173-250897 GCF_000951045.1 Mandrillus leucophaeus | reverse complement strand
TTCTTGCCTATTTCTCCCTTTGAAACAGCAACGTCTGTCCTTTGCCTTTCCCGACGTTATATTTCAAAAACACATAACATATTGGGTTTCATAGATTCACAGGTCAAGAAAAATTTGCATGAGAATTAATTATACCTTGAATTTCATCCATATGAGATTTAGACAAGACTTTGAACTTACATGTTAATGTTGTTTCTGGAATGAGCTAAGAATTACAGAAGCTAGTAGATGGAATGATTGTATTTTGTGTGAAAGAAAAAAATGGGGACATGAGGCATGGTTTTCATGTTTTTGTTTCCCTTAAATGTTTATGTTGAAACTTAATCTTCACAGCAACAGTATTGGGAGGTGTGGTCTTTTGGGATGTGTTTAGGTCAGGAGTGCTCTATCCTCATAAATAGATTACTGCTCTTATTAAAAAGTTTGATGAAGAAAGTTTGCTCAATTACACATTATAAATTCTCTCCACTTCATATTAATTAGTAGAGTGAAAAAAGCTGACCAATGGATTGTCTGCTTATCTCCAGTCATTCACCTTTTTGAAAAACATTAACCTAACACTGTACCAGGTATGCAGATAAAATGTTCATAAGTCATTGTCCATAGTATTGTGGAATTTAAGAGAAGATATACAAATAAACTATAAACTTCCAGGACATGTGGCACTTACAATTGTTCAGGAAGAGTGAAGATAATAAAAGCCCAAAAAGAGGGAGCTTCAATGGCATCATTGCAGATTTGATGCTAATGGGAAGTGAAAGAATGAGCTGGCTGGGGGGATGGTACTCATGGGGTTGCTGGGGATGACTCAGGCATTTTTGATTGAGGTAACCATGATGGTCGACACCGAGGAGAGTGGTGGTCCTAGTTGATATAATCACAGAGATTTCCTAAGAAGAGATTTTGTTTGTTCTCTTGTTTGTTTTTCCAGATGTGCGTTTACTTTTCTGATAAAGAGCACATCTTCAAATAATAGCGCCATAAAAGTGCTTTTTATTCCATAGCATTGGAATCTCTGTCATCTTCCTTCCTCTCTTCTGGATTTTTGCATGCTTTTTGGGTTACAGGCCCAGGTCCTGTGACCAGAGCATCAGTAACTAGGCATTCATCTACATAGTGATGATTCTACTATGGCAAACTTGCTCTCTGCAGACATAGATTGGGAAGATGTTCTCTAGAGTAGCCTTAAATAGAAGCCTGCTGTCTACCTTAACATGGTAATGAGGAGCTTCTTCACATGCACCACTTGCTCTTTGAGCATATTGCAAACGATTGCCATTAATCCCAGAACCTACTGTTCGGCAAATTTCAAACTCACCCACCTAAGTTATACACTATGTTTTGTGTTCTTCTCATGGATTTTCAACTTCTGTATTAGTAGTGACTGGCTCTATCCCACTAATGCCAAATCAAATGTAACCTGGGCTAGCATTATTTTTCCTGTTTATTACTGTTTTTCTTCCCCCAGGGGCTACATGAACATAAGCTCGTTTTTCACACTAGCAGCATTTAGAAATGTCTCTTCTGGAGGAACACTGATGCTCTCAAATGCACAGGTGGTAATTCTCTCCTCCAGGCACAAAAGGCAGTCTCAGTATCGCTATAGCAGCAGCCACTCTCTAAGAGTCTCTCCAGAGAAATAAGCTACTCAGACCATCCAACTGCTTTTGAGTTGCTTTGTGGTCACATACTGGGTAGATTTCTTCATCTCATGCTCATTGGCCATATTCAGGATAAATGATTTAATACTTTTGTTGTTCCAGAAGCTGTGGTCACTGGCTATGTAGGAGTCAGTCTTTCAGTGCCAATCTTTGCTGAGAAAATAATAGTGATTATTGTTAAAACAGTATATAGGATTTGCACTCAATATTTAAGAATTTAGTGACAGAAATCTCTTAAATACACATTATACTGATATAAAATAAGTTACTCATATGTTACCAAATTTATTCTTTTATTTATTATAACCCTTGGGATAACATTGTCTTTTATTCTTCCGTAAATGTACTTCATATGGATATATCACACATTGTGTATAATTTGACACAATGTTAATATAGTTTAGATCTATTTAGATGTTTGCACATTTATTTTATCTCAGTTTTTGTTCTCAGGAAGAGTATTTTTCTTCATAAACTACATTTTTGGAAAATTTTTGACGCATTTCACTAAGGTAAATATATACAATTTACATTGTTTTGTGTATTAAGTTACATTTTGTCCTCAATCCTGACAACAAATTTTGAAATATATGTAATTTTAAATTTACATGTTTTTCCCTCAGAACGTTGAAAACCATAATCTATTGGATTCTTGATTTTATTCACATATTGAGAAATAGGTTTATTTTCATTGTTTTTTAATTAATTTGAATTTTATCTTAGATGGCTTTACGTGATTTTCTCTTTTTAGTATTATGCTTTTAACTATTGTTTTTCTTTTGATAAGCATGCCTTTAAGCTATTATAATTATTTATTTTAATAGTTATATATTTTTTATTCCCTATTTGACATTCACTTCATTTTATTTATTTAAACTTGTACTTAAACAACACCACTTATTCTAGTTTTTCATGTATTTTTGTTTTTTATATTATTTGCTTTATCTCTATTGTGACTTCTAAATATTCACTTCATCTTACCTTCTAATTGATAATTTCTTTTTTCATTTATGTAATTTTTCTATTTATTCTATCCTTTACATTTTAAATATTATTTTTTCATTTAAAACTTTCACCTAATTATTTTGATAATATGCTTTATTTTGATCTTACTTTTAAACTTTTCTTCTAATGTATTTAAACATTATAACTACTTATGTTATTTCTACACTATATATACAATTTTGGGATTTATTAAGATCTAATGGTACAGCTGTGTTTTGATTATTATTTTGTTTCTGAATAACTTTGATCTGATGACTTTTACTTTGTATATTTTAAAAAGAATAGTAGATTTCATTTGATTATAAATGACTGACCTCAATTGATGGCACCACTGAAGATTCTGGGTTGAGGTATTTTATTCCAGTTAAAATTTATCTGTAATGTTAATAATGCTCTCTTTACAGATACCTGAAAGAGAGTAACTCAATGTATTTACCTAAATTGTCATGATTAAAACACATGCTGTACATATGAACCAGAAACTATTATGAGGATTGATGTTAATTCCCAAATCAACCAAAGAGGAGAAACACCACCTCCACTAACTACTCTAACCTATTTTTTCTAAACTTTTGAAAATGTAAGGATTCTAGCTTTAGATAGCATAGTCAGATCCAAATATTCCTGCATCTATGCTGCTGTGACATTATATTCACCCATCAGACATGTTAAATTCTAACAACCTGTGTGTCCATTATTAGCAATTTCCACAGGAAGCATCAACTTCTAGTCTAGTTTTTGTGCTACAGCTGTGCTTCTTTAGTTCCTTCCTGAAAAATTGTTTGTTGAGATACATGCCTTTGAAGTTTCTCAGCATATATGATTTTTGAGGTTGAAAAGATAAGATTATCTAAATTTTTGCCAGAAATTCTGATATCCACATTATATCTTTGAAAGTATTGATTGTCACACTCCTGCTGACATGTGCATTTAGGAGAAGCATATGAATGTCTATGCATTGCAGCCTCTGAGGGGTTGAAATAAACAATACAGGCCCTCTTGGCTACTGAGGCTCACATGTAGATTTTCATTCCCCATCCAGGCATCTAGATTCAGGGGCACCTTACTGAGGGGCTTTTGGTTGAGGCCTTCCTCAGAAACTTTTGTTCAGATCCCTGTTTCTGGAGAAGGAATGAGACTTTGATAATAATTTTTATACACTCTTGCTTAATACTCAATACTTTTTAACTCTTGCTCATACATTCTCCCCTACCCTCTCCTGCCCCTTTTCCACAAAATTGCAGGCCTGTTTTTTATGAGGGGGCCACCTCAGCAGTGAGACAGTGCCCCATGTTTGTGCTGATCCATCTGACCCTTTCCTGGTGCTTTTCCATGAGGAAAAAATGGAACAATAAGGAGTCGGTGCTTCATCTGATTTTGCCTGTTGCTTAACACAATCACAGAAAGGAAGAGAAAAAGGCTTAACTATTATTAGTGTGATGTGGGGCTCTTGCTTTAATTTACAACTCTGATACCAAGCACTTTAGCTCTTCCCAGCTCAGCTCAGCTCTTGAAATTTCATGGAAGAAATTCTGTTTTTATTGGTCTAAATTTCATGTCAGTTATATAGAAAAAAGGTAATAAAATTGCATCAGATATTTGAAAGTTGAATGTCTTCTCTTTTGCCATTTTCCTGAAGAGAAAATTTGTGTAGCCTATTGGAATTATGAACAGTGAACCTCCAAGTACTAAAAATTCATAAAACTTAATGAATCAAAATCCAACTATTTCTCAATAGCTTTTCCTTTTTTATAAACTTTCTATCTTATTATCTGTAATTTAAAAACTTCTGTAGAAAAGAGTTTAAAATTTTCAAAGTTAATATAAAATTATTTTTAGAATTTCTTTTTGAGTAACCATTTGTTGTAAATAGCTAATATTTATAAATTGTAATCATCAACTATTATCTAAGGTGCACATTTTAAAAATGTGTTAATATTTGCTGCTGCTTAAAATATAATAAATATTTACATAATCTAAGTTACTGAAAATAATGTAATTTTGCATAGTAATGTACACACATATAATCAACATGTACAGGTCATTGTTTTTCTATTTCTCACTTACATTTTCTGTTTGATATTTGTATCAGAACAAAGTGTTCATGTCCTACTATCATAAATGGAAATTTGTCTATTTTGCATTTTGTTATATTAAATAATCAGACATATGCTTAGCTTCTTCTATGTTAAATTTTTTACATAATTGTTATTAACATAAATAATCCAGAAATTGTTTAAAGATTTAAAAAAAATTTGTGAGTGTCCTCACTGTTCATAATACAAATCTATTTGTCAAAGTGTTAGTGCTGTTTGCATTATATAAAACAACATTTTAGTGACATCAACTAACTACATCTCTGTAGGCATAGCTTACTTTTTCATTAGTATATAGTTTTGGTTGTACTCTACTGTTTTTCTAAAAGTGCTCACAAATAAGCTCCAGGCCACAGGGATTTGTCTTCAATAAAATAAGAATGTCTCAGAGACCCACAGAAATAGCTGTGTCAAGTATTCTTAGAAACAGGCTTCTGATAGAATGACTTACATAACTTTGAGACACTATCAGTGGGCTAAGTTATTTCTCTGATTCTAGCGGAGGAGCAAATGTGCTTCTTCATCTCCTTCTGCTGTTAAGAAAACATATTTCTCCTTCAGGAATTTTCACCTTCTTTATCAAGGACATCGTGTCATTCTTCAGGGTCACAGAATGCTCTACAGCCTACTTCCTGATGTCCACCATGGAGGAGATTAGTTGCACCTGAATTCAAGGAAGATTCGAGAGGGGTCACAGCTGCAGAATCCCAAGCACCCTCAGTCTGACTGTGCTGATTTTAGAAAGACATATGGGGACCTGCCACAAGGACGGCACTTTTCATGAAGGCCTCAACCCCAGGACACACCCCTGCAAGAGGGCTCTTCTCCTTCTAATAGTCATTTAGCCACTTATAGAAAGGAAACTCTTAGAAAATTTAAATGAGGACCAAAATACTAACCCTAACCAATTTATTATCTCAAAGAATTGGAAAAACAAAATTTTCCAATAATAGAGGATTAGAAGAGTAAAGAAGGTATGCCTGTTCTTTGGAGCTACAGACATATATTAAAAATAGGTTATACAAAGAATTTTTTTATGACATGGGGAAGTGCTTATGAGATGATATACCATTAAACATATTAATTAAATGCATACATTAAAAAGTATAACCAAACTTATACATTACAGCTCAAAATTTAAAATGTGTAGAAAAATGACTGAGAGGAAATATGCCAAATTACAAGAATTGAGGTGTTGCTTATAGGAAGAAGGATTCTGTGATAAATTAAATTGCTTTATTGGTTCTCTTGTACTTTTATAGTTTCCAAAAATTTTACAGAGGGTGTAATGTAGGACCTTAGTCAGGAATAAACAGCTTTTTAAATAAGCAGTAGAGAATTTCAAAAGAAGGGTGTGGTACGGGTCTGTGTGTTTCTTTCAAGATCTAATTTTGTCCATGCAGTGCTTCAGAAAGGACAATGTAATTTCAACTACTTAACCCCATAATCAAGAGGGTGTTACTTAAATACATTATGGGAGGCCATAGATAAACAACCAGACAGGCACTAAACATCAGAAAGTCCGTGATGTCCATTGACCTGTGAGATGGTCTGCATTTCTTCAAAGGAAAAAAGCAGGTTTTAAAACACTGGAACTGAGTCAAGTCCTAAATTTAAATAGAAAGATTAGAAAGGCTTATGCATGAGAAAATGATTCAGGGTATTCAATGGTTAATTCTGGCTGTTTCTGAGTAATTTAAATTTACCTATAATTTTAAAAACTTTTTAGGTCAGGTGCAGTGACTCACACCTGTAATCCCATCACTTTGAGAGGCCAAGCTGGGTGAATCACTTGAGACCGGGAGTTTGAGACAAGTGTGGGCACAATGGCAAAACATCGTATCTACTAAAAACACAAAAATTAGTCAGTTGGTGGTGTGTACTTGTAGTCCCAGCTACTTGGGAGGTTGAGGCATGAGAATCATTTGAATCTAGGAGGTGGAGGTTGCAATAACCCAAGATCTCACTACTGCACTCCAGCCTTGGTGACAGAGCAAGACCTTGTTTCAAATTTATTTTTTAATTTTAATTAGGAATCAAATAAGTTAATTAAATGTAAACTTATACTTAATTTACTTTTTAAACATTTCAAGAACGGATATTCTAATTTTATGTTAGGACATTTTAATAATCAATAAAATTATTTTAAAAATCAAAGCAATATTAAAGCTTTTACTTCATTAGACTCCCTGGCAAAAAAGCCCTGGGAGGTTGGAACGTTTGGAGGACGTCAGAGGGAAGTTTGTGAAAAGGAGAGGAATGTATGGAGAGCAGAAGGAGTGAACATCAGGGAAACCCTCCTCTAGCTCAGTATTCAGCCTGGGTTACCTTCACCACTGACCACAATGTCTTCTGACCAGATGCTCCTTTCAGGAAGCTGGTGTCTGGAAAACTTTTCTCAATTTTAGTGTCAGTCATTACCCAGACGTTGAAAGGCAAGCCTCCACTTAAAGTGCCAGTTCTGGGGACCTGGTGAGACCCTCTGCTGGAGAGAAACTCCACTTCACCTAGGGATTCTAACTTTATCCAAAATGAGGACGTGAAGGGGCAGCCAAGCAGCAGTAAGCCAAATCTTAGGCAAGAACCAAACTCTTGGGGGCTTGGTTCTTTCT
Source organism: Mandrillus leucophaeus (assembly GCF_000951045.1). Taxonomy (NCBI): domain Eukaryota; kingdom Metazoa; phylum Chordata; class Mammalia; order Primates; family Cercopithecidae; genus Mandrillus; species Mandrillus leucophaeus. Next base: position 243,523 of record NW_012101560.1, on the reverse strand, counting down.
GCCACATAGTGCACAAATTCTGAACAGATTATAGGGGTGAAGAATAAGAAAAGATTTTATTTTTGAAACACCTTGCATGATTGCCCAGGTTGGAGTGCAGTAGCGTGATCACAGCTCACTGCAGCCTAGAACTCCTGGACTCAAGTGATCCTCTACCTCAATCTCCCATGTAGCTGAGACTACAGTTGGAAACCATCACACCTGGCTAAATTTTTTTAATGCTTAAAGTGTTTTCGTATAAATGGAGTCTCAATATGTTGACAAGGCTGGTATTAAATTCCTGACCTCAGGCAATTCTATCTCCTCAGGTTATCAATATGCCAGGAATACAAGCATGAGACACCGTGCCTGACCATGACCTTTGCAGTGCTTTATTCTCCCAAGTTCCTCTCAGAAAAGGAAACATGCATCAAGGATCAGCTGAGATTTGAACTTCAACCCTGTGCTGAACTCAATTGCAAAACTCTCCATTCCCAACAAGGGACAAATGGAGAAAGAAATGGTAAGAGGGAGCAGCTTGATTCCAGCCAGGCTATTGGGTGATTATTGTGTGCTGGGAAGACCCACCGAGCTCCTTCCAAGCTCCAGCTCCAGCCTCAACAGGATACCCATGGTGTAGAAGGCCTAGCACAGAGGAGGGAGCCTTAGCAAGTGGAGCACCCCTCCATGGAGTATTGACACTCAGTCAATTATTTCCATCAATGCTGGTTTCTTTCAGCCCAAGGGAATACTTTTGGACTATCAGGAGCATCACATTAAATGTTCTGAAAAGTAGTAAAAGACATGAGTTGTTCCAATGAACCATTGTGAGCAAGAAAATCCATTCAATATTCTCTGATTTGGTTAAAACAAACCTTTACTAAAAGGCAGCAAAGAGTAGTGCTTGCCTGTAAGAATTTAAAAACATCTTAGAAAACCACTCCTGTCTCAGTTTAAGAGGAAAGGCTAACGGCTTGTGTGGGATAATAAAAAGAAAGCATATTTATGTAATACTTTGAGTTTCTATTCCTCCTAACCACCATTGCTACAGAATTTTTCCACAATATAGCTCTTATTTACCCACTCTACTCTTCATTGATTCTGTAACCCCCAACTAATCCAACCCACAGTCCCCATATGACCACAGAAGCTTATTATTCTCTAGTTTTTACTGTCACTCTCCCCAGTCCAGCAAACTCATTCCTCTTCGTGCATAAGCCTCCTGGGTTTCTGCCCTTTTTTTCTACAACCCTCTGCTGAGATTCTTTTGCTTTCACCCATCCCAAACTTATCCATACTTCCAGTGCATTATCAGGGGTAATGACCTCATCCACCCAGCCTAATTTTTAACCTTATTTTCCCCCACCCACTCTCCACTCTGAACAAGCTTTCACTAGGTTGTCATTAAGTTCTGGGGCTCAGATAATCTGGCTAGGGTTAGTTTCCCAAAGTAAAGGTAATGCCTTAGTAATTTTCACTTTAATTGCACTTTGTGTAGTGTTCTCCACATAATTTAACACAATAAATAATCCCTGGGTAAATGAATAAATCTTTGTAATGTCCTATTTGACTCCCTTAGAGTTTGGCTCTTTTCCTATACACCCATCCAGAGTCCTGTCTAACCAGAGTGAAAATGCTCGTGGTTGTCACCTAACATGGCTGAGAATTCCTCATGTGTATGGGACAACTGGCTCCTTCTCAGGTACTCCCTGTTTCTGGCAGACATCCCTGCCGAGAATGGAAATAAATGCCCCATAGGGTCGGTGGGTTTTTCTCCCCATGTATGGAGATGAGAGATTGTAGGAATAAAGACACAAGACAAAGAGATAAAAGAAAAGACAGCTGGGCCCAGGGGACCACTACCACCAAGACGCGGAGACCGGTAGTGGCCCTGAATGCCTGGCTGTGCTGTTATTTATTAGATAAAAGGCAAAAGGAGCAGGGTAAGGAGTATGAGTCATCTCCAATGATTGATAAGGTCACATGAGTCACGTGTCCACTGGACAGGGGGCCCTTCCCTGTTTGGCAGTCGAGGCAGAGAGACAGAGAGAGAGAGAGGACACAGCCTATGCCATTATTTCTTCATATCAGGGGTTTTTAGTACTTTCACTAATTTGCTACTGTTATCTAAAAGGCAGAGCCAGGTGTACAGGATGGAACATGAGGCAGACTAGGAGCATGACCACTGAAGCACAGCATCACAGGGAGATGGTTAGGCCTCTGGATAACTGCAGGTGGGCCTGACATCAGAGGTGGAGGAGTAGAGTCTTCTCTGAACTCCTCTGGGGAAAGGGCGAGTCCCTTTCCTGGTCTGCTAAGTAGTGAGTGTTCTTCCTTGACACTGACGCTACTGCTAGACCATGGTCCACTTGGCAACAGGCATCTTCCCAGACACTGGTGTTACCGCTAGACCAAGGAGCCCTCTGGTGACCCTGCCTAGACATAAGAGAAGGCTCACACTCTTGTCTTCTGGACAATTCTCACTATGTCCCATCAGCTCCTATCGCTGTATGGCCTGGTTTTTCCTAAGTTGTAATTGTAGAGCAAAGATTATTATAATATTGAAATAAAGAGTAATTGCTACGAACTAATAATTAATGATATTCATATATAATCATATCTATTATATAATCATATCTATTATCTATATCTAGTGTAACTATTCTTATTTGATATATTTTATTACACTGGAACAGCTCCTGCCCTTGATCTCTGGACACGGCAGCTAGGTGGATTGCCACCCACATCTCCCCCCTTTGTATTATCTAGGATCGCCATCACCATCATTGCTTGTCATTGACTTCAGACTTGTTTTCAGACTCCTTGGAGGCATCTGCAGACTAAAAGGAGACAACATAAGCATACCAATATCAGTAATGCCAGTGACAACAATGATCCTCCGAGGGTTTTGATCCATTTAAAGGGATTTAAATCAGATAATTCTTTCGTTATTCCTTCACAAATGTCTGAGCCAGGAACAGTAGATAAATGAGCTTGTGAAGCCTGGAAAATTTGCTCCTTAAGTTTTGAAATAGCCAAGGTTAAGTTATCATCCCAGACTTTTAAATGTCTTGAGACCTTTCCCAGCAATGCTGATCTTTATTATAAGCATAAGGCATTATGCAATAATCAGAAGTATTCCAATCACACTGCATTGCATACAATGTTCCAAATTCAGAACTCTATCTCCCAGCCAGATTACACTTTGATGGAGATAATTAATTTGATTAATGATTAATTTTTGATCAATTTGAGCCTGAGAATTCCAAAGTCTGGAGGAGTTTTTCTGCCATGCTTCAACATATTGAGTGGTTTGAACAGAGTTGTGGATGGCAACTCCAGCAGTTGCTGCCGTTGCAGTAACCGCCATTAGACCTGCAATGACTGCAATAAGAGTAAAAATAAATATCTTTGCTCTTTTGAGGATACCTTTAAGAAGTTTACTGACTATGTGAATAGAGGGGGAAGCCTCCCATGGATGGTGTTAAGCAACTGGTATCCATACCCCCTCCCTAGCCCTTACCAAAAGAATACTTGTTGTGGGATTAAAAGTAGCATCAATGCATGTAAATAGCTCACAGTTACCATATTCTATAGTTTGTGTGTTGGGAGTGATGATTCTTGTAAAGGTAAACTGAGGCTGGAGCCGAACCAGGAACGAAGACACAAGGCAAATGGCAGTGAGAATAGGCTTTATTAGGACTCATGGGTGAGGTTCCTCAGTCCAAAGGTGAGGGTCGAGGAAGTTGCGCTGAGGGAGGAGGGTAGGGGCTTTTTATAGCCCAAGAGGTAGGGAAGCTGGTTGTGTAAACAGGGCCTTGGGGGTCTTGAAACTACTAGGGCAGGAGTTGAGTAAGGGTCATGAGGAAAGGGTCTTTGGAAACTGTTAACCAAAACTGCTGTTTACGAACTTGTGGAATGCAGGTGAGCTGCAGGTCATGGGGGAGTGTGGTTGCCCAGCCGGAACTCTGATGCATGTAAATCTGTGGATGTGTACAAGAGTGAAGGGAGTCTTCAACAAAAGGTCTGCTATGGCGGGTAATGCCGCCATGTTGGGTCTAGATTCCTACCTAACATTCCGACCTCTTTCTAATAAGAAAATGGGGCGATGTGTTCATCTGGCTGCTTCCTGCTGCTATGGGTCGTCGTGGGCTTCCTCGGAGGTCGGAACTCGGGTATAGGGGTGGAGCAGCATCTGATTGAAAGTGACCTGGGAGATTTCTTTCATGTGGTCCTGGATGAAGCAGAGGACACAGGGAGCTATGAGTAGCAAGAAGCCAATGATTAGTAAGGGGCTTAGAAAGGGTAGGACTTAACCGGCCACAGACGATTGCCACCTCCTAAGTGAAGTCCTTGATCCGAGGTTTTTCTGGTGGAGTCTTTCCCAAATCTTTTCTTGAGTGAGGAGATTGGTTTCTACCAGTCCTGAATCATTGATGTAGTGTTCGGCAGGGGAGGGGAAAGGGGGGGTTAGGTTTGAGGAGTTAAAAGGGCTGGGTAAGGGTACTGCAACCAGTGTGGGCTTATTCAAGGCTGCACACAAGAAACAACGAGAGATGTTGTGTACCTCAGCCATGTGTACCACTTGAGCCCCTTCCCTGACTAAGGTTAGTCAGGAAAAATGGTTGCTGCTATCCTGGGGCTTGCTGCCTGGGCTAGAGCTGAGATGGCTTCCTCCTGTTGCCTGGGCTAGAGCTGAGATGGCTTCCTCCTGTTGTCTGATGTCAGAGGCAAGGCTGACGAGGCTGCTTACAACCTTGATGTAGGCCTTAAAGATCCTGAGTTGGGCCATGGGATAAGACTCATTGTGCCCACCAGTCCTAGGAAGGACAAGATCTCTTCCGCATCCTGAGGAGGCTGGAGAGTTTCAATGAGGCTTATTCTATCTGCTGTGAGGCTTTTTGTAGTGGGTGTGAGGAGTATGCATAGGTAGGTGACAGAAGGGCTGCAAAGTTGAGCCTTAACCAGGGTAACCTGATAACCTTGGTCACCTAGAAAATTTAAAAGTATAGCAGTATCTGCAAGGGAGCACTCCTAGGAAGGACTACATAGTAATAAGTCATCGACATACTGCAATACTGTGCGGTGGGTCAGGGGACAGAGGACAATATCCTGTGCCAGTGCCTGTCCAAAAAAATGGGGGCTATCATGGAACCTTTGAGGCAAAACAGTCCAAGTCAGCTGGGACGAAATATGAGTGTCTGGATCTTCCAATGTAAAAGCAAACAGAAAGTGGCAGTCTGGGTGTAGAGAGATGGTAAAGAAGGCATCCTTCAGGTCAAGGACAGTGAAATGGGTGGTGTCACGGGCAACACGTGAAAGGAGTGTATATGGATTAGGAACAACTGGAAAGGTAGGGACTACTGCCTCATTGATGAGGCGTAGGTCCTGCACGAGACGATAGGCCACAGAGCTTTTCTGTACAGGCAAGATAGGAGTATTGCATGGTGAGTTGGTGGGAACTAGAATGTGCTGCCGGAGCAGGCGTGTAATGATGGGTTTTAGTCCCTGTCGGTGTTCAAGGGAGATAGGGAACTGGGGCCTAGAGGGAAAGTTAGAAGGGTCTTTTAGCTGGATGTGGACTGGAGTGTGGTCCTGGGCAATGATCAGGGTGGAGGTGTCCCACACCTCAGTGTTAATGGGGACTGGAAACAGGAGTGGGCGTCAGCCTGGTGGGGTTCGTCAGGTGAGAGGAGGGGGAAGAGGAACGCGAGGTGTGGGGAGGGGTTGGGCTGGAAATGAACTGCGGCCCCCAGCTTGGAGAGGAGATCTCGTCCTAACAAGGGGACTGGGCACGAAGGAATGATAAAAAACGAGTGTGAGAGGAGGGAGCCATCCAAGCAGCAAGACAGAGGAGGAGTCTGGCCGTAGGTGGAGGGAGTGCCATCAATTCCCATGACCATGACAGTGGAGGGGTGGCTGGGGCCACTAAAGGAAGGCAAAACAAAAAAGGAGTAGGTAGCCTCCGTGTCCATGAGGAAAGATATGGACTTACCTGCTACCTGGAGCATAACCCTGGGCTTGGCAAGAGTAAGAGGGGTTCCTGAGTCTGGGCCTCTTCAATCTTTGTCCATGTGGAGGAGCTGGAAGGTGCCTCCAATACCTGGAGGAGGGTCGTCACGTGGAGGCTCAGCGACAGTCCTCAGGTTGGGGCAGTCTGACTTCCAGTGGCCCATCTGCTGACAGTTCCGACAGGGGTGGGTTTTCTCCTTTGGGTTGGGGCACTGCTTGGCCCAGTGGCTGTCGTTGCTGAACTTGAAGCAGGCACCAGGTGGCGCTCGGGTAGTACCTCCTTTCTGGGAGCTCCTGGAGCCAGCCAGTCTCAGGGCTGCTACCAAGGCCTGGGTTTGGAGTTGTACCTTCTGTTTTAGCCTGGCCTGTCATTGGGCCTCAGCTGCTTCCTCCCTGGAGTTGTAGACCTTGAAGGCCAGTTTGACTAAATCCTGGATGGGAGTTTGAGGGCCTTCCTCTGCCTTTTTAAATTTTTTTTGGATATCAGGGGCTGACTGAGAAATGAAATACGAGGCCAAGATGGTTCCTCCTGCGGGGGAGGCAGGGTCAAGGCGGGTGTACTGAATAAGTGCCTCAGTCAGCTGGTTAAGAAAAATGGCTGGATTTTCATCTGCGCCTTGGACTACCTCCTTTAGTTTGTTAAAGTTGACTGATTTGTTAGAGGCTGCCTACATGCCGGCAAGAAGGCACTGAACCATCACGTCTCAGCAGCGGCGGCCTGCCTGCCCCACCTGGTAGTCCCAGTCGGGCTCAGCCGAGGGCACTGCCTTGGTGCCAACTGGCACAGCAGGGTCAGTTAAATGAACCTGGTTAGCATGCTGCCTGGCTGCCACTAGGATGCGTTTCTGCTTCTCAGGAGACAGGGTCGAGGTTATAACGACATGGAGGTCATGCCAGGTGAGATCATATGCCTGGCATAGATACCTGAACTCTTTGATATAACGAGTAGGATTGGCCAAAAAGGAACCTGCACACTCCTCAACCTTAGACAAGTCTGCCAATGAAAATGGCACATGGACCCGGACTACTCCTTCAGCACCTGCCACCTCTTGTAAGGGACACAGGAGGTTGGTCCTGGACCGAGTATGGGCTGAGACAGGTGAGGAAGGGGAGGAGGTGGAGGTAGGGAAGACAGAATCTGTCAGGTTTGGTAAGGGTACATGAGGAGGGGAAGGGTGGGGAGGCATTGACGAGGATGGGGATAACGGTGGGTCAGGGTAAGGAGGAGGTTGGGCGGGAGACCAGAAGGGTAGCTGGGATAGGGTGTCAAGAGGCTCAGAAGAAGAGGAGGAATCATCCCTCTCCTTGCTCGAGGGAAGAGACTTTGCGAGCAGACCCTGTGCTAACGAGCATTGGGCGCAGAGATCTGGGCGAGAACGCAAGTCCCAAAAGGCCTGAACATAGGGTATCTTGGACCATTTGCCTAGTGTCTTGCAGAAGTTGGTCAGATCTGTGAGAATGTTAAAGTCTAGAGTGCCTTCTGCAGGCCACTGAGACTGATTCTCCAATTTGTATTGCGGCCATGCTATTGTGCAGAAGAAAATGAGCCACTTTCGTTTTATGTCTTGACTGAGACTTAAAGTCTGGAGATTTGCCAAGAGGCACCCCAGAGGAGATTTTCAGTTTGGTTTGGACTGGGGAGTTCCCATGGTCTCAAGGTGGGCAGTCCGCAGGCAATGGGAGCGTCCTCTTACTGCCACATGGAGTGTGGGGTATGGTGGCTTCCGGGGAGGTTGGACATCTCCTAGTCCCTGGTACCAAGGTCACAGCTGACCAGAGAGAGCCCCTGACATGGCCGTGTGTTTTGGACAGGGACTCCTGGAGGGAGCCTTCAGGATGGGGGGAAACTTCCCAGCAGTGATCAAATTGAGTCGGCTCCAGGCTTGAGGAGGGGATCCCAGCTCAGGGAGAGGAAAACCGGCCTGACCCTGCAGGAGTCCGGGGAGGGAGTCTCCTCCCGGGTTTCGGCACCAAATGTAAAGGTAAACTGAGGCTGGAGCTGAACCGGGAACGAAGACACAAGGCAAATGGCAGTGAGAATAGCCTTTATTAGGACTAGCGGGTGAGGTTCCTCTGTCCAAAGGTGCGGGCCAAGGAAGTCGCACTGAGGGAGGAGGGTAGGGGCTTTTTATAGCCCGAGAGGTACGGAAGCTGGTTGTGCAAACAGGGCCTGGGGGGTCTTGAAACTACTAGGGCAGGAGTTGAGTAAGGGTCATGAGAAAGGGGTCTTTGGAAACTTAACTGAAACTGCTTTTTATGAACTTGTGGAATGCAGGTGAGCTTCAGGTCATGGGGGTGTGGTTGTCCAGCTGGAACTCTGATGCATGTAAGTCTGCGGGTGTGTACAAGGGTGAAGGGAGTCTTTAACCAAAGGCCTGCTACACCGGGTAATGTCACCATGTTAGGTCTACATTCCTGCCTAACAATTCTATTTCCAACCAACAGCATGTAAGGGGGTTTGACACAGCTCTGATGGGTATAACCTGTTCAGATATCAAGGTGATATTGGATATGGGTGTTTTGGTATTAGTGTGAAGGAGTTAATACGTAGTGTCCCATATTCTTTTTCCTGCCAAGGATGCAGCTAATTTCCATAATTTAGGATGTTCTGGGGTAATAAAAGGATGAATCATTTTTGGTCTAGGAGGAACAATGCCTGTGTCCACCCATTTAAAGGGGTAAAGAGACCCCCATTGTCTCAACCTGTATAACTGCCATCCATCCTCTATATAATCTAACAAATAATTAAACTCCAAGAATGAAGTATTTTTTCTGGAGCAATCTTTCCAATAATGCCCTTTTGGAGCCCAATCAATAACAGTACGCATGGCTGAACTTTGGAGCACAACGGCCTTGGGAGCATTCTTATCATTCCAGAAAATTGAAGTCACTAGAAAAGGTCCCTTTGTAGGTTTCTTTGGGTAGTCTGGCAGTCCTTTTGTTTTATTACTTTTAGTAGTGACAGGAACTCTCCACTCCTCATGGGAATTAAGTTTGACAGTGAGAAGTTGAAAAGAATTGGTACTGAACACATTATGTACCTGATAAGAATCGTTTGTAAAGGATGGTATGATTCACATCCAATTCTGATAAGAATAAGCTAAACAGCCGGATGACATTCCAATACATAGTGGTGGATATTTATAGTCAATTGACAGATTAAAGTGCATAGCGTCTTCTTCCGGTTGAGCGGGAAACCTATCATCATTAGGGACTGGCATGAAAGCACTATTACTAGTGTAAACTTCTACTGGGGATTCCACCCAGGAGACAGACCGAATTAAAGGGGGAAAAGGAACATAAGCTCAGTAAGTAGAATTTTGAGTTGCCCCAACCGGTGGTACACTTACTGCTGCACTGACTACCATAAAAGCAGTGAGAATTATATTACCAGTCATTTTTGGGATTCTTTTTTCTTTTAATAAATTTTATGTTGGGTGAGATAAAACCTTTATAAGACCCCACGTTGGTGGAATTGAGTGAGTGTGTTGTAGGTCACATGGCGAGATTTTGTCTCAGTGTTGGGGTCATGAAGTTTATGTGTCAGGCAGTGAAAGTTGCTCTTTGGTTTCCGAGGGATTGTTGCCTTTTGTTTCTGAAAGCGTTTTATCTTTGGAGTTATGGTGCAATTTTAATCGTCGGGAGGGGACCCAAACAGGCTGTAGTCCTTTTCCTGGGGAAACACAAGCAAAATCCCTACCCCAAGTTATAAGGGTCCAGGGAGGGGTGTGTGACCCAAATGTGAGCAATGTAGAAAGGAGAAGACCTTGCTCTGAGCACTGATTGAAACTTTTGAAAAAGAAAAAATAAGTTGTCATCAGGTAAAATTTGGTTGAGGCAGTTTCAATGTTGTGAGCAACATGTACTACGTATGGTGAGTCAGAGACAATGTTAACTGGTTTAGGGAAATCTTCAAGGACGGCCATAACAGCAAGCAGCTCAGCTCGTTGTGCTGAAATAGCTCCTGTGTGGAGAACACGTTCTCTTGACCCTGGATATCCTGCTCAGCCATTAGAGGAAGCCTCAGTAAAAACAGTGACAGCTTCAGCTAAAGAGGTATTTCTAGTAATGTTAGGTAAAATCCAAGAAGTGAGTTTAAGGAACTGAAATAATTTCACATTAGGATAGTGATTATCAGTTATATCCAGGAAAGCTGCCAAATGTACTTGCTAAGCGATGCAAGTAGCAAAAGCCTGTTGAACTTGTCATCTGGTGAGGGGAACAATAATGTTTTGGGGCTCTGTACGCATAAGACAAAGGAGACGAGAACGTGCCTGGCAAATGAAGACAGAAATTTGATCTAGGTAAATAGTTAGTGTCCGTAAAGAGCTGTGTGGAAGAAAACACCATTCAATTAAATCATGTCCTTGAATAATGAGTCCTATTGGTGAATGTTCAAGAGGAAAGATTAGTATTTCAAAAGGTAAATGTGGATTCACTCTGGTGACCTGAGACTGTTGAATGCATTTTTCTGTAAGTTGTAGCTCGGAACCTGCCTCAGGAGTCAAGGACCTTTTGCTGTGTAAATCAAGATTGCCCTGTAACGTTGCAAAAAGATTAGACATAGCATATGTAGGAATGCTTAAGGAGGGATGAATCCAATTAATGTCTCCCAGTAATTTCTGGAAATCATTTGGAGTTTTTAAGGAGTCTCATCTGATTTGAACTTTTTGAAGCTTAATGACCTTGTCTTCTAGCTGCATTCCTAAATAGTGATGAGGGAAAGAAGTCTGAATTTTTTCTGGGGCAATAACCAAGCCATCTGCTGCAACTGCTTGTTGTAATGCAGAAAAACAAGATATTAATACAGAGCATGAAGCTGCCACGAGATCAGCCGCCTGCTGAGTAAGATCAGTGGCCTGTGGCTGATTTTGTGCCACAGGGACGGCAGGTATTGGAGACCATAAAATTACAGGAAATTGCCAGGCTTTGGGATTCCCATATTCTCTTGCCTGTGCTATAGCCCTCGTAAACAGAGTGTCATTTTGAGGAATGGATGTAACTTGTTGCTTGTGAGCAGCAAGGGTAGATGAGATTACCTGCTGAGCAGATCTTTCATGGGCCTGATAGCCAGGCTGCCATGGCAACTGCGGACCAGGCTTCAAGGGAGCCTGTGACTCTAACTGAGTCTGAGTAGCAGAAAAGGAACCAGGCCTCAAGGGAGCCTGTGACTCTAACCGAGTCTGAATAGTCTGAGTAGAAGGAAAAGAACCAGGCCTCAAGGGGGCCTGTGACTCTAGCCGAGTCTGAGTAGTAGGAAAGGAACCAGACTTCAAGGAAGGCTATGAATCTAGCCAAGTCTATCCAGGGGGAAAGAAGCAGGCATGAAGAAATTAGGCTCTGGAGGGATAGGGTTGAGTGCCTCATTACTGGGCCGAACAGGCAGAGGGTTGAGAGCCCTACAGCAGGGCTGAACAGTGACAGGGTTGAGATAATACAGGAGGGTTTTTATAAAGTTTAAATAAGCCGAGTACTTAGTAATGTCCTGTCCCATGGTGTCCCCGGAAAACTCTGGGTGCTCAAGCTTACCACTAAGCTTATTGACTGCAATCCTCAGGAATCTCTCATCGAAATCCTCCACTGAATCCCACACTCAGGGTGCAACTTCACACAGTGTGGGAGAGCCCCATGTCGGAGCGCCAGATGTAGGGTCCAGCCCCACAGGGTCGGTGGGTTTTTCTCCCCGTGTGAAGGCAAGAGATTATAGGAATAAAGACACAAGACAAAGAGATAAAAGAAAAGACAGCTGGGCCCAGGGGCCACTGCCACCAAGACATAGAGACCGGTAGTGGCCCCGAATGCGTGACTGTGCTGTTATTTATTGGATATAAGGCAAAAGGGGAAGGAGAAGGGGTGTGAGTCATCTCCAATGATTGATAAGGTCACATTAGTCACGTGTCCACTGGACAGGGGGCCCTTCCCTGTTTGGCAGCCAAGGCAGAGAAACAGAGAGAGAGAGAGAGGACACAGCCTATGCCATTATTTCTTCATATCAGGGGTTTTTAGTACTTTTACTAATTTGCTACTGTTATCTAAAAGGCAGAGCCAGGTATACAGGATGGAACATGAAGGCAGACTAGGAGTGTGACCACTGAAGCACAACATCACAGAGAGAAGGTTAGGCCTCTGGATAACTACAGGTGTGCCTGACTGATGTCAGGCCCTCCACAAGAGGTGGAGGAATAGAATCTTCTCTGAACTCCTCTGGGGAAAGGGAGACTACCGCTAGACCATGATCTACTTGGTAATGGGCATCTTTCCAGACGCTGGTATTACCGCTAGACCAAGAAGCCGTCTGGTGGCCCTGTCTGGGCATAACAGAAGGCTCACACTCTTGTCTTCTGATCAATTCTCACTAT
>NW_012101560.1:219435-225883 GCF_000951045.1 Mandrillus leucophaeus | reverse complement strand
TTAGCTAAAAATCAAAAGATATATAGGTAACTGAGGGAAGAATCTGAAAATGCAATAAAAATAGAAAATATTCAGGAATTCAATGTTATTGGTTCATAGAAATGCTACTGATTTTTGTACATTGATTTTGTGTCCTAAAACTACTTGTTTATCCACTTCAGGAGGCTTTTCAAGTTTTCTCCAAAAGGAGTTTTGGAGAGGCTTTAGGATTTTCTACATAGAGACTCATATTGCAAGTGGAGAGAGAATTTAATTCTTTTTTCTAATTGGATGCCTTTTTATTTTTTCTATTTTCTGATTGCTCTGTCTAGGTCTTTTAAATCTAATTAAATTGTTTTTGTGAGATTTTCATATATTTTAATATGTCTGTAATTAATTTTTTATCTGTATAATGTCCCCTTATATAGGAATATGTAGCAGTTTTATTTATTTATTTTATTATCGATGCACATTTGAGTTGTTTTCAGTTTGGAAAAGTATCAAATAATGCTGCTTTGAGCACTTTTCTGCATTGCAAGATATGCTGTCATTTCTACTGGGTGTATACACCTAATAGTGGAGTTGTTGGGCTTTAGAGTGTGCTTACGTACGTCTTGTGTGTAAGGAGATACTACTCAAGACCTTGTGAATACGGTTATAACAGTTTACACACAGAAGGGTATAAGAAAGTTCCAGTTGCTTGACATCATCACTAGTACTAAATATTGTCAGTTTTCAAAAATGTTAATTATTGCATAGTGGTATTAAATTGTAGTTTTAATATGTATTTTTCTGATACATAAATATGTGGATATGTTTACCTACTTGTTGGCCCTTTGGTTCTGTATGTGGAACTCCTCCTAGTCACATGTTTACCAATTTTGTTCAATGTACTGCATCTTTGTTTATTAATTGATGGGATTTAGTTAAATAATCTAGATATAAGGCTTTTGCCACACAAATATATGGCAAATGTTTATTTCCACTTTGTTCTTGGCTTTCTACTCTCCTGAAGGTTTTTTTTTTTAATTAAGAGAAGGTTTTAATTCTAATAAGACCCAATTTGTCATATTTTTGTTTGATGGTTAATTCACTTTGTGTCCTAAGAAATCGTGGCCTGTGCCAAGGTTATGAAAGAGTTTATCTATGTTATCTACTAGAATTATTGTTTTCAACTTTCACCTTAAAATTTTAAATCCACCTGTCAGTGAAATTTCTTAAGAATGTAAGATAAGAGTATTTCTTTCTCACATAAATAACCAGTTGACCCGAGGCTATTTGCCGAGATGACTGTGTTCTCTCCACTGCCCTTCTGTGCCTCTTTCGTAATATACAAAATGTCCAAATGTGTGGGTCTGAGTTGGACTCTCGAGTTTTTCTGGTTTTCTTTGTGCCTATTTTTGCATTACTACCATACATCACTTTTATTATTATAGCATTAATCAAAGTCTGAATACCTGGCATTTTAACTCACAAACTTTGTTATTCTTCAGGATAGTTTTTACTGTTCTTGGCTTTTTATAGGTGTTTAAATGTTTAAATTGATTTAGACATTTCTTACAAGATTTCTGCCAAAATACTGTATTGTGAAAATAGAAATCTGTAAATCAGTTTGGGGAGAAGTTACATAGAAACAAAGCAAAACAATACAATAACCTGCAAGTCAATCTTAAACAGATCACCACAATAAGAAAAGAAGTTCCAAAATTGGAATAAATATTGCAATTCATGAAATTACAAAGGGGCTCACATTTCCGCTACATAGAGTTTTTGTTTTTTGTTTGCTTGTTTGTTTTTGGATACAGAGTCTCGCTCTGTTGCCCAGGCTGGAGTGCAGTGGCGTGATCTCGGCTCACTGCAACCTCCACCTCCTGAGTTTCAGCAATTCTTCTGCCTCAGCCTCTTCAGTAGCTGGGACCTCACGCATGTGCCACCACACCTAGCTAAATTTTTTTATATTTTTAGTACAGACGGGGTTTCATCATGTTGGCCAGGCTGGTCTTGAGTTCCTGACCTCAAATGATCTACCTGCCTCATCCTCTCAATGTGCTGAAGTTAAAGCCATGAGCCACTGCGCTAGACCTGTAAAGACCTTTTAAATATTAGATTAAATAGCCCCATAAAAAAAAAAAAAACAGAAAAAGAGAAAAAAGAAACTTCCAGTCAGTTAAAATTTTTTAAAGACAAAAGACCTTATCCTACAGATCCAGTGCCCTGTGTCCCTCACTGTAATGGAGGTGGACATGGGCTTCACAGGACATGAAATTCATCAAAGAGTTGGTGGCTGAAGGTGGGCAAATCTTGTGGAACCAGCCTCAAGAACAGCCCTGGAAAGAAAACTTGGCTGAGCTGTGCTCTGTGTTCATCGGCATTGGCCATGTCTGGAGACCTGAGAGCCTAAGCACCCACGGACACCTAAGTCTGCCCAAACTCAGCACATTCCAATATTCTATCTGATATTGAACATGACACCACGTCCTCACTGAACATGTGCTTATACAGTTTTGTGTCCAACTCCTCGTTTTACAACAGGAAGACTGAGGCCCCCAAAAAGCCAAATTCTGGTCCAGATCACAGAAATTGGGCAGAGCACAGAGTATTAGGGAGGGAGCCAGCTTCCTAGGCCTTGCATGCACCCCACCCATCTGGTTTGCTTTGGAAATGAGAGTTCCTAAGTCCTGGAAAACCCTGTGCTCTACTTTCTACCTGGGCTTTCTACTATTCCATATTCTCACATAGGTGTGCATGCATGTACAAACACACAAACACACACACACACACACACATGCTTCTAGGATGGAGATCATGGAGGTGAGATTAGGGAAGAGGAAACCAGAGAAGTGACAAAAGGGGAAGGAATAGTAGAGGCAAATTTGCCATGAGGCAGAGGCATCCACTCCCCCAGCTACACGAGCAGGAGCTGACAGCATGGGCTGAAGGATCCTCCAGGTTCCCTGGGTTCTGCCAAGCCTGGGGACCTCCCCAGCTGTTTGAAGAGGACAGGATTGGGATTGTGACTCCCATCTCAGTGGGCACCTGGAACTAAAATGAGCTATGCCCTCCTCCCACCATCCTGCGTGATATAAAGAGAGGCTATGAGAAAGAAAGCCTCCATTTTCTCCCTCATAAATAGGGGTACTTGAAGGGAATAATATCAAGGATTCCAGATACTCATAAGTGTCTACTGCCCTTGGCTCCTCATTGAGAACTCACTGTGCTTTGAGACTCTGGGAAGAGGCTTTCAGTTTCAAGAGGTCCTTCAGAGAAGGGAATGGCCTAGAGACTTGGGAAGATGAGGACTTGGAATAAAGCAGAATGTGACAATGCACTTGGCTCTGGAGTGAGGGGCCCAAAAAAATACTAAATTTTGGGGGGGTCCTTTAAGTCCTCATTTGGAAGAGGAAGAAAATAGTGTCTCTGAATGCTGTGAAAACGTTTCATGTGTGCACAGCACAGCCCAAGATGCTGAGGCAAATGCGAATCAAGGAAGGATCCCGAGGTCACTTTTGTGGAGCCTTCAGATACTGCTCCTTTTCCCCAGGGGTCCATGGAGAGCCACTGCATTGAGAATCCCCTAATACAGGTACCTGTTCTGTGGTGCTTCTGCCTGGCACTGCAGTGCTAGTAATGTCCTCTAGGTGGCCTCTAGGTACCCACAAGGCTTTACTGGAGCAGCTGGATCCAGGGGGAGAGTCATGCTGAGGTCCTGAACCTCCTGTTATCATTCATGATCTCCACATTATTGGATGGCCAAAAGCAGGAAGAAGGGCTTTGTTATTTTCCGTTTTATTTTACTCAGCGACTCTTCCCCTAGCACTTACCCTGTGGCAGCTACGTTGGTAGGTTCACAATGTGGTACCGAAAATAATTATGTTATCCCTGCCTTCCCACGGGGAGCCCACAGTCTGAGGACTGCTGGACAAAAACACTAAAGCAAGTACACGCGAAAGAAAAGAGCATTTTATTATGTAAGTAAAGTAGAATGTTGGGAGGGAGGGCTGGGAAGACGTTTCATGGAGGGACATGAATGCCTCACTGAGGTGATATTATGTGGTGACCAGAATGACAACAGAGAGCCACTCTTGCACAGGTGTGGAAAGTGTCAGGGAGAAGCCACTCTTTGTGAAGAGACTCACAGGCACAGGTGAATTCATCAGAGGAGGTGAGAAAGGGACCACTGTGGCTGCAGGCAGCCAGAGAAAGAAAGGAACGGAGGGGTGGGAGGATCCTGGGGCCTGAAAGAGGAGGTTAGCCATTTGCTCCTCTCTGACAACATTGCCCTGAATTTTAGCACCTTTCTACAACAAATATTATCTCACCATTTTTGTGATCCAGAAGCTGGACATAGCTTAGTTGGGTGCCTCTGCCTCAAGGTCTCTTACGAGGCTGGTTCTGTGATTTCAACCAAAGCTGGCTCTGGGAAAGATCAGCCTCCACTCTGCCTCATGGAAATTGGTATGGTTCAGTGTGAGCTGAGAGCCAGAGGTCCTTCCTCTCGATTGTCCTGGGCATCTCCTCTGTTCTCAACCATGTGGGTCTGTGCCTAGAGCATCTTAGAACACTGGAGATCCCTTCCTCAGCTTGAGGAATAAAATAGAGGATAGAGAATAAAAGAGCTAGACATATGCTGAGAAAAAGAGAGAAATGGAGATGGAGAGATTGAGAGAGGAAGCATAGGACAGAGCAAGTAGGAGGAAAATAATAGCTTTAAAAAAAATATAACCTTGGAAGTTGCAATAGACTATGTGATTCTACCCGCCCCCCATATTCACATTCCAGAACCTTAATTCTGAGTGTAATGGCCTTAGGATGTGAAAGGTGATTGAGTTCTAAGAATGAGGCCCTCATGATAGAGATTACTGACTTTGTAAAAGAAACCGCAGAAGGCCGTGTCTCCCTCTTTCTGCTAAATGAGAATACAACCTCAAGTCTGGAGGTTGAAACTCAGAAGTGAGTCCTTACCAGACCCCAACCATGCTGGAACCCCAATCTCAGATATCTAGCCTCCAGAACTAAAGTCTTTTGTTTATAAGTTGCTTATACTATGTTTTTTGGTATAGATGTCTGAAATAAGACCAAAGTGATAACCTATCATATTTTTTGTATTCTCTTTGACAGAAGCTAGAACCTCTTTGACAGAAGCTAGAACCATGTCCCCAAAGAGTTAAACCAATGACTAGCAGAAATTCTCTACTTTTCAGAATGACAGATAAGAAAAGATACAACTTGTTAAAAGACTGAAATGTCTTCCACTTAGGAGACTTTTATAAACTGGCTGAAATTGGTCAGAATCCCTATAGTCAACTGGAATCTCTGTGAAATAAGCACACTGATGTCAGAGCCCAAATTTCCATCACATGTTTTATACTAACTCTCCCCAAATGTGCACATGTGACCTATGTGTAAGCAAGAAAAGAAGACTGTTCATGCCTAGTGACTTTCCATACATTTTTCCTTTCAGCAATTCCCTAGGATTCCAGAACCCACCTCCTAAACCTTTTCTAAGAATATTACTACCTTAAAGTCAGCACAGGGAAAGAGATTTGAGCCAGATTCCTATCTGTGTACAGGTAAAGAGTTGACATGGGAGAGGAGGGTGAGCAATCAGCAGCCCAGCAGGACCTTTGCATCAGTTTATGGAAGAAAAGGGCTCAGGGGATAACACCTTGAAGAAGCTAACAGACTTCCCTTGTGACAGAACCCAACAGAATTTAGATCTTTGGGAACCAGACACCCACATGCTAGAGACACCCCTGTATCAAGCTCATTTCATGGGAGATGCTTAAGAGAGCACTATGTTCTCACTGTATGCTACATTCCTAAGCTGTTGCTGGAGAAAGGCTCAAAGTGAGAGCCTTTTCTGATAACACACACATTGGCTCTGCTTGCATCCTTGATACCTCTGGCCATTTGGCAGGAAGAACCCACAGGTAACACAGTGTAGCCCAGGGCAGGTCCATCCATGCTAAGCCTACCTTGTCATCTCATCTGGGCAACCACACTCGGCCTACCATTACCATGTGTTTTGGGAGAAGCAGGAAAGGAGGAAGCTCTTCCTAACAGGGGCAGATTGTCAGGCATTGGTACCCTGGTGGGAGTGTCATGTTCATACCCAGGTCATGACTGGTGGAATAAAAAGTTGAGCTTTGGGGACCAAGGATGTCTACTCAGATGAGAATCCCAAGGCTGCAAGCTGTCCTCTGGTTTCCTCATTTGCTAGAAGTCTATGCGGATGCTCCTATGTTCCTGATCCAGGAAGCAGAATTTCAAATGTCACCTGCTGGTAAAAACAAAACAGATCATTAACTTCTTTTATTTATTTATTTATTTATTTATTTATTTATTTATTTATTGTCCTGGCTTGTCTGCTGGGAATTCGCTTTATAGAGCTGCATTAAAATCAGTGAGCAGCTGCTTGATGGGTTCAACTCCCTCATCTCCTTGGACAAAGGACAGGTTCACCACACCC
>NW_012101560.1:216554-219199 GCF_000951045.1 Mandrillus leucophaeus | reverse complement strand
TAAAGTCCCTTTTTACATACTTGTAGAATTATCAGAGAAGGCCTTTGTGTTGTTTTTGCTTTGCACTAGGCTGTATTTATTCATATTACTACAGTTTGTATTGTTTTAATTATTCACACCTGGTATCATCTGTAGCAGGCAGCTTCACTGTACTGCCAGACCTCCTCCAAGACTTAACAGCCACCACTATCACTACTACGTTACAAAAATAGGGAAGAGTTTACATGAAAACGGGGTTACATTGTTCCCTGCATTTGTCTGCAATGTGTCATCTCAGAGAACACATCCCTGTAGCCCATCAGGGCAGAAGCGGTGCCCTCACCTGTCTTTGTAATGTTCCATAATGGAGGTCACTTCCCAGAATGATTTAGTCTTTCAGTGTCGATTTTTTCTGATCCAAATGGAATAAAACGAGGAATCAGTAACAGAAGAAAATGAAAATGTCAATGTATATATGGAAAATAAACAACTCACTTTTGAGCATGCTCATGTTTAAGGGTTGTGAGACTTAATATCATGAAGTTTGTTCATGATACCTAAGGCAAGTTGCAGATTCAATGCAATCCCTTTTAAATTAACAATATTTTTTAGAAATAGAAAAAGCAACCAACAAAATATATGGAATCTCAAGCGACAGCAAAGAGCACAAAAATGTTTAATAAAACAACAATGTTAGTGACCTCACCTTTTCTGATTTCAAATCACATTACAAAGCCACAGTAACGAAAACAGTTTGTTTCTGGCATAAAGACAGAAAAATTTTCCAGTAAAACAGAAGGTAACACAAATGTAAACCTCGCACATATGAGCAAATAGCTATTTGCACACCTATATTCATTGCAGCATTATTCACAGAGGTGAAAGGAACACAAACTTTCCTCACAGAATGAATAAATACAATATGTAATATAAAAGTAATGGAATATTACTCAGCTTTTAAAAGCAGAAAGTCTTGTAACATCCACAATAAAGATAAATCTTGAGAACATGATGCTAAGTAAAATTAGTCACAATAAAATAGATTCTCTATGATTCTACTCTATCCTGCCTATCAAGTTTTTCAGTCTAGTTTTTTGTAGAATTATGTTTTACCCTTCATAGGACTTGACGTTGTAAAGCAGAAAACAGGTGACTTCTGTCTCTGGTGTTCTGGAATTTCTAAACCAAATCCCAATGCCTCCACAACTCCCTTCACACACTTCTGACTTGAGGAACCACAGATTTCTAAAAAATGGCATAACAGAAGTCTACAGAAGTGTGCACAGATTTTCCCAGATCCCTAAAAGCAATGACAAACTAACCAGATCATTTAGGTTCTCACAAGATTGTGGGAGGACTTTGGCTTTCAGTGTGAATGCACTGGAAGATTCTGGGAGGGAAAGAAAAACCCTTAGAGGATTACAGAGTCGAATAAGCATAAGACAGGAAATATTCCTCCGTAACAGCAAGAAAAATAAAAGTAGACTTTTCAAAAACAATTTCCATTGGAGCAGAGATGACCAAACCATATTCAAACTCTGGCCTTGTCCATGACCTTTGGACCTCTCCCATGGGTTACCTGCTCATTTATTTTCACCATGCATTGTGTATAGCTGTTGTCTCATCTCTTTCTACACTCCAGGAATTTTTTTCATTGCTGCAGAAAGTTGGTCAAGTCCAGCTTACAGGCTGTCCACTGCAGTTTCTTTTCTTTCCCAGAACAGTAATTGGGCTCATCAGAAAATGCCCAACTACCAGTATCTCCCTCAGGAGACAATTAAAACGGTAGAATATGTGTTGAAACGTTTGATTTTTCAGAGATTGTCTAAGGATAGATTCTGTCTCTCCTGCTGTGGAATGCTCAAGGACACGATGGAGTCATATGGATGACAGTTTGTGTCTGCTGAGAAGAGAGATGAATGCTTGTTACAGCACTAGAGAAACTGCAGTACCACAGACAGCCAACTGGGGAAGAAAATAGAAATTAGAATCTAAAAAGCATCGAGAAAAAAATTCTCTTTAACTTAGAAACACACACAAGTCCAGAGAAAACATATTTGAGAGTGTGTTTGTGAAGCACCTAGAATCTGTAGCCTGGCCTAAGGGTGTCAGTACACATAGACCTTTAGTCAAGACTGGCTTCACTAAGCCAGTCTTTAAATGCTACATTTGATGACTGCTGTATAGAAACCCAGATCTCATAAAAAAAAATCAGAAGTCACAGAGAGAAGGTAGAAAACATTCCCCATTGGAAGAAAAACATAAATATCGAGAAATTGAATCTTAAGAAATAAAGATTTTTTGCCTCTCTGATGGAGAAATTAAAACAATCATCTTAAGCATTCTCAATGAACAAAAATATAACAAAAATAGACAACTGAGTGAAATTTAAAAATAATGAACGAGCAAAATATGATATCAACAAAGAGATAAAACCTAGTTTTAAAAACCCAACAGAAATCATAGAGTTGAAGAATACAATAATTGAGTTTTATAAATTCACTACAGAGACACAACAGCAAACAATGGAGCAGAAAAAAGAAAAGGGAACATATATTATTCACAAATATTGAGTTCTGGAAACTAATATTTTAAAGAATGGGAAAAATACAGGTGAAATATAAGACTTACTGAACACCATCAAGTAGACCAATACATTCAGAGAA
>NW_012101560.1:209076-216043 GCF_000951045.1 Mandrillus leucophaeus | reverse complement strand
TAGGAGCTGCAAGAGGGCTCAGGGCTGGGCGTGAGTGAAGGCTGGTTTGGAAGTTGGGTGGACTGCCTTGGGGAGGGTCCCCAGAAGCAGGGCAAGGCAGCACTTTCTCACTCCTCTGAGGGGTCTGCGTCACGTATGAGGGCATGAGGGTGGGATTGGAGAGCAGGTCTTCTTCTCAGCTGTCACATCAGCACCTTCTAACTTCATAGCCCATGAGTTAAAGAACAGAGTTCTGATTCTAAGAAAAAAAAAATCAGGCAGTACTAAGCCAGGCTTGATATTAGCCCAATCAAATTCTATAAAGAAAAATGATGTATTGAACAAAAAGAAAGAAAAAAGGAAGAAAAGCTCCACAGCCTTTGAGTAGGGAAGTCTGCCTGGTGCAGCACTGACAAATACTGTGGTGAGATTGGCATGATTGTAATGCAAAAGCTCTCATGCACTCAAGTTACCTGTGAGGAACCTACTCACGTTCCCAGGACCTACCTGCTTGGAAGGCAGTGCTGACGTTGGGGGCCCTGAAAAGTTCTTAGGACACCCCTGCATGAGATCCGGCTCAGGACAGCGGGGCAAGGTTGTAGAGGCCTCAAAGTTCTGAAGCCTACCCAAGACACTAGCGCACAAAGAGGAAGTGGCCTTGTGGCTCCCCAAGACCTGCCTGTGCTTCAGACCCATTTGGCAGAAGGTTTTTTTGTGAACAATAATCCTTGCCCATAGCAGGAAGGAGAGAGTAAGAGAGAAAGAGAGAGAGAGAGACAGAGAGAATGTGTGTGTGTGTGTTTTGAAACAAGAACTCCACCTTATGTGTTTATTGTGGAATTTGAAAATGGAAGCCTAAAGTTGGAAATTAAAATCATGCATGATAGCACTCTGCAAACTATTTTCTGTGCTAGATGGTTCATTCCAGGGTGTAGGGCCCTGGTAACACCATTTTCCCTTCCTTCCTGAAAGAGCTACACACACTGCTCAAAGCCTGCCCTACAGGTACCACATATACCACGTCGAAGACCAGCTCAAGAGTCTGGACCCATCTGCCACCCTCAGAAGGGTTGACTGCAGCTGCTTTTGCTTCCTGAGCATCTTCTGCAATCGTGACCTGAGAGTTGCAGGAGGCATTGGGACCAGAATTGAACGGAGGAAAAGGGAGCATGGAGGCTAGGGGCTGAGGACCAGGCCACCTCACCTGGAGTGTTCTGGCCCTGAGACACCTAGACCAGCATCACATTTAGGTGCAGACAGCTGACCCTGGTTGGCCCTGTGCTAATCAGCAGCTTCGGGTCCCTCAAACAGTTGGAAATGGAAGAATGGCTTGGAAATGGGCCCGTCGACTGTGTGTCACCTGAGCACATTCTGCCAGGGGTCCAGGAGGGGCCATCGTGTCTCCAGAACCAGAACTGGAAGGTGAAACTGCCAGGGAGAGCAAGAAAGCGGGTCCTCAGTGGGGTGGAGGACCTCATAGCAAGATGCCTGGCTTAATGAAGCTTGGCCATTCCTCAGGCATGTCCAGTGACTAAAAGCGCCTACAATAAGCAGCTGGAACCCACTCCCTGAGAGCTGCAAGATGCATGGGGACCTCATATGTCTGTTTGTAATTACAGTCGAGGACCAGCACGCAGCATTACTGCATCCACATGGGGCTTTTACTGGAACCAGTAAGTCTCTGCCAGTCCCTCGCAGGCTCCTGGGATATGGCAGTGGCATGATCTCGGCTCACTGCCAGCTCTGCCTCCTGGGTTCACGCCATTCTCCTGCCTCAGCCTCCCTAGTAGCTGGGACTACAGGCGCCAGCCACCACGCCCAGCTAGAGCTGAGCTGCTTGGGCTTGCTTGCTGGCCAGCAGTCAGGTGGACTCTGGCTGCGAGGTGGTGCCCACCCTGGATCTACATCTCCCACTCCCTCTCCTTAGTTCCTGAGTAACCAACACAAGGCAGTGCTAATGAGCATGTGAGTGATGGGCATTGGGTACCCCAATACTCTCCGGGAAGATCTGAATGCCATCTGGGCTGGGGCTGTTGGGGGTAGGGGCTGTGGCTGCCTTGGCTTGTCATGGTGCCACCCACAGATGTATCTGCCCTCTGCTGCTTCTCCAGCAGCTAGCTCTCCATGGCCTTGAGTCTGTAACACCATGTTTGCTACCTCATGCTGCTTATGTCTGAAAAAAGTATCCAGAAATGGTGCTGCTGGATGTGAGTGCTGTAAAGGGGGCATCACCTTTGTCCTGGGGGATTAGGAGCTGTCCAGATTCCTCCTGACCCCCTTCCAGAACAAGTGGGGCTGGTGCTGCCATTAATGATGCCCCCACAGAAGACGTGTTTGCACTGGCTGAACGAATATAGTGTGCAGAGACCTAAATGAAGACACGTGAATGGGGTGTGTGGACATCAGTTAGCAGCTGGGAAACAGGTGTCTGTCAGGCCTCTCGTCCTCCAGCAAGTGTGGAATGTGCCCGTGCCCATGAGTGTATACATCTGGAGTGTTTATATCTGGCTGCTCCTTTTGCTGCCACTATACCCAGGCCCCATCTGGATTAAGTTCCAAGTTTTAAGTAAAAAAGATAAGAGGCTTTTCTGTGTCCTGGGATAGGAACCAGGGATCTGCATAGGACTAGGATTAGGTGCACATTCGTTTTCTGACAGGATGAGAGCTTGACGTGGTTGTATTAATCATGATAGCCTGTCCAGGTTGTAGTTCCAGGTGAGGGGGAGGGAGTGAGCAGTGGTGGTCCTGGAGACATCCACATGCCCAGCCCTGGCCTGCCTACCCTCAGGCACAGCAAAACACACTGCCACAGGCCCCGACTTCCTTCCCTACTCTCTGCACCCCAGATGGGAATACTTGGAGGCCACAGTCTGAGTGTATTTTTCTCCCATTTTAACCCAAGCTGCCTAACACACAGTGTTGCATGGGTGAAGGGCCTGGGGTAAAGCAGGGCTGGATCATGGATCCTGGGGGAAATTTAGAGATACAGAAGTGGTTGTCACCTCTCTGTGGAACCCAGTTCCATACCTGGTCCTTGCCACACAACCCCTTCTACAGAGAATAGCTCTGGAGAGTTTGGGAATCCCTACGGTCCCTGGTGGCTCCCAGTCCCCCGCTGCCTGTGCTCCTTCCCTTGCCTGTTGTCAGAGCCTAAACATGGAGGAGGAAGTTGCCACCCTGTAAGCCTGAGGGAGCTGTGTCTGACTGGGCCTTCTGCCTGGGGTTTTGCAAACAGCTACTTATGAATATGGCCTGTCCAGATACCTTGTTTGAAAGGAAGTGAGCATGAGCTAGCGAGTGTAGCAACCCCACAGCTGATAAACAGCTTTGTCTTGGTTTTAAACCATCACTTCTTCATTTCACATTGGAATAAAATAAGTGAAACCTGTTACCCCAGCTCGCCCATGTGTTCTGTAACCTAGACTCATTTGGTTGTGTGGGCTGTTGTTAGGAATGTTATGAAAAGAAGAACATGTGTAAATTGGATCAAATGTAAAATTATGCTTATAATGTCACTTGAGTGGGAGGTAAGAGGGTAGAGTCACAGGCACTCAGCTGGGGTTTACCCAACTGCCACTTACCAGGCTCATGAGCGTGTCACTGAACATCTAACTGCCTGGGCACCAGGCCTTTTCACATCAGTTGAGGTAAGAGGATGGGGGGTGGGGGCACTCTCTTGAAGTCACACTGCACTGGGAGAATGGAGGAGAGTCTACAACGTACCATCCTAGGGTAGGTTTTAGAGTGAGCTGGACTCTGTTGGAGAGCTCATGAGATGGGAGGAAGGCGGTCCCCCAGGTGCACCTGACAGCCAGAGCCCATGAATTAAAGGTGTGTGGGGGGGTGACCTGTCCCTATGAGAGGAGGAGTTTAAAGCTATTACAGCTGGTGGCTGCTGCTCAGTCATCCCTCTGCAGAGCAGGCAGGTCCTCTCCTGCATGTATATCTGAATGTCTTTTGGAGTGTTTAGAGAGTCCTCTGTCTTAGAAATTTTGAAAAGGAAAACAGATTTCAATTCTAATGTTTATTAGTTTCCCTGAGCCAACTGGAAAAAAAATATCCTTCACCTCGAAGTTTTAAGTGACACCCAAGGGTAGCCACCAGTGTCTTGGCACTGAATCCTCATGCATGATTCCACTACCAGTTTGATTTGCAGCCTCATGGTTGTGTTGTACAAAATATTCTTTCTTCTGGACTTGTTTAGTGAACATGGTTCACATGGCTAACTCCACTTCTTGAGATACAGGCACCACGTAAAGCTGAGAATGGATTGGGGTTAGTTACCATTGTGCCTCCTCCTCACTTGAGAGGCCCATTTTTCCTGGTTGATTCATTAAGATTATTAGTGCCATCAGTTGTCTTTGGAAAACTGAAATGAAAAGTGGCTGTGGTTTCATAAAGAAAATGAAGGCTTTAGATATGAAAACCTCATTTTCTCTTCTCCTCATCTTAGGTGAACGATTTTATTTTTTAAAAAATGGTACATAGTGGTATCCCAGTAGGTGTCGTGTGAGAACTGGTGTGTGCTAGGCTATGATTTCAGTGTGGAAGGGGAGTTCTTCAAGATGGAAAACCAAGTCTCACTGAGTTGCTGGAACCACACTCACCTTTCTCCACATCCCCCACCATGGGCTTCTACATTTCTCCCACACTTGAGTTTTTTTCACATTCATATTGTTTATACACACACATACACACACACACACACATCTCACTCTGTCAGTGCAGTAGCTGAATCATGGGTCACTGCAGCCTCAAAGCAGCCTCTCTTAGGCTTGAGAGATCCTTTCATATCAGCCTCTCAAGCAGCTAGGACTACAGGCATTCAACACTACACCCAGTCAATTTTTGAAATTTCTTCTAGGGACTGAGCTTACTTATGTTGCCCAGACTCTTCTTGAACTCCTGGGATCAAGCGATCATCCCATCTTGGCCTCCCAAAGTGTTTAGATTACAGTTGCGAGTTACCAAACTCAGCCAAAAATAGTTTTTAAAGAACTGTTACAATGAAATTATGAGTTATGATTGTGCCACTGCCCTCCAGCCTGGTCACCAGAGCAAGACCTTGTATCCAAAAACAAAGCAAAAGGAAACAAGAACAAAAAAAGCCTTATAACCAAATTAAATTTTGAAGATTGTATCATCGGTGTCCCGCCTTGCCTTCCAAGCTGTCATTGTTAAATATAATGGTTATTGAGCATATGGTTAGATATTATTAAGAAATTTCTATATATTCTCCAGCTGGGAATAGGTATTCTGATGTGGCCCAAACATTTTCTCACCGCTACCTTGTGGGTCTAAACTAGCAAATCAAATCAGGACACCTGCAGAGGAAAGTGGCTATTTTCAAATAAAGAAATACCCCCATTAATGACAGTAATCCAGTGATTTTCAAAAAGGCCAGTCAGACTGAGATGCAGCACAATCAGGGCAAAATTACCCTGGAATAACCACTTCACACAGTATGGTTTTAAAACATTTCTGAGATGAGTAAATTTGGGCAACGTAATTCTTGCTTATTTATCCTGGCCCCTACTGCCCACCTGATTCCTAATGGCCACCCCATGATGTGGTCAGCAGTGGGGTGCAGCATGGTGAGAAAGGGGCTCAGGGATGGGATGAGGGTCTTTCCTGCATTATCAAAATGCTGAAAAGTTGTTTAAAAGATGTCCAAATATTCTACTTCCTACCTTTAAATAGCTGCTAAGATGCATTACACAACAGACCCAGGTACGGGAAAGAACATGTGCATTTCAAGTCTCAACTCAATTCTTAATTAGCTGTGGTACTCTGGGCATGTGACCCCAACTATTTGAGCCTGTTTTCCTGTCCACCCAAGACAATCCTAAGCAACAAAACAAAACTTGACGCATCATGCTACCAAACTTCAAACTACACTACAATGTTATGGTCACCAAAACAGCACAAAACATGCTACCAGACTTCAAAGTATATGACAAAGCTACAGTAACCGAAACAGCATGGCACTGGTACCAAAGCATATATATATAGACTAACGGAACAGAACAGAGACCTCAGAAATAACACCACACATCTACAATCATCTGATCTTCGACAGACCTAACAAAAAGAAGCAATGGGGAAAGGATTGCGTATTTAACAAATGGTGCCGAAAAAACTGCCGAAGCATATGCAGAAAACAGAAAGTGGACCACTTCCTTACATCTTATACAAACGTTATCTCAAGATGAATTAAAGTCTGAAATGTAAAACCCCAAACTATAAAAACCCTAGAAGAAAACCTAGGCAATGCCATTCAGGACATAGGCATGAGCAAAGACTTCATGACTAAAACACCAAAAGCAATTGCAACAAAAGCCAAAATTGACAAATGAGATCCAGTTAAAGAGCTTCTGCACAGCAAAAGAAGCTATCATCAGAGTGAACAGGCAACCTACAGAATGAGAGAAAATTTTTGTAACCTATTCATTGGACAAAGATCTAATATCCAGAATCTACAAGGAACATAAACGAATTCACAAGAAAAAAAAAAATCAAAAGTGGGCAAAGGATATGAACAGACTCTTCTCAAAGGAAGACATGTGACTGGGCATGGTGGCTCATGCCTGTAATCCCAGCACTTTGGGACGTGGAGACAGGTGGATCACGAGTTCAGGAGTTCCAGACCAGCCTGGCCAACATTGTGAAAGCCCGTCTCTACTAAAAACAAAAAATTAGCCAGGCGTGTTGGCAGGTGCCTGTAATCACAGCTTCTCAGGAGGCTGAGGGAAGAGAATCACGTGAACCTGGGAAGCAGATGTTGCAGTGAGGTAAGATCTTGGACTGCACTCCAGCCTAGGTGACAGAGCAAGACTTTGTCTCAAAAAGAAGAAGAAGAAGAAGAAGAAGAAGAAGAAGAAGAAGAAGAAGAAGAAGAGGAGGAGGAAGACAGAAGAAGAAGAAGAAGAAGAAGAAGAAGAAGAAGAAGAAGAAGAAGAAGAAGAAGAAGAAGAAAGAAGAAGAAGAA
>NW_012101560.1:181220-209026 GCF_000951045.1 Mandrillus leucophaeus | reverse complement strand
AGAAGAAGAAGAAGAAGAAGAAGAAGAAGAAGAAGAAAGAAGAAGAAGAAGAAGAAGAAGAAGAAGAAGAAGAAGAAGAAGAAGAAGAAGAAGAAGGAGAAGGAGGAGGAGGAGGAGGAGGAATAATAAGAAGAAGAGGATGAGGAAGAAGAAGAAGGAGGAGGAGGAGGAGGAAGAGGAGGAGGAAGAAGAAGAAGAAGAGGAGGAGGAGGAGGGAGAAGGAGAAGGGGAGGAGGAGGAGGGGGGAGTAGGAGGAGGAGGAGGAAGAAGAAGAAGAAGAAGAAATTTATGTGGCCAAGAAACAGAAATGGAAGTCAAAACCACAATGAGGTACCATCTCAAGACAATTGGAATGGCAATTATTAAAAAATCAGAAAACAACAGATGCTGGTGAGGCTGTGGAGAAATAGAAACGCTTTTACACTGCTGGAGGGAGTGTAAATTAGTTCAACCATTGTGGAAGACAGAGTGGTGATTCCTCAAGGATCTAGACCCAGAAATACCATTTGACCCAGTAATCCCATTACTGGGGTATACACTCAAAGGAATGTAAATCATTCTACTGTAGAGACACATGCACATGTATGTTTATTGCAGCACCATTTACAGTAGCAAAGACTTGGAACCAACCCTAATGCCCATCAAAGATAGACTGGAAAAAGAAAATGTGACACATATACACCACGGAATTCTATGCAGCCATAAAAAAGAATGAGTTCATGACCTTTGCAGGGAGGTGATTGAAGCCGGAAACCATTATCCTCAGCAAACTAACACAGGAACAGGCAACCAAACACCTTATGTTCTCACTCATATGTGGGAGTTGAACAATGAGAACACATGGACACAGGGAAGAAAACATCACACACTGGGTCCTGTTAGGGGATTGGGGTCAAGGGGAGAGAGAGCATTAGGACAAATACCTAAAGCATGTGGGGCTTAAAACCTAGATGGCAGGTTGACAGGTGCAACAAACCACCATGGCACATGTAAAGCTGTGTAACAAACCTGCACGTTCTGCACAGGTATCCCAGAACTTAAAGTAAAACAAAGAAACAGAAATACACTAATGCTGAGGGTGAGTAG
The DNA here is from genome assembly GCF_000951045.1 of Mandrillus leucophaeus. Lineage (NCBI taxonomy): Eukaryota > Metazoa > Chordata > Mammalia > Primates > Cercopithecidae > Mandrillus > Mandrillus leucophaeus. The sequence continues at coordinate 207,940 of NW_012101560.1, read as the reverse complement.
GGGTAGGGGCAGGAGTGGGGCGGGGGTGGTTGGGTCCTGGTGTTTTATTCAATCAGTGGCGCTGGTGTGGGAATCGCCCAATCAGGTGCACAGATGGAGAGGAGAGGAGGGCGTGGCTTCCGGAGTTTGGCGGGGCCTTTGTCTTTCGCTGGTGCTGGCGCAGCAGCTTAGGTTCCGTCTCCACTCTTGAGCCTCCTGCACCTTGGGAGCCCCGGGAAACTCCGTTACAGTCCCTCTTGCTCTGTGTGCTGTAGATCCTTGGGGACTCATAGTTAAGTTGCCCGGACGTCCTGGAAGCTGGAAAATGGTGAGTATGCAGGGTTAGGCATCCCGAGAGGGGAAAGTGATCTGTGAAACCGGCGTTAACGGCCTCCCCACAGTCAGATCCGGGTCTCCGGCAGCTTAGCCCTCAGTCCCCTGTGGCTGCAAGATGGCCTCTGGGCCAGCAGCGGAGACCCCCGCGACCCGCCCCTCTCGTCCGGTCCAGTCGTTGGGCAGCGCCCTGCTCTGCGCCCACAGCCCTGAGAATTTCCCAGAGTGTTCAGGGATGCCAGGTGGGTCATCAGGGCCGCCGCTGGGTGTGTGCATGGCAGGAGCTGCGGCCTGTGAGGTCCCCAGTCTCTCTTGTTAAAACTTAACGGGAGTCCGTGTTAAAACGTTAACCAGTTTATTTTAGCAAACAGTGATTGGTGAAATGGAAAGCACCCAGCCATGATTTGTGGTCCACCCAAGGGGCATGAAGGGAAGGCTTTTATAAGGTGCCTAAGAAAGCAACCCAAGTTCAAGAACTGGTTACAGTTATGTAGTCGCCCTATTTGAACTATCCAGATGGAAATTTCCTGGTGATATAATCAGAGGTTAATTGCAGATGTATAATTGGTTAAGACTGCATTTTGTTTCAGCCTGAATAGTGATTTATAAGAAAGGTATTTGAGTTAGGTTTTAGATTTTTTTTTTTTTTAAACCTATGAACACAGGGCACTAGAGCCACTTTAGTCTAATTTTCTGCTCTTTAATTGTTTTAACACTCCAGAGGAGGAATGGCTTTCCCCTGTGTTTTTCAAATATATGGTAAGCGGGACCTCTAATCGACCACCCTGATTTCCAGCCTAACTCAGGCTTGCTGTATAAGTTCCCACTTTCTTTGCCACATTCTCAAATGCAACAAATGAGGCCAACTTCCCCTTGCCAATTTACAATGCTATCAACTATTTGTCCTTTATTGTACACTTCATTAAAGTTTTCTATTATTGGATTTCTTTCTACTTCTCCCTACAGTTCTGTCAATATTTGCTTTTTATATTTAGAAGCCTCACTTTTGGATGTATAAATATATATAGTAATATTCTCTTGACAAATTAACCTCTGTTATTATTATATGGTAAACTGATTTCATGCTTGTGACAGATGTTGTTAGAAAGTCTATTTTGTCTAATTTAAGCTTAACTACCAATGCACTCCCTTGGTTATTATTTGCATGGAATATCGTTTTCTATCCTTCCACTTTTAGCCAATGCTCTTAATTCAGAAGTGAATCTCCTGTAAGCAGCATATTATAGGGTTTAAAAGATTCATTCATCCACTCTGTCTGTTTTAGTCTCTTTTCTGCTGCAATAGCAGAATATCACAGACTGGTAATTAATAAACAATAGAAATTTATTTGACTCATGATTCTGGAGGCTGGGAAGGCAAAAGAACATGACACTGGTATGTATCGAAAGTCTTGTTGCTGGTTAATAACTTGGCCAAAGATGTCAGGGAGAGAGAGTTTTGTTTTGTTTTTGTTTTTGTTTTTTTTATAACAGACCCATTTTCGTTATAATTAGCTCATTCCCATTACAAGACCATTAATCCATTCATGAGGGCAAAGTGCTTATATTTTAATTAATTCTTAAGGGTTCCATCTCTTAATTCTATCACGTTGGCTATAAAATTTTCTCCTAAATTTTGGAGATGACATTCAGTCTATAACAGTATCTGTTTAGTAGATAAATTAATCTTTTTATATGTAAAGTGGTGATAGGTAAGCGGTTACTATTGTATGTAGTTTTTTGTCCATTTTACATTTGCTTCTTATTTTCTTGTTCTGTCTTTCCTGTGGTATTGTTGATTTTTGTTGAGGCAAACTTAATGCTTTCTTGCTCAGACTGAAGTGCAGTAGCACATCACAGCTCACTGTAGCCTCAACCTCCTGTGCTGGAGCAATCCTCCCACCTTAGCCACCCAAGTGGCTTGGACTACCAATGGGTACCACAAAACCCAGCTAATTTTTTTTGTAGAAATAAGGTTTCCTCATTTTACTCAGGTTGGTCTCAAACTCTGGAGCTTATGATTCTTCCATCTTGGCCTCCCAAAGTGTTGGAATTATAAGCAGGAGCCACCATATCCAATGTTTTGGTTTGTTTTGTTTTTATATGTTTTAATTCCTTTCTCTTTTTCTTTTCTACATTTTTTTTTCTAGTGGTTATCATGAGACTTACGTAAAACATCTTGTATTTTAACAGTCCAGTTTAAGATGATAACAATTTAAAGTATTCTGAATTTCAGTATGTATTTACCATTTTTAGTGATATGTATATTTTATTATTTTTCACATAGTTAGTTAGCATTTCATCATATCAATGTGAAGATTTCTTGCAGACCATGGCTAGAGAAATAAAGAATGTGTGTTTTGCCTGATTCAGGGACACAGAAACAACAAAGTTCTGCAAGCCTGTCACCGCAATCTCATGTGAGTATGAATTCTCTTGGGTTTTTGGCAGATTGTTGCAGTGGCAGGACCAAAGCCAAATAAGTTATAGCCAAGTCTAAAGTAAGATGTGGTAGTGTTCTGTTTTGAAGCCAGGACCATGATTGGCAAGTCTGCCACTTGGTCATAAGGAAGGAGACCACTACTACTCCTGCTGCCCTCCTCGCCCCACCTTGCCTAGTTCAAAGACAGGAGAAAAGAGAGAGAGAAATACAAGTAAGATAAATAGCCTGACAACTTTGGCACCACCACCCAGTCCTAGGAGTTAAACAAAGTAATAAGAATAACATCAACCCCTGGCCTAAACTACTTGTGTTATCTGTAAATTCCAGACACTGTATGAAAAAAGCATTGTAAAACTTTCTGTTCTGTTAGCTGATGCATGTAGCCCCCAGTCACGTTTCCCACGCTTGCTCGATTTATCACGACCCTTTCACGTGGACCCCTTAAAGTTGTAAGCCTTTAAAAAGGCCAAATATTTCTTTCATGGGGAGCTCAGCTCTTAAGATGTGAGTCTGCTGACACTTCCGGTTGAATAAAAAACCTCTTCCTTCTTTAATCTGAAAAGATGGCAGTTGGAGTTTTAAACCAAACTGTGGGTCTGTGGCTGAGGCCGGTGGCCTACCTCTGTAAACAACTAAACGGGGTTTCTAAAGGATGGCCCCCACGTTTGAGGGCCTTGGCAGCAACTGCCCTACTAGTACAAGAAGCAGATAAGCTGACTCTTGGGCAAAACTTGACCATAAAGACCCCCCATGCTGTAGTGACTTTAATGAATACTAAAGGACATCATTGGTTAACTAATGCTACACTCACCAAGTACCAAAGTGTGCTCTGTGAAAATCCCCATATAACTATTGAAGTTTGTAACACCCTGAACCCACCACCTTGCTCCCAGTATCAGAGAGCCCTGTCAAGCATGATTGTGTAGAACTGTTGGACTCAGTTTACTCTAGCAGGCTTGACCTCTGGGACCAGGCTTGGACATCAGTAAACTGGAAAAGAGCAAAAAGAAAAAGACTAACATTAAGTGTAAAAAAAAAGAGAAATTAGTCATGTGAGAAGACGTGGATGTGGATGTAAATGTAAAAGAAGTCAAGTTAGGCAAGGATTCAAGAGCCGGACAAGGCTAGAGAGAGATTAATGTGCGAGATGCAAAAGGAAAGGACACTAAAAAGGTAAATGTTCAAAGAGGCCATTGGTCAAGGGCTGCCACACCTTGTAGGAACCAAATACTAATCTGATCAGACTGACAGGAGCTGAAGAATATAAAGACTAGGGCAGACTAAGCACCTTTTCATTAGGCTCCCAGGAGCCCATGGTCACATTAAAAGTTAAAAGCAGCAAGATTCTGCCGTATCTGGATTCCAGTAACTCACTGAAGGCTAAGCCACTAAATAGAGTTACAAAGGGGGAATGGGGAGGCAAACCCCCTCTAAGTAACTTAAACAGTAAGAAAAGGCATACCTTGTGAAAACTTGCTTATAGAATTTACAGAACTGCCCCATGGTGGAGACTATTGTACATGCTAGTGCTTGTTTGCTCATTTAAGATAAAATTAAGTTTTTGCCTATGGTCCTCCTCCGAGTCAGGTGCACCCCCACCAAACAAACTAGGTATTTGCTCTATAAAATTTTGTTTGGTTGGCCACCCCCAAATCGTAGGTCAAATTAAAGGTGACTGCCAGAAACTAAAGAAATTAACCTTAAGAAAGCAAATGCAGGCTTTAAAAATAGCCATACAAAGTGTTCAAAATAAAATAAATGAAAATGCCTATAAGTCTGACACCCCTTTAAATCTAGTGACTCTGTTTAAAGTAAAATCTAATTTTTCTAGGACCCGTATAGGATGGGCCCTATACTGTAACCTTGTCCACTGCCACTGCTGTTAAAGTTGCAGGTGTTGTGTCTTGGATCCACCACAGTCAACTAACACTGGCAGCTCAGGAGAAGTGGACCAGCTAGCAGGACACAGATTATCCAACCCAGCTGATCCTGAGATGAGACCAAGCTACTGCTGACGACGACAGCCCTGCTCTGGTCACTCCGGAGGCTGACCAGTCTATGCATGGCTGAAGCTTGAGGAAACAACAAGCACTGCTCTAGTCACACACTGGTAGCTGACTAGTCTACACACGGCCGAAGCTTGAGGACTCATCAAGCAAGTAAATATAGTTAAAAATCTTAAGACTAATAGTTTTCCTGTAATACTGTTTTCCTATTGTTCTGTCGCTGTATTCAACCTTTTCCCTAGGTAAGGACATCTTTTGTCCTTGCTGTACATTATTTTGTTGTTGTTACCCCTCCATAACCATGCTAGAAGAAACACCTATATGAGGTGTCCCCACTGTACACAAACTACTTAGGAAACCCAAACTCGGCCAGCGCAGCAACAATTCCTGGTCTTACAGTCATTCTTTAAACATATAAACCAGAAGTTACCAGAACCTCTTCCTTTAGAGGTTCCTTAGTAGAACCTCTTTCTTTAGTAAAAGCAGAAAAAAAGCCTATTTGCTCAGTTGGCTGAAAACATTGCTGGCAGCCTAGACGTTTCTTCATGTTATACTTATTAAAAGGCTAACATAAGAGACCAATGGCCTTGAGAAGCAAAAGAGTGAATGCCTCAAGATAACTTTACTTTAACTCTTTCCCCAAACAGATGCCTCAAGTTCAAGCATCTGGCTCTGAAAAACTCCTGTTATTAAAAAATACTGTGTTACTCGCTAAAAAGCTTTTAAGACCCAGTGACAAAACTAACCTGCTTAGGACATGACAAAGTTGATACATGTGCCTGTACAGGTTTAACACAGGTTTGATCCTAGGTCTTCACTTAGAAAACAGTTTCCAGCTATAAAAATTTAACACCCTCATTATACGTATGTTACTGGTAATAGAAAGTTACTTGCTGCTCCCCTGTGTATTACACTTGTTCCTTCAAATGATAAAAGGTTTTATAGCTACCATGGTTCATCAGAAAACTTCAGCATAAGTATATTACAGAAACAACTATTGTTCTGTCTTGCAAAGAGACTCAGAAAGTAAAAATAAAAGTGAGAACTGCCACCAATTAGTGAAAATTCTCAAAGTGGGGGATAAGGAAGGAGACCACTACTACTCCTGCTGCCCTCCTCCCCCCACCTTGCCTAGTTCACAAGACAGGAGAAAAGAGAGAGAGAAACAAAAGTAAGATAAAAAGCCGGACAACCTTGGCACCACCACCCAGTCCTAGGAGTTAAACAAAGTAATAAGAATAACATCAACCCCTGGCCTAAACTACTTGTGTTATCTGTAAATTCCAGACACTGTATGAAAAAAGCATTGTAAAACTTTCTGTTCTGTTAGCTGATGCATGTAGCCCCCCAGTCACGTTTCCCACACTTGCTTGATTTATCACGACGCTTTCACATGGACCCCTTAAAGTTGTAAGCCTTTAAAAAGGCCAAGTATTTCTTTCTCGGGGAGCTCGGCTCTTAAGACGCGAGTCTGCCGAGGCTCCCGGCTGAATAAAAAACCTCTTCCTTCTTTAATCCGGTGTCTGAGGAGTTTTGTCTGCGGCTCGTCCTGCTACAGTCAAGTGCTTACCCTCTGAAGATGTCTTCCTTGGTCTTTGCCTCCATCTGGGTGTCACAAACTCTGAACTGGATCCCAAGGGTTTCATAAATGCACTTATGTTTGCTGTGGCTGCCGCATTATGTTGTGTGGGATGTGCATGCAGGACCTCCCATTCTGTCCTCTTGCTTATGTTACTCTCCTTTATGTTTCACTTTCTGAAATGCATGTCAAGCTTGTGATTTTTAGATTCAAAAGGTGTAAAATAAATTGTTCAAATTTACACATTATGTAAGTTGTAAATAAAATTTATTGTAGGTGCTACATATTTATTAAAATTTTTCATTGTAATTTTAAGCCCACTGTAGGCAGAAAGGAATCATTAATATTTATATTCTTTTTTTAGTCTGTATCTAAATGATGTTATATTTTAATTCCAAATATTTACTTTATACCTCAGTAATGCTCGTTTTTTGCAAAATTTATGTTGTTCTTTTAATTGAAAATATAAAACTTTTTAGCTCCTGAAAGCTATATTTTCGTCATATAGTTTTATTACATTTTGTGGTAAGAATAGCAGCAACATATTGAGAACATAATAAAATTCACCTGTCTTTTTAGTGCTTATTTATTAAAATCTTCTCATTAGAACCTGTTGTTAATGATTGTAATATATTTTCTGTATAATTGTACTGCAATTTATTAAATGCCAATGACTTGAAATGTCTGCTTTTCATGAGTACACACAGTTAATAGCTGTAGATATCTAAAGAATTACTTTTCATTGTATATCTATGCTGTATTCAGGATTTTATGCATTAAAGTCTCCTCTTATTTTCAATTCTGTGTTATTTTGTTTCTTTTCTGGGGGGGGGTATGTTTTCTCAGATCGGTGAATTGTATTTTTGCTTTTAAAGCTTGATATTATGAGTTGAATGATAATTTTTAACTCGGTACACTTTACAACAATGTGATGTTCAATTTATATGTGAATTAACCATGTCTGTTGCTTATAGACATATCTATGTGTTTTTCAACTATGTAAGTATGACATCTTTTTTTCCTTTTTTTTTTTTTTCAGTTTTGGATAGTCTTTTTGTAGTTGAAAGATAATTTTGAAACAGAGTCAAAAGAACAGAAATCATTTATCTGTTCTCTTGTAGGGCAGGGAGACAACCTGAGCCTTGGGGAGATGCAGAAATGATCCATCTCTGGCACTTGGCTGGAGGTAAGTAAGCATAGCCTTTGGGCCACAAGACTTGATGACTTGAGTACTGGCCTGGACATAAGTCTCCATCTTCCCTGAAATGTCAACTTTTGTCTGCAACAACTGGCTGGAGAAATATTTCAGAAAGATGTGTGCCTGGAACACCAAAAGGCATACCCTTCCTTTCTCCTTGGCATAGGCCTTGCAACACTGAGGAAAGACCAGATTTGCAATGGAGTGTTCAATAGTCATCCCTTTGGAACTCAGTGGCTCGTAGGGTGACAGGAGAGGAGACAAGCTAACTTGAGAAAAGTCTTGGTCTTGCCGTTTCTCCCCCACTGAAACACTCTACATGTGGGGCCACAGTTCATGGCAAAACACGCATGCTCTCTTTCTTTCTCTCTCACACACATCTCGGGAACCCAACAATTTGTTGGCAGGTAGCTCTGGGCATCCTTGGTCTGACATTCACCCACTCAGCATCTAAGCTGTCCTAAAGCTCTTTTCAATCACTTCTCATTCTTTCCATGCCCATGAGGCTAGGTGCTCCATCTTCCACTCTGTCAGGCTGATCATAAAGGCATAGTGTGTGAAAGTCCCCCATTGTGATGGTCACTGCTGGGAAGCAGGGAAGGCTTAGGGCCCACTGCTGTACAAGGCTAATGTAGATGCTCTCTGCTCCACTCACCTTCTCAAAGATTGATGACAGGTTCAGCAGTTGATATCAGTCGTGTTATCAAACCAGGACTGCACAGGCACTGCATTCTCTGGGTGGAAGATGTAAGAAGCAGGCGAGTTGTCCAGGATGAGAGTTTTCTTCAGGTCCCTCCCCAGTTGGCTGAGGTCCTTGACATAGCAGCCCTGGTGGAACAAACACGACTCATGGGATAGGCAGCCCCAGAACACCCCACACCAGTCCAGCGGACCTGTCACAGGATCTGCATACTTATCCAGGTTGGAATGAAGAGAACACATTTAAAGAGTTCCTCCATTCATCTCAGGAACTTACCCATCTAAGGAACTTACCCACATAAGGCCTCTTCAGCACGTGGATATGGTGAGTGGTCCCCTCAATCTCTACAGGCACTAGGGAGTCAGCATTGCTGATTGGCTTAAAGGAGCTATGCACAAGGGTTTCATCCAGGTCAGTGACCATACAGATCCTTCCTTGATCTTCCTCTGTCACCTTGGGAGCAGGTAAGTTCCTGGGATCTGATATAACTGATACTGGAGACCCTGGAAATGATCTGATTTAGCAGTGGTGTTGGCTTCCTCCTTATGTGTGGAGAGCTCAGTCAGGGAACTTGACTGGCCAACATGCTGGGTGCAAGAACGGCAGAAAGGGGTCTTGTAAGATGTGACAAACATGAAGGCTCTTAGGAGGAGACTTTGGAAACCAGGCCTTGCTTGGTAAGGACCAGGGCATCTTCCCTACATGCCTAGGTGATGATGGAGCCATGTTCCAACTAACAATCCTGATGGCTGGGCTGACTGGGTGGGGAAGACTGGCGGGCACACTGTCTGGGCTGGGCTGGGGGACATGGGCCAGGGCCTGCTTTAGATCCCAAGAGTCTGACTTCCACCGCTGTTCACATTCCCCCTCTCATTTCCATCACTGGCCAGGAAGGGAGGCGGCCTGTAGGGAATGGCTTCCCAGGGTGCCCCCAGCCCTGATTCCCCCAGTGGCAGCTTCTGGCTCCTCAGTTTGGGTCTAACATAGAGAATACACCAGATAGGCATTTTTTTTTCAACTTTTATTTGAAGTTTAGGGGTCCATGTGCAGGATATGCAGGTTTCTTACATCGATAAACGTGTGCTATTGTGGTTTACTGCACAGATCATCTCATCACCCTGGTACCAAGCCCAGCATCCACAGCTATTCTTCCTGATGCTCACCCTCCCCTCCCCCATGCCATGAAACAGGTGCCCAGTGTGTGTTGTTCTTCCTGATGTGTCCCTGTGTTCTCACTGACCTCCTTCCACTAATAAGTGAGAATAGTAAGTGGTTTTTTTGTTTGTTTTTCTGTTCCTGCATTACTTTTCTGAGAGTAATGGATTCAAACTCCAACCATGTCCCTGAAGGAGACATCATCTCATTATATTTTATGGGTTCATAGTGCTCTGTGGTGTATATGTACCACATTTTCTTTTTCCAGTCTATCATTGATGGGCATGTAGATTGATTACCTGACATTGCTATTGTAAATAGTGCTGCAGTGAATATGTGTGTACATGTATTTTTTAAAATAGAATGATTTATATTCCTTTGGGTGTATACCCAGTAATAGTACTGCTGGGTCAAATTGTATTTCTGCTTCTAGGTCTTTGAGGAATCTCCACACTCTCTTCCACAATGCTTGAAATAATTTATTCTCCCACCAACAGTGTAAAAGTGTTACCTTTTCTCCACAACCTCACCAGCATCTGTTGTTTTGGACTTTTTATTAATAGCCATTGTAATTGGTGTGAGATGGCATCTCATTGTGGTTTTGATTTGTATTTATCCAATTATCAGTGATGTTGAGCTTTTCATGTTTGTCGGGCACATGTATGTCTTCTTTTGAGATATGTCTTTTCATATCCTTTTTAATGGGGTTGTTTTTCTCTTGTAAATTTTGTTTAAGTCCCTTGTAGATTTTGGATATTAGACATTTGTCAGATGGATAGGTTGCAAAATTTTTCTCCCATTCTCTATGTTGTTAGCTTTGATGATAGTTTATTTGGCTCTTCAGAAGCTCTTTAGTTTAATTAGACCTGATTTGTCTGTTTTTCCTTTTGTTGCTATTGCGTTTGGCATTTTTGTTATAAAATCTTTGCCCATGCCTATATCCTGAATGGTATTATCTAGATTTTCTCTTCTAGGGTTTTTGTAGTTTTGAGTTTTACATTTAAGTCTTTAATCCATCTTGGCTTAATTTTTATATATAGTGTTAGGAAGGGTTCCAGTTTTAATTCTCTGCATATGGATAGCCGGTTCTCCTAGCACCATTTATTGAATAGGGAGCCCTTTCCCTAATTCTTTGTTTTTGTTGACTTTGTCAAAGATCAGATTGTTGCAGGTTTGTGGCTCTATTTTGTTTCATTTGTCTATCTGTCTGTTTCTATACCAGTACCATGCTGTTTTGGTTACTGTACTCTTCTAGTATAGTTTGAAGTTAGGTAGAGTGATGATTCCAGCTTTTTTTTTTTTCCTTAGGGTTGGCTTGGCTATTTGGGCTCTGTTTTGGTTCCATATGAATTTTAAAAGTTTTTTTTTCCCTAATTCTGTAAAGAATGTCAATAGTAATTTAATGGGAATAGCACTGAATCTATAAATTACTTTGGGCAATATGATCATTTTCATGATACTGATTCTTCCTGTCCGTGAGCATGGAATGTTTCTCCATTAGTTTTGTGCCCACTCTGATTTCTCTGAGCAATTGTTTGTAGTTCTCCTTGAAGAGGTCCTTCACTTTCCTTCTTAGCTGTGTTCCTAGGTATTTTATTCTCTTTGTAGTAATTGTGAATGAAAGTTCATTCATGATTTGGCTCCCTGCTTGCCTGTTGTTTGTGTATAGGAATGCTAGCTACTTTTACACATTGATTTTATATCCTGAGATTTTGCTGATGTTGCTTATCAGCTTAAGAAGCTTGTGGGCTGAGGCAATGAAATTTTCTAAATATAGGATCAGGTCACCTGCAAACAAAGATAACTTGACTTCCTCTCTTTCTATTTGAATCCTCTTTATTTCTTTTTCCTAATTTTCCTGGCCAAGGCGTCTGATACTATTTTGAACAGGAGTGGTGAGAAAGGGCATGCTTTTCTTTTGCCAGTTTTCAGGGGGAACGCTTCCAGCTTTTGCATATTCAGTATGATATTGGCTGTGGGTTTGTTGTATATGGCTCCTATTATTTTGAGGTATGTTTCTTCAGTTCCTAGTTTATTGAGAATTTTTAACCTGAAGGAATGTTGAATTTTATTGAATGCTTTTTCTGCATCTATTGAGATAATCTTGTGGTTTTTGTATTTAGTTCTCTTTATGTGATGAATCACATTCATTGATTTGCGTGTGTTGCACCTACCTTGCATCCTGGGCACAAAGCCAACTCGATTGTGGTGGATGCACTTTTTAATGTGCTGCTATATTTGGTTTGCCAGTATTATATTGAGGATTTTTGCACAGTATTCATCAAGGATATAGGCACGATGCTTTGTTGCTATTGTTGTTGTTGTATCTGTGCTAGGTTTTGGTATCAGGATGACGCTGGCCTGATAGAATGAGTTAGAGAGAACTTCTTTGTCTTCAATATTTTTTAGATAGTTTTAGGAGAAAGGATACCATCTCCTCTTTGTAACTCTGGTCAAATTCAGCTGCAAATCCATCTAGTCATGGGCTTTTTTTTTGGTTGGTAGGCTATTTATTACTGCCTCAATTTCAGAACACATTAATGATCTATTCAGGGTTCAGTCTTGGGGAGGATTTATTTTGCAAGGAAACTGTCTATTTCTTCTAGATTTTCTAGTTTATGTGCATAGAGGTGTTTATAGTATTCTCTGATGGTTGTTCATATTTCTGTGGGATCAGTGATATCTCCCTTATTATTTCTAATTGAGTTTGATTCTTCTCTCTTTTCTTATTTATTTGCCTAGATAGTTTTCCATCTATTTTACTTTATTTTATTTTTCAAAAAACCACCTACTGGATTGGTTGACTTTTTTTTTTTTTTTTTTTGGAAGAGTTTTCAGTGCCTCTATCTCCTTCAACTCAACTCTGATCTTGGTTATTTCTTGTTTTCTGCTCGCTTTCAGGTTCATTTTCTCTTTGTTTTCTAGTTCTTTTAATTGAGATGTTAGGCTGTTAACTTTAGATCTTTCTAGTTTTTTTTTTTTTCTTTCGTCAGAGTCTCACTCTGTCACCAAGGCTGGAGTACAGTGGCATGATCTCGATTCACTGCAACCTCCACCTCTTGGTTTTAAGTGATTTCTGCTGTCTCAGCCTCCCGAGTAGCTGGGATTACAGATGTACATCACCATACCCAGTTAATTGTTGTATTTCCTGTAGAGATGGGGTTTTGCTATGTTGGCCACGCTGGTCTTGAACACCTGGCCTTGAGTGATTTGCCTGCCCCAGTCTCCCAAAGTGCTATAATTACAGCCATGAGCCACCATGCCCAGCCCTTTCTAGCTTTTTGATGTGGATATTAGGGCTATAAATTTCCCTCTTTTCTTGGTTTCTAGTGGTTATTCTGTCTAAGTGAGTAGTCCAGGAAATAATCTTAAATTCACAATCTACTTATAGTTTAAATCTATATAATTATGTGAGAAGAACTTTTTGTTATTTAAAGGTGATGTTTGAAAGATTTTGTAACTGTGCATTTTAGGTAGTCTTAAATTTCTAATTGTAGTTAAAAACATGTCATTGTCATGTCTAACATTTTAAGTATATGGTTTAGAAGTGGTAAGTATAGTTTTATTGTTTTGCAATAGGTTTCAGATAATTTTTGTCTCACTAAAGTAAAAGTGAATACTCATTACTTTTGAAGGAACTTAGTTAACTTGCCTTAGGTACATAGCAAGAGAAGGGTCCATGGAAAGTCCCTGGCCCTTGGGTCAGTGCCTCATCCCTGCATAACATAAAAAAAAAAAAAAAAAAAAAAAGCCTGGAAAAAATCAAGCTGCAGGCACTAACAAGGGAACTAGCACATGGTGTTGTGCTTGAAGTCATGCCCACGGCTGCACAGATAGAAAAACCTCTGGCCCATTTGGATAAAAACTTGCACAAACCTCCAGCTCACTCAGATAAAGGAACAAGATCGACCTGGCATAGAAATGTCTTTGAGCAGGCACAGCAGCTCATGCCTGTAATCCCTGCAATTTTGGAGGCAGAGGTGGGTGGATCACCTGAGGTCAGGAGTTTGAGATCAGCATGACCAACATGGGGAAACCCTGTCTCTACCAAAAATACAAAATTAGCCAGGTGTGATGCTGCATGCCTGTAATCCCAGCTACTTGGAAGGCAGAGGAAGGAGAATCGCTTGAACCCATGAGGCGGAGGTTTCTGTGAGCTGAGATCACACCATTGCACTCCAGCCTGGACAACAGGAACAAAACTACATCCCCCCCCCCCAAAAAAAAAAGAAAAGAAAAGAAAAAAAGAAATGCCTTTGTCCTTTGTACAGTCAGTGGGCTCCTAGGCAATAGTTTCTTCTCCTTTTGTGGGCATGGCCACAGTGGGCTCTGAAGCATTCCGGTCAACACTCTCCTTTATTTGGACTGTAAGTCTGACCTCTATGAATATTAACTTCAGCCCCTGATTGCTCCCGGGCCAAGTTCCTGGGCCAAATTTTCACCTTAGCTTCTGATAAGTCCTGGGTCAAGCTAAGCAGAATCTATGAATCATCCCTTCAGCTCCTGATTGATCCCAGGCCAAAGTCCTGGGCCAAGCCGAGCCACTTGTTTTTCAAGACAGCCTGTGAACTAGGCACTTTCCCTTCCCTTCCCTTCCCAGTCCATAAAAACCCTGGACCCCAGCCTTATAGAGGGTACCCCGTTCAGACATCTATGTCTGCTGTCAAAGAACTTTCTTTTCTTGCTTACTAAACTTTCACTCTAACCTCACCTTCGTATTCACGCTCCCTAATCTCCTTAGAGGTAGAACAAAGGACTCTGGGTATTATCTCAGATGAGAGACTGTGACATATTGGTGCACTGCTGAGACTACAACACGTGGTTTCTATGAGTTTGACTAAATATTTTACATAAGTGTAATTATACAGTCTTCCTTTTTGAGTGTCTTATTTTACGTTAAGAATGTTTTCAATATTTGTCCTTAGTGTAGTACTTTTCAAGATTTCCTTATTTTTAAGACTGAATGCTATCCCAGTGCAGATAAGTGCACTGTTTTTTGAATCTACTCATCCTTAAAGGCACATTTGCTTCCAGGTAGTATGTTTGTGAGTAATACTACAATGTACATAAATGTGCAAGTATCTATTCCATGTTCTGCTTTGCCTGTTTGGGATATTTTTGACACACTGATTCAGTACCATGTGTATTCCCTTGCTTTTGTTGTCTGATCCATTGATATTACCTCCCCCAAATTATTGTCAAGACCAATTGTCATGAAGCTTCACCCTTCTGTATTGTGCTAGGAATTTTACAGCTACAGGTTTTACATTATAGTCTTCATTCATTTTCTAAAATTGACACCTGCAATTGTACATATTTTGGGGAAACAATTATATATATATATGTTGTATAATGATAAAAATCAGAGTGCTTAGTATATTTATTGCCTCATGCATTTGTTATTTTTGTGGTGAGAACATTCAAAAGCTTCTTCTCTAGCTATTTTATTTTATCTTTATTTATTATTTTTTTTTAGGGACAGGATCTTGCTCTAATACCCAGACTGGAGTGCAGTGGTGCAATCATAGCTCACTGTAACCTCAAACCATCTTTGAACCTTAGCTTCCTAATTAACTGAGACTACAGGAACCTGCCACCATGCCTGGGTAATGTTTTTATTTTTCATAGAGATGGGGTTGCACTTTGTTGTCCAGGCTGGTCTTGAACCTCTGACTTCAAGTGATTCTCCTACCTCAGTCTCCCAAAAGGTATGAATTGCAGGAATCTGCCACCATAACTGGTCTCTTTTAGCTATTTTGTAATATGCAACACTTTTCATTAATTATTATTACTCTACTGTGTAATAGAAAACAAAAACTTATTTCTCCTATGTAATTGTAACCCAATACCTGTTAAACAGCCTTTCCCCATCCTTCTGCTTCAGTCTCTAGTAACCCCTGTTGTACTCTTTGCTTATATCAACCCTTTTTTTCAGACTTCTCAAATGAGTGAGATAATAAGATCATAAAGTATTTGTGTTTCTCTATGTGACTTATTTTACTTAACATGATATCCTCAAGGTTCATCCATGCTGTTTTAACTGACAGAATTTTATCCTTTCTTATGGCTGAATATTCACTGCATATATATAGCACATTTTCTTTATCCATTTATCTGTTGCTGTACATTTCAATTGATTCCATATGTCAGCTACTATAAATAGTTCTGTAATAAACATGGGAATGCAAATACCTTTTTGACACAGTGATATCCTTTCTTTTGGATATACACCCAAGAGTAAAATTACTGGATCATATAATAGATCTATCTTTAATTTCTTTCAGAAACTTCCATATTGTTTTCTATAATGGCCATACTAATTTACAATTCCACCAACAGTGTATACGTCCACTCTTTTTTTATATCCTCACTACTACTTGTTTTATTTATTTATTTATTTATTTGTTTTTATTACACCCATTCTAATGGGAGTGAGGTGGTACCCCATTGTGGTGTGGATTAACATTTCCTTGATTATTAGTAACGTAGAGCCTCTTTTTATGTTGCAGTTAGCCATTTTTGCGTCTCTTTTTGACAAACATCATTAAGATTTTTTGCATATTTTTAATTAGATTATGTGTGTTTTATTTTGAGATTTTCAAGTTTCTTATATATTTTGAATATTAGCCTTTTGTCAGATGTATAGCCTGAAAACATTTCCTTTCATCACCTAAGTTGTCTCTTCAATCTTTTAGTTGTTTTTTTAATATGAAAAAGCATTTAAGTTTGACATAATGTTGTTTGCTTATTCTTGATTTTGTTGCCTATGTTTTGAAGCCTTATTTTAATAATCCTTTCCCAGTCCAATGTTATCAAGCATTTTTTCTACATTTTTCTCTAATAGTTTCATAATTTGTGGTATTACGTTTAAGTCTTTAGTTTTAGTTGATCTTCATATATGGCAAGGCACAAGGGTCTAGTATTATTTTTCTGCATATAAATATTTAAATGGCCCTGTAATATTTATTGAAGAGATTAGCTTTTCCTTAAAGTGTATTCTTGGTACTTTTGTTGAAAATCAATTGGCTTTAGGTGCATAAATTAACTCTGGGCTTATTGGGCACATTAGTCTACGTGTTTGTTTTTATACCAGTACAGTGCTGTTTTGGTTACTATAGCTTTACAGCGAGTTTTTAAGTTTGATAAAGTGATGCCTTCAACTTTGCTTATTTTGCTGAAAGTTCCTTTGTCTAGTCACAGTTTTTTGTGGATCCACATAAGTATAGAATATTTGTTCTATTTCTGTGAAAAATTGTCATTGGTATTTTGATAAAAATCATGTTAAGTCCGTAGATCACTCTGTGTAGCTGTATTCACAGTATTCTTCCAGTCTATAAACAAAATATTTTTTATTTATTCATTTGTATTTTATACTTTTTATCCACATTTTGTAGTTTTCAGTGTAGAGATCTTTTACCTTTTTAGTTAAGTTTGTTGCTAGGTGTATTAGGGTTCCCTAGAGAAACAGAACTAATAGGAGAATATATATATACACACATATGTAAATGGGAGTTTATTAAGTTTTAATTTACAGATCACAAGATGTCACAATAGGCTGTCTGCAAATTTGAGGAGAAAGGAGAGCCAGTCCACATCCCAAAACTGAAAAACTTGGAGTCTGATGTTTGAGGGCAGGAAGCGTCCAGAACGGGAGAAAGATGTAGCCTGGGAGCCTAGGCCGATCTCTCCTTTTCATGTTTTTCTGCCTGCTTTCTATTCACTAGCAGCTCATTAGACGGTGCCCACCCAATTAAGAGTGAGTCTCCCTTTCTCAGCCCACTGACTCAAATGTTAATCTCCTTTGGCAACACCCGCACAGACACACCCAGGATCAATGCTTTCTATCCTCCAATCCAATCAAGTTGACACCCAGTATTAACCACTACATTAGGTATTTTAATTTTTGTAGCTTTTGCATATGCAGAAGAAGCATTGGATGAAAATCAACATTATGATGAAAACTCTCAACAAGTTAGGAATAGAAGGTATGTGCCTCAACACAATAAAGGCCATTTATGACAAAGCAATGATAGCATTATACTGAATAAGGAAAAGCTGAAAGCTTTCTCTCTGAGATCTGGAACAAGACAAAGCATCCCCACTTTCATCCTTCTTACTCAATGTAGGAAGTCCTAGCAAAGGAAAATAGGCAAGAGGAAGAAATAAAAGCTATACTAATTGGAAAGGAGGAAGTCAAATGGTCTGTGATTTTGGACAAAATAATCTTATATGTGAAAAACTCTAAACACTACAGCAAAAACTATTAGAACTACTAAACGAATTCAGTAAAGTTGTAGAAAATCAACAAAGTAGTAGCTTTCTGTATGCTAATAGCAAACTATCTGAAAAATAAAATTTAAAATTCCATTTTAATAACAACCAAAAATTAGTTCATTTTGAGTTTATTTATTTATTTGAGGTGGAGTCTCACTCTGTCACCAGGCTGGAGCTCAGTGGTGTGATCTCGGTTCACTGAAACTCTTGCCTCCTGGGTTCCAGAGATTCTCCTGCCTCAGCCTCCTGAGTATCTGGAACTACAGGTGCATGCCACCACCCCAACCCCAAGTAATTTTTTGTGTGTGTATTTTTAGTAGAGACATGGTTTCACCATGTTGGCCAGGATGGTCTTGATCTCCTGACTTTGTGATTCACTTGCCCTAGCCTCCCAAAGTGTTGGGATTACAGGTGTGAGCCACCACACCTGATTAGTAGTTGCTGAAGCTGGATAACAGATCTACTATACTATTTTATTTTTATATGTTAAAAAAAAGTTTTTTTGTTAAAACTTGCATAAATAGACAAAATTTGTCTGTAATGTTAACTTGATTACCTTTGAAAAGGGAGAGAGGGAGTAAGTTATTTTCTTGGCATGAGTAAAGCTAGTTTTATTTCTCAGTTGTTAAAGTTAATTCTCTGTTATAATCCATCAAGTCTTACATGAATGTTTCTGTGTGCATTTCTGTATGTATGTTGCACATCAATAAACAATTAAATATTTTACATTTGCTCAGAAATTTTAACTCAGCGTCTCAGTAGAAAATATTTTATATGCATTTGAAAGATAATTTGTAACTAGTTCACCAAAAGGTCCTGGTTTAAAGAAGTGGTTTTTGGGCTTGGCCACACACTGTAATCAAATGAAGAACTTTAAACACTATTGCTGTCTGGGTTTCACTCCAGAGATTTTGATTTTATTGCTGTGCTGCAACTTGGGTTTGAAGAATGCTAAAGCCCCTTCCCAGGTGATTCTAATATGCTGCCAGGGTTCAGAAGCACCGGTTCAGGATGAGGAATGCATTAGCTGTTTGTGATTTTCATGTCTGTTGCAGGGATTTGACCCATTGGTACTGCCGGATTAGGGGTCTTGGAAAACAAATTTATTCTATTAAACTCAAAGTACGACTTGTAGACATACTCAGCTGTTTAGTTAAGTTGCAGCAGGAGAAAATGTCTCTTTGAGGATCTGTTTTTATGTCACTTGCTTTTAGAGAAGAGACTGTCTCTGGCACAGTAATTTGATTTAATCTATGTTGAAAACATAAATAGCCTGCAAATACCAAAAAAAAAATATATATATATATATATAAAAATATGTGGAGTGCATTCTATATGTTTTCAAATTTTTCCTATGATGTAAAATAAATAGCATAATGTGGTACCTTGGATTTCTCAGCCCTCAGCCATTTTCTTAAATTATTAAAAGACCTTCCAAGATGGTTCAGAAGCATTTTTCAGAGGAGATTATTCCTAATGGTAAAGGGTAATAAGAGATGGATAAAAATCTCAAATACATTCTGCCTCTACTTGCAGAACTGTCACTCTCCAGAGCCTCTAAGATCCGGGGAAGATGCATAAGTTAGTGTAGTCTATGGAGATTATGAACATTTAACAGAGTTGGTCTGGACTGCCATCCCAGTCTCTTAGTAGCTGTGCAGCTTTAGACAATTTACTTGACTTAGAACAGTTATATAAACCTGAGCTGCAAGAAAAATAATAACACTGATTGCAAGAATGACAACCATTTATCATTCCTGTCTGATCCGGGCTCTCTGCAATGTGCCCTTGAGGCTGCTTCCGTGGAGGGAAAGATTTTCTTTTCCCAAATCTTGGATCTGGCTGGCCTTATTTGGTCTGCCTCATTCATACTTTTTGTTCTAATAAATAATTAGAAATGGTTAGCTTCTCTCCAACCTCTATCTAGTTAAAATTATATCTTATAAAATGTTGCCTGTCTTTACTATATTTGGCTATATTCATTTTACTCGATATTCAGGTTTACTAATCTTTTTATCTCTGTTTAATTTAGTGGTTAGCCTATACATTGTCTTAATTTCATTAATATTTACATTCTACTGGGCTGTTATTCAAATGTGCTTTTAAACTTTATAGTCTCTTGTTTTTTTCACCAAAATAATATTTTTTCTATTTTTTGTTGTATTTTAACATTTTAAACATAATTTTAATATGGAGAGTGGTGGCATAGTTTTTCTTCAGAGATTTGTTTTTAATTGCTTGTGTTCTTCAGTTTTTAACTTGGTTCCAATATTTGGGAAATATCACATTTGAGATGTCTGTAGTCGTGTTCTGTGCTTATTCCATTTTTCCTTGGAGGAAGGCGGACAACAGGCAGATTTGACATCCTTGTTATCAATCAGTATCTGAAGGGATCACTTTTTTTCCAGTTTGATTACTTCTCTGGTTCATTCTCTTGATTTACTTTTGCTCTCATCAAGTCCTTATATATTTTTAAACTCTATTCAAAGTTTTTAGTGTTCTTGTAACTCCTTGAAGATTTTTAGTTGTCTACATTAAAATATTTTAAAATATGTAGCCATTTTTTCTTGAAAGCACAAATATCCACAGTGTATACAAGTAGAATATTTCATAGACATTGAGCAGCATACAACATCATCCTATGAGATATTCTATTTTTTCGTTCAAAACATCTCTTTCATCTCCTCTCCTTCTAGGATCTCCTCCTGGTTCGGCCCGCCTGCCTCCACTCCTGCCTCCACCATGTCCATCAGGGTGACCCAGAAGTCCTACAAGGTGTCCACCTCTGGCCCCCGGACCTTCAGCAGCCGCTCCTACACGAGTGGGCCCGGTGCCCGCATCAGCTCCTCAAGCTTCTCCCGAGTGGGAAGCAGCAGCTTTCGGGGTGGCCTGGGCGGCGGCTATGGTGGGGCCAGCGGCATGGGAGGCATCACCGCAGTCACGGTCAACCAGAGCCTGCTGAGCCCCCTTAACTTGGAAGTGGACCCCAACATCCAGGCCGTGCGCACCCAGGAGAAGGAGCAGATCAAGACCCTCAACAACAAGTTTGCCTCCTTCATAGACAAGGTACGGTTCCTGGAGCAGCAGAACAAGATGCTGGAGACCAAGTGGAGCCTCCTGCAGCAGCAGAAGACGGCTCGGAGCAACATGGACAATATGTTCGAGAGTTACATCAACAACCTTAGGCGGCAGCTGGAGACTCTGGGCCAGGAGAAGCTGAAGCTGGAGGCAGAGCTTGGCAACATGCAGGGGCTTGGTGGAGGACTTCAAAAACAAGTATGAGGATGAGATCAATAAACGTACAGAGATGGAGAATGAATTTGTCCCCATCAAGAAGGATGTGGATGAAGCTTACATGAACAAGGTAAAGCTGGAGTCTCCCTGGAAGGGCTGACTGATGAGATCAACTTCCTCAGGCAGCTGTATGAAGAGGAGATCCGGGAGCTGCAGTCCCAGATCTCGGACACATCTGTGGTGCTGTCCATGGACAACAGCCGCTCCCTGGACATGGACAGCATCATCTCTGAGGTCAAGGCACAGTATGAGGAGATCGCCAACCGCAGCCTGGCTGAGGCTGAGAGCATGTACCAGACCAAGTATGAGGAGCTGCAGAGCCTGGCTGGGAAGCACGGGGGTGACCTGCGGCGCACCAAGACTGAGATCTCCGAGATGAACCGAAACATCAGCCGGCTTCAGGCTGAGATTGAGGGCCTCAAAGGCCAGAGGGCTTCCCTGGAGGCCACCATTGCAGATGCCGAGCAGCGTGGAGAGCTGGGCATTAAGGATGCCAACGCCAAGTTGTCCGAGCTGGAGGCCGCCCTGCAGCGGGCCAAGCAAGACATGGCGCGGCAGCTGCGTGAGTACCAGGAGCTGATGAACGTCAAGCTGGCCCTAGACATTGAGAGCGCCACCTACAGGAAGCTGCTGGAGGGCGAGGAGAGCCGGCTGGAGACCGGGATGCAGAACATGAGTATTCATACGAAGACCACCAGCGGCTCTGGAGGTGGTCTGAGCTTGGCCTATGGGGTCTTCACAAGCCCCGGCCTCAGCTACAGCCTAGGCTCCAGCTTTGGCTCTGGTGCGGGCTCCAGCTCCTTCAGCAGCACCAGCTCCTCCAGGGCCATGGTTGTGAAGAAGATCGAGACATGCGATGGGAAGCTGGTGTCCGAGTCCTCTGACGTCCTGCCCAAGTGAACAGCTGCGGCACCCCCTCCCAGCCTACCCCTCCTGCCCCAGAGCCTGGGAGGGAGACGGCTATGTAGGGTACCACTGGCAACAGGAGACCCAACTGAGGGCCTCCAGCCCACCCACAGGGGAGTTTACTACGTGGGGACCCCCCTTGCCCATGCCTCCAGCTATAAAACAATTCAATTGCTTCTTTTTTTGATCCAAAATAAAACCTCAGCTAGCTCTGCCAACAACAACAACAAAAAAAACAAAAACAAACAACAACAACAACAAAACATCTCTCTCAAATGTGTAGTAAGCATCATTTGTAAACGGTAGTTCTTTTGATACTTAGGATTTTGTTTTATGTGCATTTTTGAACACATATACTTAACTGTAGTGAACAGAACTGACCTAGATAGAAACAGAATCACTGTTTTTGTATAACATTAAGTTGATAGAATGATTTATCTTATTCAAGTCTTTTGACTCGAGTCACTATGCTTCCTTTAGTATTTCCCTTACCTCATAAAAGTAATTTGTGGGATTTTTTTATTTATTTTATAAATTAATTAAAATAAAATTTGTATATGAGTAAATATTACTTGTTGATTAAAATTTATAATTTCTACTGTCATTTTAGTGTCCTAAAATATATGACCTCTTGAATTTTTGCTTTTATAAAATTAACGATATTGTCAGACCTAAAACTATGCCATTTATATTTACTTCTCTGTTATTGGAATACAGTGTGTATCTTCTGTTTACAGCTAAAAAATTCTACCAATTTTTCTCTCTCACTGGTAGACAAACTTTCTAATAAAGTTATCATTCCTTGTGTTCATTTAGCTACCGTATGTTAAACATTTGATTTATGGTGATCTTAATGTTATTTAATATGATTGTAAATATTTCAATTTGTCATTTTTCACAAATTTCTGTATTCTATGTTTTAGACTCTTAGCTATTAAGTATAGTGTGTGTAAATGACTTAGAATAGTTTCTGAAACATTGTAGGGGTTACTAAGTACTAATCACCCTGATTCATCAAATTTGTATATGTTATACCATTTTGTATGTTACACCATTCTTGCATTGTCTTCTTTTGAAACATACCTGCTCTTGTCCTTTGCCAACTTTTTGATGGGATTGTTTTATCCTGTTTGAATTATATAAGTTCCTTATAGATTCTGAATATTAGATCTTTTTCAAATGCACTTAGTTTATGAATATTTTATCCCATTCTGTGGGTTGTTTAAACTCTTGGATAGCTTCTGTTGCTCTGTAGAAACTCTTTAGTTTAGCCAGGTCACACAGGTCAATTTTTGTTTTTGTTGCAACTGCTTTTGAAGATGTAGCCATAAATTGTTTACCAAGGCCAATGTCCAAATGGTGTTTTCTAGGTCTTTTTTCCCTAGGGTTTATATAATTTGAGGTCTCACATTGAAGTCTTTAATTCCATTCAAGTTAATTCTTTTTAATGTGGTGAAAAGCAAGGGTCTGCTTTATTTTTATTTATATTTCTAGCCAGTTATTCCAGAACCACTTATTGACTAGGGAATCCTTCCCCCATAACTTATTTTACTGACTTTGTCAAAATTCAGATGGTTGTAGATGGGTAGCTTCATTTCTGCATTCTCTATTTTATTCCATTGGTTTATTTATCCATTTTTCTACAAATTCCATGCTGTTTTTGATTACTGTACCTGATATTTTGAAGTCAGGTAATGTAAAGCCCCCAGCTTCTTTCTGTTTGCTTATCCAATTGCTTTGGCAATTAGGGCTGCTTCTGTAGCTCCATATGAACTTTAGAATAATTTGTTCTAATTATTTGAAGAATAACATTGGTAGTTTGATAGAAATAGCATTCAATGAGTACATTGTTTTGAGCAGTATGACCATTTTAACACATTGATTCTTTCAATCCATGGGCATGGAATGTTTTTCCATGTGTTTGTGTCATCTATGATTCTTTTCAGCAGCGTTTGGTAGTTTTTTCTTGTACAGATATTTTACCTCCTGGTAAAGATATGGCAGTATCTTTAATTTACACTCTCACCAACAGTGTAAAAGTTTTCCTATTTCTCCACATGATCTCCAGCATTTGTTGTTTCCTGACGTTTTAATGATCGCCATTCTAACTGGTGTGAGATGGTATCTCATTTTGGTTTTGATTTGCATTTCTCTAATGACCAGTGATGATGAGCTTTTTTTCATATGTTTGCTGGCTGCGTAAATGTCTTCTTTTGAGAAGGGTCTGTTAATATCCTTTGCCCGGTTTTGATGTTTTTTTTTTTTTTCTTGTAAATTTGTTTAAGTTCTTTGTAGATTCTGCATATTAGCCCTTTGTCAGATGGATAGATTGCAGAAAATTTCTCCCATTCTGTAGGTTGCCTGTTAACTCTGATGATAGTTTATTTTGCTTTGCTGAAGCTCTTTAGTTTAATTAGATCCCATTTTTCAATTTTGGCTTTTGTTGCCATTACTTTTGGTGTTTTAGTCGTGAAGTCTTTGCCCTTGCCTATGTCCTGAATGGTATTGCCTTGGCTTTCTTCTAGGGTTTTTATGGTTTTAGGTCTTACATTTAAGTCTTTAATCCATCTTGAGTTAGTTTTTGTATAACATATAAGGAAGACGTCCAGTTTCAGTTTTCTGCATATGGCTAGCTAGTTTTCCCAACAGCATTTGTTATATAGGAAATCCTTTCCCCATTTCTTGGTACCAGTACCATCCTGTTTTTGTTACTGTAGCCTTTTGTATAGTTTTGAAGACAGGTAGCGTGATGCCTCCACCTTCGTTCTTTTTGTTTAGGATTGTCTTGGCTATGCGGGCTCTTTTTGGTTCCATATAAAATTTAAAGTAGTTTCCTCTAATTCTATGAAGAAAGTCAATGGTAGCCTGATTGGGATAGCATTGAATCTACAAATTATTTTGGACAGTATAGCCATTTTCACAATATTGATTCTTCCTATCCATGAGCATGGAATGTTTTTCCATTTGTTTGTGTCTTCCGTTATTTCCTTGAGCAGTGGTTTGTAGTTCCCTTTTAAGAGGTCCTTCACATCTCTTGTAAGTTGGATTCCTCGGTATTTTATTCTCTTGGTAGCAATTGTGAATGGGAGTTCACTCATGATTTGGCTCTCTGTTTGTCTACTATTGTGTATAGGAATGCTTGTGATTTTTGCACATTGATTTTGTATCCTGAGTGTAGAGGACTGTGTGCTCACAAACAAGAAGTTCCCGATAAGCCCTGCTTGACTTGGCAACATTCCACAAACGGCTGGATAAAATAAAGCAGTGTGTGCTGTTCGGCGCGGCCGCCATGTATGTCTTGTCCTGTGTTGTCTTGTGTGTTCATTCCTTTGTTTAGGAAACACGCGGACCCCAACAACTGGCGCAGCAAGCAGGGTCCGTGGCTCCAAGAGAGCAAGGAACCGGAGAGGGAGCACCCCGGGTCTGTAAGTAAAATAAAAAAAGGGGGACCCATGGGAAAATTATAGGGAATTCCACCTCTCTGGCCTCAGAATATTTATGGCTGTTTCAAGGACTGTTGCTGTCTATAGGAGTAGAAGTGAAAGAAAAAGACTTTGAAGCAATTGTTTGCCCATGTTGAACAACATTGTTACTGGTTTCAGTATCGGACTAAAGTGCAGCTGAATCAGAGAGAATGGTTACAGGTAGTAAAAGCTTTGCTTAGAGCTCACCAGTTAGGGGATACTATGCCTCTAAATTTGTGGACCTTGTGTAACTCTATCACTCAGGCATTAGAGTTACTTGAGACTGATTCAGAGTGTGGTGATGTAGCCACAGGAGGAAAGGCATCTGAGGATTTGGGAAAAAATAAATCTTAAATGGAGCCCATTTCTGCCAGGGTAACAGAGGACAGGGTGGGTAGCAAAAGGGGGAGAAGAGGAAGAGCCAGCTCTTCCTTCTTCTAAGGGGAATTCTGACATGCAGCGTATTATGGGAATGCTTCAACAGATATTACAGATACATTCTTCTAATTCACCTTTACGAGCTTTCCCTGTTTCTTTTCCTTCTGCCCTGTTAGAAGAGGATTTTCCAGTGCCTCCACCCCCCCAGCTTCCTTACCTTTGTCTGGCAAAGTTTTCTCATTGCCTTTCCCGCCATTGGGAGAGGGAGAAAAGGAAAAGATAAGAAAACTTAGGGGGTGGAGCAAGATGGCCGAATAGGAACAGCTCCAGTCTCCAACTCCCAGCGCAAGCAACACAGAAGACTGGTGATTTCTGCATTTTCAACTGAGGTACTGGGTTCATCTCACTAGGGAGTGCCGGACAATCAGTGCTGGTCAGCTGCTGCAGCCCGACCAGCAAGAGCTGAAGCAGGGCGAGGCATCGCCTCACCTGGGAAGCGCAAGGGGGAAGGGAATCCCTTTTCCTAGCCAGGGGAACTGAGACACACAACACCTGGAAAATCGGGTAACTCCCACCCCAATACTGCGTTCTACCAAGGATCTTAGCAAATGGGAACACCAGGAGACTATATCCCACACCACCTGGCCGGGAGGGTCCCACGCCCATGGAGCCCCCCTCATTGCTAGGACAGCAGTCTGCCATCTCGCGGCAAGGCAGCAGCGAGGCTGGGGGAGGGGCGCCCGCCATTGCTGAGGCTTAAGTAGGTAAACAAAGCGGCTGGGAAACTGGAACTGGGTGGAGCTCACAGCAGCTCAAGGAGTCCTGCAGGTCTCTGTAGACTCCACATCTGGGGACAGGGCACAGCTAAACAACAACAACAACAGAAAGCAGCTGAAACCTCTGCAGACGCAAACGACTCTGTCTGACAGCTTTGAAGAGAGCAGTGGATCTCCCAACACGGAGCTTGAGATCTGAGAACGGACAGACTACCTGCTCAAGTGGGTCCCTGACC
>NW_012101560.1:152407-181170 GCF_000951045.1 Mandrillus leucophaeus | reverse complement strand
AAACACCGCATGTTCTCACTCATAGGTGGGAACTGAACAATGAGATCACCTGGACTCGGGAAGGGGAACATCACACACCAGGGCCTATCATGGGGTGGGGGGAGGGAGTCGGGAGGGATTGCATTGGGAGTTATACCTGATGTAAATGACGAGTTGATAGGTGCTGATGAGTTGATGGGTGCAGCACACCAACATGGCACAAATATACATACGTAACAAACCTGCGTGTTATGCACATGTACCCTAGAACTTAAAGTATAATAATAATAAAAAATAAAAAAATAAAAATAAAAGAATCTAGAAATCCAAAAAAAAAAAAAAATTTAAGAAGCTGCATCTGTTTCCCATTATTCATGCTTCTTTTGCTCCTAATGCTCAGTTTCCAAATGGTGGCAATAATGTCCAGTTTAATGCCTTACAATTTAAATTTTTGAAAGAAATGAAAGCTGCCATTTCTAACTATGGACCTCAATCTCCTTTTATCCTTGGTCTTCTTGATGCTTTTTCATCAGAAAATTTGATGATTCCTATAGACTGGGAGACTTTGGGAAAGGCTTTTCTTGATCGTTCTCAGTGGTTACAATTGCACAGCTGGTGGATGGACAAGGCGCATGTACAGGCTAGAAAAAATGCTACGTGTGATCCCCCAGGACCCACTGAGGAACAACTCACAGGCACAGGCCAATATGCTACTCTTAATGCTCAGGCTGGCCTAGATGAAGTCACCCTTACTCAAATCAAGACTTTGTTTCTAAGGGCCTGGAATAAGGTAGAGATAGCAGGAAAATCTTCCCTTTCCTTTGTGAAGATTTTACAGGGCTCAAATGAACCATATCCAGATTTCGTAGCCCATTTTCAGGATGCTGTCTTGAAAACTGTGGGTGTTGGCCCTGCTTCAAAAATTTTGTTACAAACATTGTCTTTTGAAAATGCTAATGCTGACTGTCAAAAATTTTTGAGACCGTTAAAGGCCGGTGGGGCCAATTTAGATGAATATATTAAAACTTGTGCTGGTGTTGGAGGGGCTATTTATAATGCTCAGTTATTTGCTGGAGCTTTGTCTAAAGCCTTAAAAGGAAATAACAAACAAGGTGTTTGCTTTCAGTGTGGTAAACCTGGACATTTCAAGAAAGAATGTCATAAAAAATTGAACACTTTTATCCCTCAAGGCAGAAAGCTACCTTCAGAGGTGTACAAACGTTGTAGTAAAGGTCGACATTGGACAAATGAATGTCGTTCCAAAACTGATAAAAGTGGAAATTTACTGTCTCCTCTCCTGGGAAATGGGAGCCGGGGCCCACAGGCTTGGGGCCCCAACAATTACAATACAAGTCTACTACAATACCCAGTGAGCAATGGCCTACAACATCAAGGAATGAATTCAAGTCCTCCTTAAGGATTCCACACCTTACCCCAGTTTCTCAGCTTTACGAGGCAACTAAGCAGAGCACTGCTGCTGACTTAGCTATTACTCAGCCTTATACCTTGTCTCCTAATAGAGGAGTATATAAATTAGCTATTAGAGTGTGTGGCCCTTTGCCAAAAGGACATGTAGGACTTTTGTCAGGTCAAAACAACAGTGCTATACAGGGGTTAATGGTGATTCCAGGAATCGTTGATCCTGATGTTACTAATAAAATTCTTATTATGGTACAAGTCTCACAATTTATATGCCTATAGGGAGGGGAGCATATTGCACAATTTCTTTTATTGCCTTTTTTCCCCTTCCTATCTAGAGAGGTATCTCGACAGGGAGGGTTTGGTAGCACAGGAAAAACTGTTTTTTGGGAAACTTTAGTTTCTAATCAAAAGCCCTTATGTTCTTTGCACATTAATGGAATAGGTTTTGAAGGGTTAATTGATACGGGGGTGGATGTGTCTATCATTTGTTTAAATTAGTGGCCTATACAATGGGAAAAAAGACAAGTTTCAGTTATACTCACTGGCTTGAGTGCTGCTTCTGTGGTTTATCAAAACGTAGAACCCTTAACCTGTGTCGGTCCTAAAGGTCAACAAGGTCAAGTGTTTTTTTATAGTGTTCCTATCAATATTAATCTTTGGGGACAAGATCTTTCACAACAATTTGGTGCTTTTTTAAACATTCCTCATATTTCCTCAGCTGCCAAAAATATGATGTTCAAAATGGGCTACAATCCTTTAAACTCATAGCCACTGTTCACCAGCCTCAAGTTTTATAATTAAAGTGGAAAACTACCGCTCCTGTTTAGGTGAAACAGTGGCCATTATCTAAAGAAAAACGTAGAGCTTTAAAAGAGTAAGTCAAAAAACAATTGGCCGAGGGGCATATAAAGCCAAGTACTTCTGCATGGAATTCCCCTCTCTTTGTCATGTTAAAAAAAAAAAAAGTGAAAAATGGCGTTTATTAACTAATCTTAAAACTATAAATGTTTACATTCGACCTAGGGGAAGTTTACAGCCTGGTCTTCCTAATCCTGCCCTTATCCCACAAAGTTAAAAATTAATGGTCATAGATCTCAAAAATTGTTTTTTCTCTATTCCATTACAACCTCAAGATTGTAAAAAGTTTGCCTTTACTATTCCTAAATATAATAATGGACAGCCCATTCAAAAATATCAGTAGAAGCTTCTTCCCCAGGGTATACTTAATAGCCCTACTTTATGTCAAAAATTCATACATAGGACTTTAAATCCTGTAAAAAATCAGTTTCCAACTGTGCTAATTTATCATTATATGGATGATATTTTATTGACTACCCCGATGTAACCCTCCAAAATCAAGTTTTTAAGGTTTTACAACAACAGTTAATTCATTATAATTTACAAATATCTCCTAAAAAGGTACAAACTCAATTCCCCATTCAATATTTGGGGTATCTATTGGCTAAAAAAAATCCGCCCACAAAAGGTTCAAATTAGGAGAAATCAACTTGTGACCCTTAATAATTTTCAAAAATTGTTGGAAAATATTAATTGACTTCGTCCCATCTTAAATATTCCTACTTATAAATTACAACATTTGTTTGCTACCTTAAAAGGAAATTCAGATTTAAACAGTTCTCGACTTTTATCCCCTACTACCAAAAAAAAAAAGTCTTTTATAAAACATAAAATTAGTAAAGCTCACTTTGGTTATATTATACCCGATCTTCCACTCTCTTTATGTCTTTTTCATACTCCTCATTCACCAACAGCCATCTTACATCAGGATAATAATATTCTGGAGTGGCTATTTTTGGCTAATAAAGCCATTAAAAAAATTCACCCTTATATTGATAAATTGGCTGAATTGATTATTAAGGGGCGACATAGAGCTCATCAATTGCTTGGAAATGACCTTGTAAAAATCATTACCCAATTATCTAATCAATACATTGAATCTTTACTAGAAACTCATGAAAGATGGCAAGTGGCTTGCGCTGAATATACTGGTTCCTTTTCTCAGCACTATCCCAGTCATGGATTATTTGCTTTTCTACAACAATATTCTTTCCTGCCCTATAATCCTATTTCTAATACTCTGGTTAAAGGTCCCACCTTTTTTACTGATGCTTCTAGCAATAGAAAAGCTAGATACTGGGCACTGGATAATTCAAAAATTTCTCATTATCCATTTAAATCTGTACAACAGGGAGAACTTTTTGCCATTCTTATGGTACTGCAAGATTGGCCTCAAACCTCTTGTAATATAGTTAGTGATTCCCAATATGCTGTATATGTGACTAAGTATATTTCTCAAACTTCTTTACCATTACTCCCAAAAACCCCCTTACAAAAACTATTTTCCTTATTGTTCTTGACTCTTACCTCCTGTATAACCCCCCTTTTTATCACTCATATTCATTTACATTCAACTTTACCAGGACCTTTAACTTTTGGTAATAGCCAAATTAATTCTTTACTTGTTAATAATGTCCAACAAACTCAAGATAAACATCAATTACATCATACTAACAGTTTAAAATTACAATGGCGATTTTCTATAACACGCCGTCAAGCCCAAACTATTGTCAAAACCTGTCCATCTTGTGCTCCTATTATTGCACCCTTTTTAAGTCCAGGTATAAATCCCCAAGGCACTCAACAAAATCATATTTGGCAAATGGATGTCACTTACGTTTCTTCTTTTGGTCATTTAAAATATGTTCATCATACAATTGATACTTGCTCACACTTCCAATGGGCTACACCATTACCCTCTAAAAAAGCTGATTCTGTTATTACTCATTTACTTACTTACTTTGCAGTTATGGGAGTTCCTACTAAATTAAAAACTGACAATGCTCCTGCTTATTGCTCTCGTAAATTGGCTGCCTTCCTCTCTTCATATCACATTCGTCATTCCACTGGTATTCCATTTAACAGTCAAGGTCAAGTAATTATTAAAAGAGCTAATGCTACCTTAAAATTACAACTTTTAAAACAAACAGGGGGAAATGGACGAGATTCCCCAAAACATCAAATTCTGAAAGCTCTTTTTACTCTAAATTTTCTTAACTATTGGCCCCAATTACAGCAATCTGCAGCAGTGAAACATTTTCAACAACCATTAGAAAAGCCACAAGCTAACAATTTGTGGGTGTACTATCCTTCATTACAAGGCCAATATTTAAAAGGAAAAGTTTTACAGTGGGGTGGAGGTTACGCTCTCATTCGTACAGGTGCCGGAGATGAGTGGTTTCCATCCCGACGGTTAAAGCAGTGCCATGGTGAAGAGGAGCCAGCCGGACCACTTCCTGGTGGCATTTCAAAAATTAAATCTGAGTACTCAGAAAACCTTCACCTACGAAACTCGTCAAGCAGAACCCCCGACATGGGCTCAACTGAAAAAACTTACTCAAGAAGCTGAAGGGGTTGTTCAACAAGCTGGACAGCCCAAAACCTCACTGACCTTATTTCTGGCTATGCTAGCTGTAGTGAATTCCCAGGTAACAGGTGGAGAATTCACATATTGGACTTATATTCCCTTTCCACCCTTATATCAAGTTGTAGCCTAGGGAGACAAAGAAGTCTTAGTATTTACTAATGATACTACTTGGATGCCATCACCTTTTTAAAATCAGGATCCTGAGTTAGACACGGGTGCAGTAAACAGTTCATATCAATTTGGGGTGGAAGGGTTACCTATGTGTCTTGGGAACAGTCCACATTGTTTACATCCTTCTCATAAGGCTTGGGCTGTGCGCTAAAATCATAGTCACATTGCTGCATTTACTATGATTATTGTTACTCAGAGTTTTAAATATAATCATACTGCTCTACTTAATAAAACCTTGCCTACTACATTATCCTTATGTCCTATTCCTGACGTGTCCGGAGGTGTTTCCCAATTAAAGTGGACTAGATGTAAAAGAAGTAGACCACGATTATTATTAGAGGTAAAAGGTAGACATTATAGATACCTTGTCACTGACTAGAGGGTGCATGGAAATTTTCAGACTAAGTTTAGCCACTTTAGCCTACGATGGCATAAAAATAATCACAACATTTATGCTGATGGTAACGAAACTATTATTTGGCATGATGGTGGCTTGTCACCCTCTATGCCACATTTGGCCAACACCTCACAAATACAAAATCATATATGGAAGTTACTAGCTGCTGGCAAACCAATGTCTATTTTTACGGGAAACATGTCCTTAGATATCACTAATCCTTCTAATCCTTTCCACATATCTTTACATCAAAACAGATCTAGATATGTCATTGCTTGTGTTAAAAAACCTTACTTGTTGTTAGCGGGAATCTTTAAATGGGATAATAATACAGGAATAGTTAACTGTATGGGCAATTGTACATTTTTAAGCTGTATAAATACTACTTGGTGGCATAATAATTGGAATAAGACTCACTCCGATATATATATTTTAAGAGCTAGAAAAGAAACCTGGTTACCTATGAGCTTGACATTCATCTGGAGTAAATCTGCTGGGGTTACTCAAATTTACAAAGTAATGCAAGATCTTGTCCACCGCAGCTGGAGAGCGGTTGGGATCGTCATAACAGCAGTAGTGGGACTTGTGGCCATTGCTTCCACCGCCGCTGTTGCTGGACTGGCGTTACATCAGAGTATCCAAAATGCAGAGTTTGTGCAACAATGGAATGAACAATCTCACTTGTGGCAACAACAACGAGACATTGATGCTTATTTGACTGAACAAGTAGATAATTTAGAACAAGTGGTTTCTTGGATAGGGGATAGTGTTAAATACTCGAGCCTTGTTAAAATGTGACTGGAATACTACTCAATTTTGTATTACACCTGTTCCTTTTAACAGCACTGTACATAATTGGACAGAGATAAAAAGGCTTTTAATTGGCCATAACAATCTTTCCCTGGAAATATAAGAACTAACACACAATATTTCTGAAACATTTCGTAATCAGTTACCATTGTTGACTGGCGCAGATTTAATGACTGGTATTGCGCAAAGCTTGAAATCTTTAAACCCTATGTGTCCTGTAAAAACCTTACTGACTTCTGTTTCTAGTAATGTATTGATTGTTGTTTTTGCCTTTGTCATTTTCACAGTCTACAGGAAACGGTGCCAAAGGGCAAACACCAAATCCCAACGAGCCCAACATGTGATGGTGGTTTTGAAAAAAATTCAAACCTGTAAATAAGAAGGGGGAGATGTAGAGGACTATGTGTTCGCAAACGAGAAGTTCCCGATAAGCCCTGCTCTTGCAAACAAAGCAGGACATTCCTTTTCTGCAAACAAGAAGGATAAAGGAGCCAGCTGTAAGCAGCGGGCTCTGGGAACTGGTCAATGTTTTACTGATCTTGCGAGTCAAGGAAAGGTCAGAGAAGCAACACATGTCCCGTGACTTGGCAACATTCCACAAATGGCTGGATAAAATAAAGCAGTGTGTGCTGTTCGGCGCGGCCACCATGTATGTCTTGTCCTGTGTTGTCTTGTGTGTTCATTCTTTTGTTTAGGAAACACGTGGACCCCAACACCTGAGGCTTGGCTGAAGTTGCTTATCAGCTTCAGGAGATTTGGGGCTGAGATGATGGGGTTTTCTGAATATACAATCACACCATCTACAAACAGAGACAATTTGACTTCCTCTCTTCCTATCTGAATATGCCTTATTTCTTTCTTTTGACTGACTGTCCTGGCCAGAACTTCCAATACTATGTTGAATAGGAATGGTGATAAGGGAGGAGACCACTACTACTCCTGCTGCCCTCCTCCCCCCACCTTGCCTAGTTCACAAGACAGGAGAAAAGAGAGAGAGAAACAAAAGTAAGATAAATAGCCAGACAACCTTGGCACCACCACCCAGTCCTAGGAGTTAAACAAAGTAATAAGAATAACATCAACCTCTGGCCTAAACTACTTGTGTTATCTGTAAATTCCAGACACTGTATGAAAAAAGCATTGTAAAACTTTCTGTTCTGTTAGCTGATGCGTGTAGCCCCCCAGTCACGTTTCCCATGCTTGCTCGATTTATCACAACGCTTTCACGTGGACCCCTTAAAGTTGTAAGCCTTTAAAAAGGCCAAGTATTTCTTTCTCGAGGAGCTCGGTTCTTAAGACATGAGTGTGCCGACGCTCCCGGCTGAATAAAAAACCTCTTCCTTCTTTAATCTGGTGTCTGAGGAGTTTTGTCCATGGCTCGTCCTGCTACATTTCTTGGTCCTGCTACATTTCTTGGTTCCCTAACTGGAAAGTGAGGTGATTAATGGAGGGTCGAGGCAGCCCCTCAGGCAGCTTATGCCTGCCCTGTAGAGCATCCCTTCGGGGGACTCTGTCCAGCTTGAGCGATGTGGATCCTGAGAGCGCTTCCAGGTAGGCATTTGGCCTGGTGGAATACCTCCTCAAAGCAGTGCACAGCAGGCCCCCGTGGAGGACCAACACAGTGGCTGAATACCGGGAAGGAACTGGCACTTTAAGTCCGGACATCTGAAACTTGGTAAGGCTAGTCTTTGGAACTTGCCCACTCCATTTGAGTGGAAGCGTGGCCTGATCACCCACGGCGTGCCTGTACCAGCACTTTGGTTTTTGTTTTTGACTTGAATTGATTGCTTGATACTTTGGTTTTAGTTTTTGACTTGACTTGAATTGTTTGATACTTTGGTTTTGGTTTTGACCTGGCTCTGATTTCTGGATACTCTGATTTTGGTTTTGATTCTGGTTTGGTATAAACTGAAAAGATGTGTGTGTGCCCTTTTTACCCGTTCTTTGTTTTATGGTGTGTGTGTGGTGTGAGCGTGGTGTTTTGTCTCGAGGAAACATGGGTTAGACACAAAGTAAGCCCATTCTGCTAGGAACTATGTTGAAAAATTTTAAGAAAGGATGTAATGGAGACTATGGGGTTACTCGGACACCAGAAAAACTTAGAACTTTGTGTGAAAGAGATTGGCCAACATTAGAAGTGGGTTGGCCATCAGAAGAAAGCCTGGACAGGTTCCTTGTTTCTAAGGTATGGCACAAGGTAAATGGTAAGTCAGGACACTCAGACCAGTTCCCATACATAGACACTCGGTTACAGCTGGTGCTAGACTCCCCACAGTGGCTAAGAGGGCAGGCAGCAGCAGTGTTAGCAGCAAAGGGACAGATAGCCAAGGAAGGATCCTGCTCCACTCGCCAAGGGAAATCAACTCCTGAAGTTCTGTTCCACCCAACACCAGAAGATCCATTGCAGGAGATGGCACCAGTGATCCCAGTCGTCCCCTCCCCTTACCAGGGAGAGAGGCTCCCCACACTTGAGCCCACAGTGCTTGTGCCTCTGCAAGATAAACATATCTCTAGGCCACCCAGAGTAGACAAGAGAGGAGGTGAAGCATCAGGACAAACCCCTCCCTTGGTAGCTCATTTACGACCCAAAACTGGGGTACAAAAGCCCCTAAGAGTAACCAGTGTGCTTACTGTAAAGAAATGGGACATTGGAAGAACAAATGCCTTCAGCTAAAAGGAAAACAAGGAAAGACATTGATTTTCTTGTAGATACCGGTGCTGAACATTCTGTAGTAACCACCCCAGTTGCCCCCTTATCCAAAAAGATTATTGACATAATTGGAGCCACGGAGGTTTCAGCAAAGAAAACTTTCTGCTTGCCTCAGATTTGTACTGTAGGAGGACATAAAGTGATTCACCAGTTTTCGTACATGCCTGACTATTCCTTGCCCTTGTTGGGAAGGGACTTGCTTAGCAAGCTGAGAGCCACTATCTCTTTTACAGAGCACCGCTCTTTGCTGCTAAACTTACCTGGAATGGGAGCCATTATGACCCTTATGGTACCCTGAGAGGAGGAATGGAGACTTTTCCTAACTGAGCCGGGCCAAGAGATAAGACCAGCTCTGGCTAAGTGGTGGCCAAAAGTGTGCGTGGAAGACAACCCTCCAGGGTTGGCAGTCAACCAAGCCCCCATACTTATAGAAGTTAAGCCTGGCGCCCAGCCGGTTAGGCAAATCAATACCCGGTCCCCAGAGAAGCTCTTGAAGGTATCCAGGTCTATCTCAAGCTCCTAAGAACCCTTGGAATTAGTTTCTTGTCAGTATCCATGGAATACTCCCCTCCTGCCGGTTCCCAAGCCAGGGACCAAGGACTACAGGCTGGTACAGGATTTGCACTTGGTTAATCAAGCTACAGTGACTTTACATCCAACAGTACCTAACCCGTACACATTGTTGGAGTTGCTGCCAGCTGAGGACACCTAGTTCACCTGCTTGGACCTGAAAGACACTTTCTTTAGCGTCAGATTAGTCCCTGAGAGCCAGAAGCTGTTTGCCTTTCAGTGGGAAGATTCAGAGTCAGGTGTCACTACTCAGTACACTTGGACCCGGCTTCCCCAAGGGTTCAAGAACTCCCCCATCATCTTTGGGGAGGCATTGGCTCGAGACCTCCAGAAGTTTCCCACCAGAGACCTAGGCTGAGTGTTCCTCCAGTACATTGATGACCTTCTGCTGGGACACCTCACGGCAATCGGGTGTGCCAAAGGAACGGATGCCCTACTTTGGCACCTGGAGGACTGTGGGTATAAAGTGTCCAAGAAAAAAGCTCAGATCTGCTGACAGCAGGTATGTTACCTGGGATTTACTATCCGACAGGGGGAGCGCAGCCTGGGATCAGAAAGAAAGCAGGTCATTGGCAATCTACCGGAGCCTAAGAGCAGAAGGCAGGGGAGAAAATTCTTAGGAGCTCTGGGGTTTTGCAGACCGTGGATCCCAAACTTTGCAATATTAGCCAAGCCTTTGTATGAGGTCACAAAGTGGGGGACTGGGAACCTTTTAAATGGGGATCCCAACAACAGCAAGCTTTTCATGAGTTAAAGGAAAAACTTGTGTCAGCCCCAGCCTTGGGGCTACCTGATCTGACAAAGCCTTTTACGTTGTATGTGTCAGACAGAGAAAAGATGGCAGTTGGAGTTTTAACCTAAACTGTGGGTCCCTGGAAGAGCCCGGTGGCCTACCTGTCTAAACAACTAGACGGAGTTTCTAAAGGATGGCCTCCATGTTTGAGGGCCTTGGCAGCAACTGTCCTGCTAGTACAAGAAGCAGATAAGCTGACTCTTGGGCAAAACTTGAACATAAAGGCCCCACATGCTGTGGTGACTTTAACGAATACTAAAGGACATCATTGGTTAACTAATGCTAGACTCACCAAGTACCAAAGCTTGCTCTGTGAAAATCCCTGTATAACCACTGAAGTTTATAGCACCCTGAACCCACCACCTTGCTCCCAGTATCAGAGAGCCCTGTCAAGCATGACTGTGTAGAAGTGTTGGACTCAGTTTACTCTAGCAGGCCTGACCTCTGGGACCAGCCTTGGGCATCAGTAGACTGGAAAAGAGCAAAAAGGAAAAGAAAGACTAAGAGTAAGTGTAAAAAAAGAGAAATTAGCCATGTGAGAAGACGTGGACATGGATGTAAATGAGAAGGAAGTCAAGTTAGGCAAGGATTCAAGAGCCGGACAAGGCTAGAGAGATATTAATGTGCGAGATGTAAAAAAAAAAAAGGACACTAGAAGGATAAATGTTCAAAAAGCCAATAAAGGAAATGGCCAACGGCTGCCGCACCTTGAAGGAACCAGATACTGCTCTGATCAGACTGACAGGAGCTGAAGAATGTAAAGACTAGGGCAGACTAGGCACCTTCTCATTAGGCTCCCAGGAGCCCATGGTCACATTAGAAGTTAAAAGCAGTAAGATTCTGCCGTATCTGGATTCCAATTTCTCACTGAAGGCTAAGCCACTAGATAGAGTTACAAAGCGGGGATGGGGAGAAAACCCCTCCTCTAAGAAACTTAAACAAGAAAAAGAGCCATACCTTGTGAAAACTTGCTTATAGACTTTACAGAACCGCCCTATGCTGGAAACTATTGTACATGCTAGCGCTTGTTTGCTCATTTAAAATAAAATCAGGTTTTTGCCTATGGTCCTCTGAGTCAGGTGCACCCCCACCAAACAAACTAGGTATTTGCCCTATAAGATTTTGTTCTGTCGGCCATCCCCAAATCATAAGTTAAATTAAAGGTGACCTCCAGAAACTAAAGAAATTAACCGTAGGAAAGCAAATGCAGGCTTTAAAAATAGCCATACAAAGTGTTCATAATTAAATAAATGAAAATACCTATAAGCCTGACACCCCTTTAAATCTAGTGACTGTGTAAAATCTAATTTTTGTAAGACCCATATAGGATGGGCTCTATACTCTAAACTTGTCTACTCCCACTGCTGTTAAAGTTACAGGTGTTGTGTCTTGGATCCATCACAGTCAGCTAACACCGGCAGCTCAGGAGAAGTGGACCAGCCAGCAGGACACAGATCATCCAACCCGACTGATCCTGAGAAGAGACTAAGCTGCTGCTGAGGATGACAGCCCTGTTCTGGTCACTCCGGAGGCTGACCAGTCTACGCATGGCTGAAGCTTAAGGAGACAACAAGCACTGCTCTAGTCACACACTGGCAGCTGACTAGTCTATGCACGGCCGAAGCTTGAGGACTCATCAAGCAAGTAAATGTAGTTAAAAATCTTAAGACTAATAGTTTTCCTGTAATACTGTTTTCCTATTGTTCTTTTGCTGTATTCACCTTTTTCCCAGGTAGAGACCTCTTTTGCCCTTGCTGTACATTGTTTTGTTGTTACCCCCCCCCATAACCATGCTAGAAGAAACACCTATACAAGGTGTCCCCACTCTACACATACTACTTAGGAAACCCAGACCTATCCAGCCCAGCAACAATTCCGGGTCTTACAGTCATTCCTTAAACATATAAACCAGAAGTTACCAGAAACTCTTTCATTAGTGAAAACAGAAAAAGCCTATTTGCTCAGTCGGCTGAAAACATTGCTGGCAGCCTAGATATTTCTTCATGTTATGTTTATTAAATGGCTAACATAAGAGACCAATGGCCTTGAGAAGCAAAAGAGTTAATGCCTCAAGATTACTTTAATTCTTTCCACAAACAGATGTCTCAAGTTCAAGTATCTGGCTCTTAAAAACTTCTGTTATTAAAAAATACTGTGTTACTCACTAAGAAAAAGCTTTTAAGACCCAGTGACAAAACTAACCTGCTTAGGACATGACAAAGTTGATACGTGTGCCTGTACAAGTTTAACACAGGTTTGTTCCTAGGTCTTCATTTAGAAAATAGTTTCCAGCTATAAAAATTTAAAACCCTCATTATAAGTATATTGCTGGTAATAGAAAGTTGCTTGCTGCTCCCCTGTGTATTACACTTGTTCCTTCAAATGATAAAAGGTTTTGTAGCTACCATGGTTCATCAGAAAACTTCAACACAAGTGTATTACATAAAACACTATTGTTCTGTCTTGTAAAGAGACTCAGAAAGTAAAAATAAAAGTGAGAACTCCCACTAATTAGTGAAAATTCCCAAAGTGGGGGATAAGACAGGAGACTTCTACTACTCCTGCTGCCCTCCTCCCCCCACCTTGCCTAGTTCACAAGACAGGAGAAAAGAGAGAGAGAAACAAAAGTAAGACAAATAGCCAGACAACCTTGGCACCACCACCCAGTCCTAGGAGTTAAACAAAGTAATAAGAATAACATCAACCTCTGGCCTAAACTACTTGTGTTATCTGTAAATTCCAGACACTGTATGAAAAAAGCATTGTAAAACTTTCTGTTCTGTTAGCTGACGCATGTAGCCCCCCAGTCACGTTTCCCACACTTGCTCGATTTATCACGACCCTTTCACGTGGACCCCTTAAAGTTGTAAGCCTTTAAAAAGGCCAACTATTTCTTTCTTGGGGAGCTCGGATCTTAAGACGTGAGTCTGTCGATGCTCCCGGCTGAATAAAAAACCTCTTCCTTCTTTAATCCGGTGTCTAAGGAGTTTTGTCTGCAGCTCGTCCTGCTACAGTGACAGAGGGCATCCTTGTCTTGTGCCGGTTTTCGAAGGAAATGTTTCCAGTGTTTGCCCATTCAATATGATATTGGCTGTGGGTTTGCCATAAATAGCTCTTATTATGTTGAGATAGGTTCCATCAATACATAATTCACTGAGAGTTTTTACCCATGAAGAAGTGCTGAATTTTATTGAAGGCCTTTTCTGCTTCTATTGAGATAATAATGTGGTTTTTGTCATTGGTTCTGTTTGTGTGATGGATTACGTTATTGATTTGCATAAGTTGAACCAGCCTTGCATCCCAGGGATTAAGCCCACTTGATCTTGATGGATAAGCTTTTTGATGTGCTGCTGGATTCGGTTTGCCAGTATTTTATTGAGGATTTTTGCATCAATGTTCATCAGGGATATGGGCCTGAAATTTTCCTTTTTTGTTGTGTCTTTGCCAGGTTTTGGTTTCAGGATGATGCTGGCCTCATAAAATGAGTTAGGGAGGATTCCCTCTTTTTCTATTGTTTGAAATAGTTTCAGAAGGAATGGTACCAGCTCCTCTTTGTACTTTTGGTAGAATTCGGCTGTGAATCAATCTGGTCCTGGACTTCTTTGGGTTGGTACGCTATTAATTACTGCCTCAATTTTAGAACTTGTTATTGGCCTATTCAGAGATTCGATTTCTTCCTGGTTTGGACTTGGGAGGGTGTATATGTCCAGAAATTTATCCATTTCTTCTAGATTTTCTAGTTAATTTGTGCAGAGGTATTTATAGTATTCTCTAATGGTAGTTTTTATTTCTGTGGGATCAATGATGATATCCCCTTTATCATTTTTTTATTCCATCTATTTGATTTTTCTCTCTTTTCTCCTTTATTAGTCTGGCCAGCAGTCTATTTCTTTTTGTTGATCTTTTCAAAAAACCAGCTCCTGGATTCATTGATTTTTTTGATGGATTTTTTTATGTCTCTATCTCCTTCAGCTCTGCTCTGATCTTAGTTAATTCTTGTCTTCTGCTAGCTATTGAATTTGCTCTTGCTTCTCTCGTTCTTTTAATTGTGATGTTAGGGTGTCGATATTAGATCTTTCCAGCTTTCTCTTGCGGGAATTTAGTGCTATAAATTTCCCTCTACACACTACTTTAGGTGTGTCATATTTTACATTTTAAGCCCTCAACCTTTGTTTTTCATCAGGGTAGTCTTGACTGTTTTATGTTTATGTAAACTGTAAAATTGACTACACAGTTTTTACACAGCTTTTGCCAAAATATTTTATTGAGAATGTACAAACCTGTAAGTCAATTGGGAGGGAAGTTACATTGTAGTAATACATAGCCACAAAACAAAACCCCAAAAAACATCCAAACTAGACTAAAACATTTTAATAAAAACAAAAAGAACAAACTGGCAACAAATATGTGCAATTTATATTACAGAGATGCTCACATCTCCAATCTAAAGAGAGCTTTTAGAAGTTGATTTAAAATATGGCAAAACACATTATCCCGCACTTCACAGAAAATATAAATTTAAACAGCTGTTAACACATGAACATATTATCAAGCTCAGATATAATAAAAATTAAATATTTGACAACAGATTCTACAGTTTGAAATGGAAAAGTGTTTTTCTTTTATCCAGGCCCACAAGTCCAGTTTCTTGTGCCCCCTCACTGTAATGGGGGTTGTCATCGGCCCCCCCAGGATATGGGAAGCACAGAGCAGGTGGTGGCTGAAGGTGGGGTATCCTGTGAAACCAGCTTTAAGATCAGAGCCCTTGGTCCCTTGTATTGTAATCAGCTGGCTCAGGAAGAAGACCTGGCTGTCCAGAGTTCTATGCCTATTTGTCCTGGGCATATCAGGAGACCTGAGCACCCAAGAGGACCCAAAACCACCCCACCCCAATATATCATCCACTATTGAGGACTATGACACCAAATTCTCACAGAGAATATGCTTATGCAGTTTTACATTTAATTTCTCATTACAATTGGGAAACTGAGGCACCCTAAGAGGCAGGGACTGGTCCAGATCTCAGGAGTTGGGCAGGGTCCAGAGCATTAGGGAGGAGTCCAGCTTCCTATGCCTTGGCTCTATCTCACCTATCAGGTTTGCTTTGGAAATTACAGTCCGTAGCTACACATTTAGGGGAACAGAGAATGAGCAGATACAGGGTTTTGCTTCACATGGGGCCCTCTCCATGTCAGTTTCAAGATGACAGGACTGGGGTTCTGCCATCCACCTATGTGGGCACCTGGAAGTAAAGTGAGCTATGCTCCACCTCAGCCTAATATAATGGCTACAAAAAAGGCTGTTTTCTTCCTCACATATAGGGTACTTGAAGTGGGTGACCTCAATGATTTCACAGACTCATAAGCGTCCACCAGCCTTGGTTCTTCATTAGTGAACCAAGACACTTTGCTCTGAGACTGTGAAAAAATGTGTCCACTCTCTGCAGGTCCTTCAAGTCAGAGGGTGGCATGGCCACTCCACAGGCATCTTGGGCAGATGAAGATGGAATAAAGCTAAATGTGCAAGAGCATTGGACTCAGTGTCTGAAGTCCAGGGAAAATCCCAGCTCCTGTTGGGTTCTCAAGGTCCTCATTTGAAAGTGGTAGAAAATTTCACTGGATAAGGGGAGGATTCCTCATAAATATCACATGCCAAAAGGTAGAGGCATAGAGAAGGCAATGGGGGATGCCAACGTCACTCATTGTACTTGGAGCCTTCATATCCTGCTACCTTGTCCCCTAAGACCTTGGAGAACCAGT
Organism: Mandrillus leucophaeus; assembly: GCF_000951045.1. Lineage (NCBI taxonomy): Eukaryota > Metazoa > Chordata > Mammalia > Primates > Cercopithecidae > Mandrillus > Mandrillus leucophaeus. The sequence goes on along the minus strand of NW_012101560.1, from coordinate 165,114 downwards.
GTCTTGAGGACACAAAAATAAAGGTACCCGATTTGTTCCATGATGCTCCTGCATGGGGCTGTAGTGTTAGTGATGACCTGGAGGTGGTTACAGCCTGCTGTGTTTCTGGTGCCCACTGAGCTTTGCTGGAGCAAGTAAGAGTCACACACCTCATGTTATCAATGATCTGCATATTATCAAGTGGTCAAAAGAGGAAGGGATATTAGAGATACCCCATATAATCACTTAGCCAGTCTTTTTTTCCCTTGCACTCACCCTTTGCCAGCTACTCTGGGGGGCCCAACACGTGGTACAGAAAATTATTGCATTATGTCTGCACCACCCCACCCAGAAGCAAACAGTGTGAGGACAGCTGGACAAAGGCACTAAAGCATGTATATGTGAAAGAAAAGAGCAAGGACTATAAAATAAAGTAGAACGTTGAGAAGAAGAGCTGAAAAATTATTGCATGGGGGACCCAGGGCCTCACTGAGGTGACTTTTAATCCATGATGAGAATGACAATAGGGAGGCATCCCTGCACAAGAATGTGTCAGGGAGAAGTCAACCTTGGAGAAGAGACTCACAGATGTGAGCTTGGCAGAGATTAGAAAGGGACTAGTTTGGCTGCAGACAGCCTGAGGAAGAGATAAACAGAGGGATGGCAAATCCTGGGGCCTGGGAGATGAGTCTAGATATCTGTTCCTTTCTGACAACATTGCCCTAAAACTGAGCACTTTTCAACAACGTATACTATCTCACAATTTGTGTGGACCAGAATCTGGACACAGTTTAGTTGGGTACCTCTGCTTTCAGGTCTTTTATGAGATTGAGGCTGTGGTCTCAACTGAAGCTAGACTGGGAAAGCATCTGCCTTTAAGCTCTCATGTGAAAATTGGCAGGTGTTAGCGTGGACAGAGAGCCTGACTTTCCTTCTCTCTACTGGTCTAAGCACTCCCTCAGCTCTTTGTTATGTGGGTCTCTAAATGGAGCATCTCATAGCATTGGAGCTTGCTTCCTCATTTGAGGAATACAATAGAGAGACAGAATTAGACAAAAAGGTTCACATAAAAAGATTGAGGGAGCAAGTAGGAAAAACCCAGTAGGAGATGTTGGGGTGATCAGACCCAACACAAGGTTGTGAGGGTGATGAAGTCTGGTGGAGTCAAAAGATTGAGAAAAAGTTTGAGAAGTAAAGTGGCACACGGGGGCCACCGCAATCGTGGAGGCTGTGAAGGCCCCGAGCTCCGGGAGCCCATGCTATTTATTGGTAGTCCAGCAAAGAAACAGGCGGTGAGAATGTGGAGGTCAAATGGGCGCATTGCATTAAGCACACGATTTACAGCTGTGATGGTTTAGCATTTGCTCTGCTACTTGAGATAATGGAGAGCAGGTTCTTTAAACTCAAGATACAATGGATCCTGGGAGAGCAAGGAGGAAGGAGCCAGCAACTCTAAACACATTCCAGAGCCACAAGCCCTGGATTCTATCTAAGCCACAAGGAATTTTATGCCCTAGGCTTAGATTATGGTGCATCAGGGTAGCCTTCCACCCTTTAGCACAGAGCTTGGTGCTACTAAGGCCACAAGGTGTTTTAGACCCAGACCCTTTTACATTATGTCACACATGCAAGCCCTGCCTCAGCTTCTCCCAACACTCAAATTTTCCCAACATGCCCCCCCTTCTCTTTTTTGTAAAAGAGAAGGTATCATTATTACTAGCATAAAAGGTGGCCCCTTTAATTGAGCAAGGCGATTGCAGGCTGTGCAGCCCTTAATTGCCAGTTGGTGATCCAGTTTCATTTTTCTTAGCGCTTATTCAAACTGGAGTCGCTCTGGTTTGAATGCTTCCCACATACCTCCCCTTTCCCTTTTATAAGACCCTTAATCCTAGGGGTTGCAGAAGGATGAAGGTCCATCTTCTCTAACTTCATGTGGAATAGGGGCTATGATATTCCTAACTATTAGGGTCTCTTGTATTCAGGGTAGAGAGGAGCTCAGTCAGAAAGCGTTGGTCTGTTAAACATCTGTAGGTAAAACCCTGGCGCTCCAGCAGTTTTTCAGCTTCCTGTGCTGTTTTCTCGATCTGTCCCCATGTTGTGGGGGTTGCACCCACACGGTTCATCCCCTGCAAAACCACAATCATACCCTCACCCCCACGTTAGTAAATCTAATGAAACAGAAGAAAAATCTTGTGACTGTAGCCAGGAGGCCACTGATAATGAGAAAGAAGCCCCTTCTAACCGAAGGCACAGGGAAAGCAAATCGAGGCTTTTAAAACCTTCAATTCGCACTGCAGAGATGGGTCCACTAGATGCTGTGGCTCATGATAGATCTTCAGATGTTTGGTGGGTACCCACACAGGCACCGGTGGACCTGGAGAGACACAAGCAAATCCTCTTCCCCATATAATTATCTTTCCCTTTTCCCAGCTCTTTGTATGTGACCGTATCTTTTTCTAAAGGTCTGTGGCATTAGGATGAGTTAGAGAATGGAATGCTTGTGTATCAACAAAGACTGCAGACCAATACGTCCACCCTTTAAGTTTAAAGGACCAAACGTTCCTGTTGGAGAGAAAATAAAGAGTATTTTTTATCCTTGCCTCCCTCCCCACTATTCCTTTTATATTTGCCCTTTGAGCCATAGCTAATTTCCATAATTCAGAATGTTCTTGTCTGTCCCTGCAAATCTCTGCTAGTCTTTGCTAGTCTCTACTTTTGCACCTCGTTAGGGCACTGATCTTATATTGCTTGTCTTCATATATCCCTATCTGTCCCTGTCTTTTCCTACCTATCTCCATTTCTCTCTCTATCTCCTTTGCTCTAACTCTTCCTTAGCTCTTGAGAGACACCTCAACAAACCGAGGCATACCCGGCACACCCAGTGCCCTTAAAAACACGCAATAGTTGTCCCCTGCCACAGCAGGCAGTGCTGCTGTAGACCTCTGCAGCACAACTCCCATCTCCTTACTTGTTAGGGAGTCACCAAAAAAGGTCCCCATGAGAGTTAGGGGACTCTTGCCCTCAGGAACAGTTGGTCTATTACTTGAAAGATCTAGAGGTGTCACTCTGCATATGGGAATGATTGGTTCTGATTATACCAGAAAAATTCAATTATTAGTTCCTCAACTCCGTGGTCTGCTTCCCTAGGAGAAAGAATTGTTCTTCCCAGAACAGTGTCTTAAAACTCTGTCGTGAAGTCTTAATTTTTTTTTTTGCACCAATGTAGTAGTAGAGGTTGAACATTCCCATCATAAAAGCCACAAACACCACAATGAACACATTCAGCCCATGTCATGAGTGTGTTTCATTATACCTGTTTTTCTCTAGCAGAGGCAAGTTAACCATGAAACTGAAGCTTCAAAATGACTTTACTTGCCCCATGTAAAGCAGCCCATGATTTTTCTGGGGACTACTGCCAATCAGCCCTGTGTGTCAATCTGTAAGCATCCAACAGCAGGTCTACTGTACAAATAGGTCTTTTGGCAGACACTTAACCCAATATACTGCCTTTCCTGTTGGATTAGTACTGCCAAAGCCTCCTGTTCTTTTCACTGTGCTGCTTCCCAGCTTTATATCAACAACTGAGCAATTCTTTCTCTTAGGGAAGCAGACCACAGAGTTGAGGAACTAATAATTGAATTTCTCTGGTATAATTAGAACCAATGATTCCCATATGCAGAGTGACATCTCCAGATCTTTCAAGTAATAGACTGTTCCTGAGGGCAAGGGTCCCCTAACTCTCGTAGGGACATTTTTGGGGGACTGCCCAGGAAGTAAGGAGACGGGAACTGTACTGCAGAGGTCTACGGCAGCACTGCCTGCTGTGGCAGAGGACAATTGTTGTGTTTTTAAGGGCACTGTGTGTGCCAGGTATACCTCAGTTTGTTGAGGTGTCTCTCAATAAACAAGTCTCAAATTCCACTAGGTCTAAGTACTACCAATTGCTCCAGGTTTTAATGTTGCAACTACAAGGGTGGTAAGTTTTGTAGCTAATTCATATTCTCACCCAGTAAGGGGAGAAAGAGGAAGTGGCCATTCACTTAGTTCAGCAGGTGGAGCCAACGGGCTAGTAAAACATACTTCTTTCAGTTTCCCTTTCTTTAATTTCCTCTGGTTTCTGTTCCTCACATTCAGAATCTGAAGTTAGTTTTTTTACACTCGTCCTCCTCTTCCTCATCTGAGTCTGCCTCATCATCTGTTTGAAATGGCTCCAGAACTGCTTTTATTAGAGGCTACATTGACCAAACTTAGACTGGAATTTTTGCTCCATCTTTATATGCTTTTTAAAATCTCCACTAATTCCCTCCCATTCATCCAACACCATAGTCCCTTGTTCTGGGAACCATGGGCAAAACTGCTTTACTGCACTAAAGAGTGAGTGATAACAAATTTTGAGTACTAACTTTCACTCCCCTTCTTTGTAATAAGCGCCTTAAGAAATTTAAATAAGCAGGATGTCTCTTTCACTTAGTCCCATTGTTACCCTGGTTCTTCCGAGCTCTCAGCTTTCCTACCTAGCTTCTTTTAGACGTCCTTGGGTGTCCTTTGGTGATGGGCCCTCCGCTTTCACACACTCTAGCGTTCCTTCACTGGGGTCTTTGTCACCCCACGTTGGGTGTCAGGAATGTTGTGATGATCAGACCCAACACCAGGTCGTGGGGGCAACGAAGTCTGGTGGAGTCAAAGGATTGAGAAAAAGACAGTTTGAGAGGTAAAGAGGGACCAAGGGGTCATCACGATTATGGAAGCTGCCAAGGCCCCCGAGCTCTGGGAGCCCATGCTATTTATTGGTAACCCAACAAAGAAACAGGTGGTGAGAATGTGGAAGTCAAATGGGCGCATTGCATTAAGCACATGATTCACAGCTGTGACGGTTTAGCATTTGCTCTGCTACTTGAGATAATGGAGAGCAGGTTCTTTTAACTCAAGACACAATTGATCCTGGGAGAGCAAGGAGGAAGGAGCCAGCCAGTCTAGACACATTCCAGAGCCACCAGCCCTGGATTCTATCCAAGCCATGAGGGATTTTATGCCCTGGGCTTACATTATGGTGCATCAGGGTAGCCCTCTACCCTTTAGCACAAAGCTTGGTGTTACAAAGGCCACAAGGGGTTTTAGATCCTGGACCCCGGACATGTTCCAAGACTTTTACATTATGTCAGACATGCACGCCCTGCCTCAGCTTCTCCAAACACTCAGCTTTTCCCAACAAGGAGAAAAATTACAGCTTTAAAAAAAATCTTGGCCTGGCGTCGTGGCTCCTGTCTGTAATCCCAGAACTTTGGGATGCCGTGACGGGTGGACAGCCTGAGGCCAGGGGTTCAAAACCAACCTGGCCAACATGGTGGACTCCATCTCTACTGAAAATACAAAATGATCCAGGTGTGGTGGTGCATTCCTGTAATCCCAGCTACTTGGGAGGCTGAGGCAGGAAAATCACTTGAACCTGGAAGGTGGAGGTTGCAGTGAGCTGAGATCGTGCCACTGCACTCCAACCTGGGAAATAAGAGTGAAACTCTATCTCAAAAAACAAACCAACAAACAAAAACTTGAGAGTTACAATAAATTTTCTCCTGTATTTGTGTTAAAATTGTAACCTCCAGTGTAATGCTATAAGAAGGTAGGATGTAATTAACTCCTGAGGGTGGTGCCTTCATAATGCAGATTACTGGCTTTACACAAGACACTGCAGAGGGCTCTCATCCTCCTTCTGCAAAATAAGGATAAATTCTGAAGTGTGCAGTCTGAAATTCAGAAGAGAGTCATCACAAGAACTCAACCATTCTGACACCCTGATCTCAAATTTTGAACCTCTAGAAGTGTGAGAAATTAAGTCCTGTTGTCTACAAGCTGCCTATCCATGGTTCTTTGGTATAGCATCCTGAACTAATACAAAAGTGATACCCTTTTCTGTATTTCATTGGACGGAAGCTGAATTTGTGTCCCTACACTGTTAAAAAATGACTTAAAAATGGATTTTCAGAATGAAAAATAAGAAATGGCTTGTTGAAACACGAAAATTTTCTCTGCTTATAAGATTTTTAAAAATTGGCTGAAATTGGTTGGAACCAATATGGCCAACTGAAGTCCATGAAGAATGAGTTTGCTGATGTTAGAGCCCAAATTTCCATTGTGTGTCGCATACTAACTCTCCCTGATTTGAATGTGACTTGTGAGGAAGCAAGAAGAGGTGATTGTGCATGTCTTACGACTTTTTATATTCCTACTTTCCTTCCAGCAATCCCCTACAAAACCCACCTCTTATGCCTTTTCTAATCACTGCCTTAAAGTCAGTATAAGAAAACAAATTTGAGCTGGACTCCTATCTCCTTGTTGGCCAACCCACAAGATGATATTTTCCTCAAAACCCAAGTGCCATACTACTGCCATCAGGCAGTAGGCACTTTTTGTTCAATAACAAACAGAGTCACTAACCACCTAGTGCTGAGAGACTTTGTGAAGACTTCCCCTGACATAGGCGAGATAAGGTGCATGGATATGATTCTAAATATAAAGAGAAAGCACTAGAAAGGTGAATGCCTGTTTTAGTCCATTCTCATACTGCAATGATAAAGTACCTGAGACTGGGTAATTTATAAAGAAAAGAGGTTTAATTGACTCACAGTTCCACATAATGAGGGGACGCCTCAGAAACCTTCCAATTATGGTGGCTGACACGTAAAGTGAGTGAGAGTAGGGGATATATCAGATGCTTATTAAACCGTCAGATATCGTGAGAACTTACTATCACAAGAACAGCATGAGGAAAACCCATCCCTATAATCCAATCATCTCCTCTCAAGTTTGTCCCTTAACACCTGGGGGTTATAATACAAAATGAGGTCTGGGTGGGGACACACAGCTAAACTATATGAATGCCAGAGGACAGTATCTACATTTACTTTCAACTTCTTACTGGAGCAGAATGAAAATGAGGCCCAGTGGAGAAGTGACTTTCCCAAGATCACCTTGCCAGACCTCAGGCCTGTTTGAGTTGTGGTCCAGGCTACCTCCCACCTATTCTCCTAATGCTTCCATCTCTAAGGGTGTGCATTATCTACAGGTGACAGCACACCATGGTTTTTATGTTTTATCTTATATACACCTGATACATTCCCTAGGAAGCAGATGTTAGCATCATCCCCACTGTGCCTACTAGGAGGCTCGGGAAGCCTCAAATACACAATGGCTTTTCTTGGGTCCCAGAGATGGTAAGAAAAACGGGTTATGGTTTAGCTATCTCTTCTATCCTGGAACCCAGGCTGCATTCAGGTCTTTCCAGGGAATTAAGGGGAAGTTGTGTTTTCATAATTGTGTACAAATAAAGAATTGACGTAGGAGAGGAGACTAGTAATCAGTAGCATAGTAGGGCCTTTGGGTAGGTCTTATAAAAAGAAGGGGCCCAGTGGATGGAACCTTGAAGAGTTTAACACACTTCCTTGGTGACAGAACCCAACAGCAGTTAAGAAACCAGGAACCCACATTCTTGAGACAGCTCTGTATCCGCCTACATTGATGAGAGGTGCTCAAGAGAGCAAGGTGTTCTTTCATTGTGCCTTGACATTTCTGAGTTTAGCCTTACAAAGGCTTAATGTAAAAGCCTTATCTGATAACACAGATATCAACTCAGCCCTCATCCCTGATGCCCCAGCTATTGGCCCGGTGCACTTACAGATAACATAGGGCAGCCCAGGCCAGGCCCCTCCAGGCCAGGCCTCTCTTGTCAACTCATCTGGGCAGTCTCATGCCACATCTTAGTACCATGAGTAGTAGGGGGAACAAGAGGGAGGACACCCTTCTTGGACTGAAGCAGATTGTCAGGTGCTGGAACTCTTGTGTATCTGTCATATTTATACCCAGGTCATAGCTGGCAGAATAAAAAGAAGAGAGTTGGAGACTAAGTCTGTGTACTCAGATGTGAATTTCAAGACTTTAACTTGTCCTCTGGTTTCCTTCCTTGCTAGAGATTTAGACAGATTCTCCTTATGTGCCTAATCTGAAAAGCAAAATTTCTTTTCTTTCTTTATTTTACTTATTTTTATTTATTTATTTATTTGAGATGGAGTCTCACTCTGTCACCCAGGCTGGAGTGCAGAGAAAAGCAGAATTTCTAATGGAGGTGTCACATATGATGAAAACAAGGCAGACCACTGCTTTTTCTTTGCGTGGCTTCTAGACATTTTTTACAGAGCTGCATTCAGATTAATAAGGAGCTCTTTGATGAGGCCAACTCCTCCCTGTTTTTGGAAAAAGAGCAGGTGCACTCCACCAGCAACCACAGTCAGCACTGAGCTGTGGTGAGAGCAGTCACATAGGGGTCTCTATAGACAGAAACCCAAGAAGACCAGGACAGACCCAGGACCCAGACTCAAATATGAAAACTCTCTGGGCTTTGTCCTACGGCCTTCCCATAAGTAACTCATAGTCTTGTTCCAATGGAATCTGGCCTTCATTAGTCTCAGTGGTGTCTCTGTTCACATAGTTGTGCGAATAACGGTAAAGACTTTTGTGTTGTTTTCACTTTACATTAGTTCGTATTTATGCATGTGGCTGGAGTTTGTATTAGTTTCCTGCCCCAGGTATCCCCTGCAGCATACAGCTCCAGTCCTACCAGACCCTCAAAACTTAAAATCTAACGCTATTACTAGAGACGATTTTGCATGAAAATGGAGAAAGGGTTACACACACAAAGAAAGGTTAAACTACTCTATGCATGTTTCTGCAATGTGTTATCTCAGGAACTCTTCCCTGTAGCCCATCAGGACAGGAGCTGGGCTCTCACCTTTTCATAATTTTCCATAAGGGAGATTCTTCCCCACAGTGTTTAGCCTTCTGACGCTGGTACAGTCTGAGATGATGACATTCTACTTTCATGTCCGTCATGCTGAAGGGAATATTCTGTGAATGTCTAATAGTCTAGAATCATTTGCTAGGGTGAACCCCATCCTTGGTGCTCACTTTTCTGTTATCTTATAATTACCTTTATTTTAAGCAAACTCATATCTATTTTATCTATTTTATTTTTCTGTTTACTTATTTTGATGTATGGAAAAACATATATATATACACACACACACACACACACACATTTATTTACTTGTTTATTTATTTATTTATTTATTTATTTATTTATTTAGAGACAGGGGCCCCCTCTGTCTCCCAAGCTGCAGTAGAGTGGTAGAGTGGAGTGATCATGGCTCATTGGAGCCTCAAACTCTTGGCTCAAATGATTCTCTCATCTCAGCCTCCTGTGCCACCATGCCTGGCTAGTTGCCTTTAATTTTTTGTAAAGAATGAGTCTCATTATGCTGCCTAGGCTGGTCTGAAATTCCTGGGCCCAAGCAATTCTCTCATCTCAACCTCCCAAAGTACTAGGATTAAAAGCATGAGCCACTGTGCTTAGCTGTGCCTACTTTAAAAAACTGAGAATAAAAAATAGATAAATCTTTGCCAAATTAAAAAACAAAAAGCAATAGTTTCCAGGTCTTAGATAAAGACAATTTTGTGTCACAAATAATGACAAAAGACTATTTAGCTGTTAAAATGATTTCAAAGAAATCAAAGAAGCAGAGAAAAAAGGTACATATAAAAGTTTTCCAGGCCAGGCACAGTGGCTCATGCCTGTAATCCCAGCATTTGGGGAGTCCAAGGCAGGAGGGTCTCTTGAAACCAAATGTTCAAGCCCAGTACAGGCAACATGGTGAGATTCTGTCACTACAAAAAAAAATAAAATAAAGCTGGTTGGGCAAGGTGGCTCATGCCTGTAATCCCAGCACTTTGGGAATCTGAGGGAGGTGGATAATGATGTCAGGAGTTTGAGACCAGCCTGGCCAAAATGGTGAAACCCTGTCTCTACTAAAAATAGTAATAAAAAAAAATTAGCCAGGCATGGTGGTGTGTGACTGTAATCCCAGCTACTCAAAAGGCTGAGGCAGGAGAATTGCTTGAACCTGGGAGGTGGAGGTTACAGTGAGCCGAGATCATGCCACTACACTCCAGCCTGGCCCACAGAGTAAGATTTTGTCTCAAAATGTATATATATATAAAGTTAGCCAGGCATGGTGGTGCATACCGATAGTCCTAGGTAATTGAGAGGTTGAGGCAGGAGGACTGCTAAAACCCCAGAGGTTAAGGTTACAGTGAGCTATGGTTGTGCCATTGCACTTCAGGCTAAGTAAAAGAGTAAGATTCTGTCTCAAAAAATTAATTAATAATAAAAGTTTTCTAAAGTACATTGTTTAAGAAAAGGGAAAAGAAAAAATCTCTTCTCTTATTTTCAAATGGTAGAATAGAGACTCTCATTTCTAATTTGTATTTGGTTCTGCAAAAACTAGGTCTAGGCCCATGGTCTTGAACTACTGGACATCTGAATTTTAGTAGGTGCTGGATTCAGGCAACTGAGAAGCAGTTTTGGGAACACTGTGTGCACATAAAAAAAGGGTTTGTGGGGAACTAAAAGGCAAAAGAGGGGAAGGTGCTATTAAGAACTCACAAGTGGGAGACAGTACAGGGTTGGTGGAAGGACTGGTTCATGCTACAGATGCTGACCCAGCTGAGGCTTTGCTCTGACTTATTTCTATATCCACACAGGAAGATGAGATTATGATCAGGGGGCACAGAAGCCTGTGATGGTGAAAAAAAACAGGTTGCTACTGCAGATTCGGTGTCTGAGGTAGAGCATATGCCAGGAGTCTTATAGGCACGTGTGTGGGTTTTTGGTGTGAAAGTCTATGAGGAAAGGTAGCGTGGGCAACAATCTTGATGCCGAAACCTTGTCCTGGGAGGGACTTGACCACATCAACAGCAGTGGGTATGTTCAGTGGGTGAAAACCATGTGGTGGCCACAGGTTGGCAGGAGGGTAGAAGGCATCTGTTCTCAGGACTTCTTCCCTCAGAGTCCTCAGTCCTTCTCACCCTGGGAGGACAGCTGGAACCACAGGGCAATGCATGGTGTAGCAGCCTGTGTGCAGAGCAGAGCCTACCTTTCCCAAGGAATCTGCAGTCTCTCTCTAGCCCAGGCCCCAACAATGTCTTTCTTTTTACAATACTTCTGACTCTAAATGTGTAAAGTTTCCTGGAAACCAACTGATTCTCCAACACCTACATGTTGCCCAAAAATTTAATTCTGACACAACTTAGAGTTTGCATGGACCCCGCAAAATCAGGGCTCAGTCCCACATCACCGCTGTCACTGCAGAGGTGAGTCACATGTCCTGGAATCCCGTCTTTACTTCTGAGCTACTGCCTATAAATCTGAGACTACCATACACCCCTTTTCAAGTTAAATAATTTGATAGAACTACTCAAAAAAAAAACTCAATAAATAACTCTAACTATATTTACCAATTTATTATAAAAATACCACTCAGAAACAGACAAATGGAAGAGATGTCTAGGGCAAGGAACAGTGGTGGGGGAATGTAATCCTGGAAATAGCTATAGTTGAAGAAATTCTCCCATTCTTAGTGAAGAGAAATGTGCTTCCCATTATGACTTTGAGAATGCCCCCTTTTTTTTCACCTATCACAAAGTTGGACACAGATTGAAATTTTTCATTTTTAAAAAAGAACAACCAGGTCAGTAATTTAGTCTTCAGTGGTCAAAACAAAGTACTTGTTAACAAAACTTTGCTTGTTTCTCTTCTTCCCACCAGTCCCTGAACTTTGACTCACTCACAGCCTGAGCGAACCTACTACCCATATTTATACATACCCCTCTAAGAACAGGCTGACTTCAATGTGAAACATTATCTTATCTGGGATCTGATTTTGCTACCCTCTATCCTGTGCCTCCCTTCCAACTTTCTTGGTACACTTGTTTTCTCCTCCCTATGAAATAAAGCCATTTTCCACCTAACTTTTGAGAAGATCTTATCATTTGTACTTTTTCTTTGTTGCAATACTTCTTAAGTAAATCGAAATTAGTTTTATTTGACAAATTCTAGAAACAGTCTCAGGACAATGACAATTCCATTCTAGAAAGAGTCTCCCAACATTTTTTCTGTCTCAACCTCAACTACATCTGCCTGTGAACTTCCAACTTTCCAAGGCTCTGTATCTTCTGGCAGTAACAAAGGTTCCTTCCATGGTTGGTGTGATCAGGCTTGGACACCTGCAGGTCAGACCCCCAGAAAGAATCAACTGGGCCTTCAGTGGCCTCCTTTTGCAGGGTCAAGATTGGCCTTAGCTTTTAGTCAATGGTCTAAGACTTCCACTTCCCAGTTAGAGTCATTCACTTAGTTTTCATTTTAAAAAATACTTCATGTTTGAAGAATCCAGCAAAAATTACTCAAATCTAAGGTTTAAAAGAAAAGAAATTATGGCCAGTCATGGTGGCTCATGCCTGTAATCTCAGCACTTTGGGAGGCTGGGGCGGGCAGATCACCAGAAGATGGGAGTTGGAGACCAGCCTGACCAACATGAAGAAACCCCGTCTCTACTCAAAATACAAAATTAACTGGGCATGGTGGCACATTCCTGTAATCCCAGCTACTCGGGAGGCTGAGGCAGGAGAATCGCTTGAACCTGAGAGGTGGAGGTTTCAGTGAGCAGAGATCATGCCATTGCACTGTAGCCTGGGCAACAAGAGTGAAACTCGAAAGAGAGAAAGAGAGAGAGAAAGAAAAAAAAGAAGGGAGGGAGAGAGGGAGGGGGAGGGAAGGGGATGGAGAGGGGAAGGGAAGGGGAGAAAGAAGAAAAGAAAGAAGGAAGGAAGGAAGGAAGGAAGGA
>NW_012101560.1:133725-152357 GCF_000951045.1 Mandrillus leucophaeus | reverse complement strand
AAAGAAGGAAAGAAAGAAAGAAAGAAAGAAAGAAAGAAAGAAAGAAAGAAAGAAAGAAAGAAAGAAAGAAAGAAAGAAAGAAAGAAAGAAAATTATAAGGGGCTTACATCTTATACCTCAATGAGAAAAGCCAAAGTATCTACCCCTTTCAAAAAAATAAGCATGTAATTTAATTATTTTCATAACAAATCATTTAGTAACAATTAATCATATATGAACTCTTCCAGGAGGTGCCAAGTCCCAGCTCCCAAAACAACATTACTCTCAAACATCCAGATAGCAGCATGTGGAACAGAGATATTCACTTTCAGAAATTCTCTATTTTGAAAAAAGGAACAACTGATGTTGTGATAAATTTATGTAATTTGACAATTAATCTACCTCACATGCTTGTGAATATGTATTTATTTCCTACCACCATAGTGGAAGAGAGACTATCCCTAACTTTACACCTGGTAGTATTTCCAGCAGTAAGCTGTGAGATTCTTCTTGAAATCACTTCTCAAATAAAAAACAGACCCGGGAAACACACTACACTCACTCTGCTAAAGGAATAGTGGTAAGTAACAATTTTTGACAATGAAATATATTACTACTTAATTTTTTTCAAAATTCAACTTAATGTGCTTTATAAATATTTTCATATCTTTCAAGCTCTACTGATAAAATTTAATTTAGTTAATTAAGAACTGAAATTAAAATAAGTATAAAAATCTTTTCAAGGTGACAAAATTAGGAGGTGACAATGCTGACTGAAACACAGACATATCTGACCCAAGTGTCAAGCCATTCAATTACTTGGAACATTTTCCCCACTCCCATCTGGTTCAGTGAAGTGGGTCATGACCGTCCTACCAGGATCCGCTATGCTGTGCTCCACTGTGTCCCTGAGGTGCATTTTGCTTTGCAGGTTTTCTCACTGCCTCACCGAGTTGTGTTTCTTTGTCCTTTGAAATATTTTCTCTGCCTTCACCAATCTGAAAACATTTTTTCCTCAATACCAGCATCCAATTGCCTGGCCTACAATGTGTCTCTAAGGAATGGAAGCTAAGCATTGGGGTAAGAAAATGCCAAAAGGGGTTTGCTTTTAGAGGAACAATACACTTGGAGATTTCTTCCAGGCACAGTGCATCCAATCACTGCACAAAAAAAGGCTGCATTCCCATACCTTGGGCTGTTCCCTGAGAGGAGATGACATAAGTGATGCTATTTACTAGACACTTCAGGAGCCATGGCCACTGCTGGCATCTTGGGGAATCCTCAGACAGTTTTGAAACTCAAAACCAAGAAAATCACATACAATGGCTGAGGATGTATTGCCCTGTGAAGTTCCCAAAGTGAAACCTCAAGCCAAAGACATTTTGATGAGACGTCTGTGCCAATGGAAGATTAAAGGAAGGGGCACAAAGGTTTTCTGTTTTTTTTTTTTTTTTTAACAGGGGAGTGTCAGGGGATTATTCTCTGCTTTCATCTCCTGTAAAATGTTTACAAATGAAAAATCTTTTTCAAAAAAGTGCCATCCACTACTTTTTGAAATAATGAAGACTTAAAATACCGTGTCTCAAATGTACAATAAATAAAAGTTGATAATGTTGTGAATTATACAAGGTTAGTTAGTGTTGGTGAATGTCAGGAAAGAACTGGAAATTTAAAATCTGACTGCAAGCCAGAGTTAGGCTGGGGCAACAGGGTGGTAGATTTGAGGCTCAGCTTGCCCCACATTTGGAAAATGCATGAGAAAACTAGTTCTCTTTTGGAGTGTTAAAATAATTAAAAAACAAACAATTAGGTTGAGGTGGCTCTAGTGCCCTGAGCTCTGGCTGGGGCGACAGACAAAGGCCCCCCTAGATCCAAAAAGCTGCTCCGTCTTCTCCAGCTGTGCACCTGATTAGATAGTTTCCACTCCAGCAGCTATGATTGGATATAGTTCAATTCCCCACCGCACCCCCTCAGGCCATGAGTGACATATGTGGTTTGACACTGGTTGAATAAAGCAAGAATTATAGGTTTTTCCTGGTTTCTTTTCTGGCAGGATTTCCTCTGTGCACTGAAAACTGGCCCTGCCTGTAAAAGATTTGCATTTACATTTGTATGTAAGGTTATTTTTTAAAAGAATAACACATATATGTTATTCATACGTGGAAGCAATATAATGACAATCATTTTTAAATTTCAGATTTTTTACTTTCCTGGCATGCAGGCTTTAGAGCAGGCAGCCTGAGATTTCAAAAAGGAGGCAATTCTCTAAGAAATAATGTGTGAGGCACATATGAATTTTAAATTTTCTAGTAGCTACATTTTAATAAAGACTCCAGGCATGCTTGCCTGTGCCTGTAGTTTGAGCTATTAGAGAGACTGAGGTGGGAGGCGCGCTTGAGGCCAGGAGTTTGAGACCAGCCCTGGCAACAGAGGGAGACCCCACCTCTAAAGAAAAAAAAAAATTAGAAATGTACTCAGGCCTGGTAGTGCATGTCTTCAGTCCCAACTACTCAGAAAGCTGAAGCTGGAGGATCACTTGAGCCTGAGAGGTCAAGGCTGCAGTAAGCCATGATCACACCACTGCACCCCAGCCTGACTGACAGAGCAAAACCCTATCTCCAAAAACTGATCTCTGGAGAAGGCATTTTCTTTTTCTACAATGTAACCAAACAGCTAAGTATGTCTTGAAGCCATCCTTTAATTTTTAACAGGGCAAGAATGTTTTCTAAGACCTCAATCTCCAGAGTTGTGATGGGACAAATCCTGAAGTGTACATGGAAATCCCTCACAGTTAAAGCATCGCTCACTCCTATCCAGTGTTTCTTATCCCTGAAGCATATGAATCACCTGCGGGGAGAAAACCTTTAAAAATTCCTTAAACCGAAGTTGTAACTGATCAATTAAATCAGAACCCCTGGAGTTAGATCTGAAAAACAATATGGTTTAAAGTTCTCCAGATGATTACAGTGTGTAGGCAAGTCACAAAACCATGGATTAACCAGCAGCTTTTGTTAGAAAGGATTTCTCAAATGAATGTAAAAACATTTGCCGCTGAATTGTGACCTTTCAATCTTGCCTGCTTTTTCTACTAACTTTACTATGCAGACCCAGGCTCTGCTGCTCGCTCCAGTCCTGATTCACCCAGTTCCGTGTGTGCTCAGTGCATCATGTGCGCAGGTCACTGTGCTGTGTGCCCTGGCCTGGGTGAGCATCATTCTTGGGGGAGAACCTTGCTGAAAACAAAGCTGCATTCCAAAAAGTTAAAACCATGCTACTTAACTATATTGAGGTAAAAATTAAAAGACCTAGAGGGCTCACCCAAAAGTTAAAACATAAGTAAATAACTTGGAACATTAATATACACCTTATGATGTCCTGAGTGAACATGGCCCACTTTAAAACAAAACAAAACATTACTATTATTCTAAAATATTAATTTAGGACTATTATGCAAATATGTACTATTTACATTTTTATTGATGTATAATATGCATACAGCAATATAGGCACAAAACATTTATGGAATGCTTGATGAATTATTACAAAATAAATACATTTGTGTATCTAAGAATCAGACTTGTTTATGCCCCTGACACTTTCTCCTTCCCAAAGGTAATGAAGATCTTAAGAGCCAAATGTAGATTAACTTTGTAATTTCGTACAAGTGTTTTATTACAGAATATCAAAAACATACAAAATACAAACAAAGTATAACAGACCTGTCACCCAGCTTTAAAAGCTACTATACTTCCAGCCATTCCCCCCCAATTTCATTATTTTTTAGGCTTTTTGGATAACATATATATTCATTGCAAGGTACAATCTGAACTGTACATTTTGACAAATGAATACACTCATATAAACTTTTCCCCTTTTAAGAATAGAATTACAACACTTATCAATCATTAAAGTGCATATAAATTACCTCAACATATTGTTTAAAATCCAGATTTTTAATTAATAGTTCTGAGTTTTGATTGAGAATACTTTTTCTTTTCTTTTCTTTTTTTTTTTTAAAGACAGAGTTTCATTCTTGTTGCCCAGGCTGGAGTGCAATGGCACGATCTCAGCTCACCACAACCTCCACCTCCCAGGTTCAAGTGATTCTCCTGTCTCAGCCTGAATAGCCTAAGTAGCTGGGGTTACAAGTGCATGCCACCATACCAGCTAATTTTTTATATTTTTGGTAGAGACAGGGTTTCACCACGTTGGCCAAGCTGGGCTTGAACTCCTGACCTCAGGTGATCTACCCACTTCAGCCTCCCAAAGTGCTGGGATTATAAGTGTGAGTCACCACACTCAGCCTGAGAATTCATATTTCTAACAAAGTACAAATCCATAGGGCACATGAGAACTGCAATGTCTATCTACAGTAAATATAGTTTGATGAATAAAATTAAAGGCAATTGATCTAAGGTGAAAAAAAAGCATCAATGTTATGTGCTATCTGTAGGAGCATTTGGTTAAGAATAACAAACTGAGCAATTTTATTGTTTTAATAACCAAAACTGGAAAAATTTCTACTTTTTTTTTAGAGAAATGCTGTTCGCAAGAAAAAATTTTCATATCATGAGAGCAAAAATGACAACCATTTGCAAGTAAATGCCTTATGAAATTAAGTAGCAGATATCTTTTCAAGCTCATGGCCTTCAGATAGTTACCCCAAACTCAATCATTTACATAGCAAGTGCAGATAATTTTCATAGCTTCCTATTAAATTTATATTTTAATGCCCTTACAAATTGTGACTGTTTTTAAATAAAGCTCATTAACTAAAATTTTGTATACGACATATGATAAATTCCCCTTCAAGTCACCTTAAATTTACTTAATTTTATTAGGCAGTGTCTGTCCAACACCCAATATTATTTGGGGATTCTCCCTCCATTTGCAGAGGCATCACAGCTGAGGAAACAGGGATTCACAAGACACAGACTGTTCCCTGAATATTTTTTTTCTCCTCGGACATCAGTTCATCAGTCAACCAAGTCATGTGAGAGTGGCGGCCATGTATTCCCTATTATTCTTGGGCAGTCTCCTGTAAGGAGGAAAAGGCCAGGAGGTCCTGTTAGAGGATGCACTCTGAGAGGCTAAGCTCCTTAAGATGTGAGAGCTCTAACTAGCAGGTGCAGACTTTTCAGGAGGTGGGGAATGAGGCAGGCATTCCAAACCTGGAGCTTCATCACCTTTTGTTTCATCTCAAGACAATTCTGATGAGCTGTTTTGGAACGTGTCTGGAAGGTGAATGTTGAAGAAGAGTGCAGGCTTTGATGTGAGTCAGATGAGGTCTTTCATGGGGAGCCAGGAATTCAATGCCCAGAATCTGGGTTGGTGTCTTTGAGGTCAGGAGGTTGCCTCTTTGTATCCAAGTCCATTATTACTAGGGAGGAGTCTGGAGATTCTGAGTGGCTTCCAGACCCCCTCTCTGATTCCCTTTTGGAGATGAGGTCTGAAAAAGACAAAGTCAGTATTTTCAGGAAATTCTAAAAAGTCTGGTTGGAAACCTGGGAAGACCTCTTACCTAATGCCTCAATGCTCAATTTGCAGTTCTAGCCACATAGCTGCTTGGTAGGCATAGAACTGGGTTTGCCTTTATATCAGCAAAACCTATGTCAGGGTTGAAGAAGTAGTCAGGACAAAGTGTCTTGGTGGCAGGCTGGAGAACATCTTAAAAGCAAATTTCTAGCCTGCTGACTCTTGGCAATGAGTGTTGGGTCCTGGCCAAAGTGCTTGAATGCAGCGTGAGGCTAATCCATAAATTCACCTTCTAATGGAAAAATGTTTGCATTTTTTTCAGTTTGATGCAATCAGGGTGAAATTACCATGCTATTGGTTTGTGTACTTTTTTATTCTTTCACATAAAATCTAAGACAAAATACATTAAATGCTTATTGACATATGTATTTATTCTTCACCAGACTCATAACATCTGCCTAATTTTAAACTTTCTTCCATTTTGTAGGTTTCAACTTCTTTTATTGTAAGATATTAAATCTAATACAGGCATTATGACTTTTACATATAATTTTCTTTTATTTCATATATTTCCTATTGGCATTTTACATTTAAATTATGGACATTTTGTCATATAAATAGCTTAATTTCTATTTTAAAAATAAAAGTCTTTGGGTTTTTTTTGTCTTGTAATTTTCGTATTACATAGTAATGAGATAAACATTAATGTTTTCAGGGTATTTTAAATTTTAGATAATTACTCATTTTATCCATATGAAGTTTGTTTTTACTGCATGTGTGGGTTGGAGAACTCTTTTCACTTCTGCTTCATCTTTACTCTGAACTCATAGCTCTTGTAGTTGGAAGATTGCAGTTTATCATTCCAATCAATGGGGTAAATGTAATGACAACATTCTACAAATGAGTTTGAAAGCAGGACATGTCCTCAAAGCATGCACAACATGGGCCTACATATGTACAACAATAGTAATTTATAAGTTACAGTTTGGATGGAAAATACAAGTACAGAAATTTTGTTAAAGTAAATTAAAATGGATATCAGGTCTTAGCAACCTCTGAGCAGACAAAATCAGTTAGATCTCATAAGTGATCTCAACCTTGATTGATTTGCAAATATAAGCAAAACCTAAATTATTTCTTGTAGCTGCCTATTTAAAAAACAGGAGTGAAACTCAGCCAATCAGGGGTAGCCAACAACCTTATATAAATAGGAAATGTCCAACAAGGTAAACAAACAAAAAGCAAACAAAAAAAAATTAGGTGCTGCCACCAATCAAATGATTTCTTTGCTTCCACGTTTTTCCAATAAATATTTGCTTTTTACACTGTCAATGAAACACTAAATATCTTTCAGTCTGATGTTCTATAATTTATCAATCGCTGTTACTCAAATGAACACTTTACAATTTCATTTTGTCTCAAATTACCCATTAGCAGAATAAAATAAACCATCTAGGAATAAATATTATAAGAACATGTACAGAATATGGAAAAAACCATAGAAAGCTTATGAAATATATGAATGTAGACATAAGCAAATAGAAAATTTGTATCGTATTCTTAGGAAGAAAATCTCAGTATTATCAACATCAGTTGTTCTTAAGGTAATTTATAAATTCAATTTTGTTCCAATACAGATACCATTAAATATTGGAAGTAGACATATTACTGTAAAATATTATATAGATGAAAACACAAATAAGAGTAGACAAGAAAACTCTGGAAAAACAAAACAAAACAAAAAGAAAACAACAACAAAAAAAAACAAGACTGGCCAGTCCTGTGAAAAATCTTGATTGATTAAAAAACTCATGGGTCATTGAAACTAAAAATTCAGAAATAGACCAAAGTGCCTAAGAAATTGTCATAGTGCATCCAGGCTGCTATAACAAAATTCCTTTGACTGGGTAAAAGATAAACAACAGAAATGTGTTTTTCACAGTTGCAGAGGTTAGAAATTGCAAGATCAAGGCAGCAGCAAATTTAATATTTGGTGAGAACCTTGTTCCTCAGAAATGGCACCTTCCTCCACAAGGGACAAGGGCATTCCCTTCAACTTCCTTTAAAAGACCTCTGATTCTGTTCATGAAGATGAAGAACTCTTGGCTTCATCACTTCCCCAAAGGCCACACACCTAAAATTATCCACATATGAATTTGAAAGGGGACATAAACATTCTGGCCATAGCAATAATTTAGTAAGCAATAAAAACTACTTGGAGGATGGCATCACTGATACTTAAGGTGCAAAAATGTGATGTTCTTATCACAAAGGAAATAAACGACTTATTCTTCATGGCATATAACAAAATAAAGGTCCAATGAAAATATTTTTTATAAAGATAAATCTATATGGTAAAAAAGCTAAGTGTTGATAAAGTTAATTCTACAGGTTGCATCAGGATTTTCGAGGTTTCTGGGGATGAGCAAGGCCCCGGAGTTCCCTCCTGTGACATTTTCCTGGAAGTTGCTCATGCTCTTATTCAATTTGAAAGTAGATAAAAATGTTTGTTTATGTTCCAATATTTACTAAATTCAAAATAATAAAGGGCTATTTATGCATAAGTCTCAAACAATCATTCAGTCAGTGGTGCTCTGCTGAGGAAGAGCACACTCACATCCACACACGTATGATGTTCCTCAAATAGAAGACTTCTCCCTGTGCCAGAGCCACATATGTTGCACATGATCAGAGGCTTTCCAAGGCGAGCATTTCTCTGCAACCCTTCTATAGACTTAACCCTGAAAATCTGACTCAGAAGGTGATGGATGAACACCCGCCCTAGTGTTCTAATCTAATGGATCCTCTACTAATAATTCGTTCCAGGGATCTGGGATCTTTCCTGGATTCATCTGCCACACACAGCTAGACTCAAAAATTTGGACAGAAGCTTTGATCCTCACTGACCCTCCTGCCCTGTCCTGCCAGCTTCTCTAGAAGTATGATGCTTCTCTAATTGCTCCTGAGAGACCCCATCTAAGGGTACCTCTCTGTGCCAATATAATTGAGCTTATAAAGTGAGAAGAGAAATAGGCAAGAGTCCAGCTATGCTAGAAGCTGTGTCTAGGGTTCCTTACCTGATTTATGTCTCTGATTTACCTGAATATTGACTAATACTGATTCATTTTAGGTAGTAGGAAAAACAGAAGGAGAAATCCTAGTTCATAAAGGAAGAATAAAATGCAATCAATGCTGCCTAGAGTCTGGCTTAAGCTCAGCCACGGGGTACTAAGTCTCTTCAGGAAAAAGCAATGGTTGTCCATCATCTGAAAAACTGTGGCCTTGAACCATGGGCACTGAGAGTGCACACTGCCCACTAGAGTTCCACGTGTACATCACAGAGAGATAGAATAGTCTCAAAGGATTCTTAAGGGTAATGAGGGGGACCAAAAGGAGATGAATCCACAGCCTCTGCCTTACCATCTGGTCTAACTAATACTATTCCCAGACTCTTTTCTAGGCTGCACCAGGGGTTATTCAGAAAGACAAAAAGTTGTTAATGCCCCATCATTCCCCGGAGCTTCTGAGGTCTAAGTTGTTCATTCCCCAGGTTCCAGGTTGTTCTCCCCCTACCTCCACAGAATCAGTGTGCCTCATTCTGGTACCTATAATCTCACCTTTATTCTAGTTGCCCTCTACCTTTTTCTAGACATTTTATCTCAGAGCCAGGTAAAATAGAGACAAGAATATTTAAATAAAACTTAACTAGAGCTAAGTTGGAGTCCCATAACTACTAGTAGGCTGGGATGCAACTCAGAGGGTACACAAGCCAGGCTGGTCTAGAATTGTAGTTATGGGAAAGAAAGACACATTTCACCCAGGAATTATTAGCATGAAATCTCAAATTTGTGAAATAGATTCCTAGATCTCCCAACCATTTCATTCTTATCTTGGAGGCAATCAGGAAGAGATAATCCCCTTTCAGAGAAAACCATCCCTAATCAACAAATTATCTAACCAACATGTGTGAAAAAGGATGTACCATCATAGAGTTGGCCCGTTTTAGTAGATATGGTGATAAATGCCACAAAGTCAGAGTTCAAGTGGTCTCAAAAGCCTAAAAGGTGGCACAGATTATCTTCAAGGGATACACAGTATGGCTGGAGTCAGCTGACTATTATGCTGAAGATGTCAACAGTGGTGACTGATCTCTCAAGAAGTGGGCCAGAAGTCCGCTTCTGGTTATTCTGCTAGGTATGGTTTAGGAATTGTTCAACCATGAGACAAATAGATCAACTTTCACCAGCAACCCCAAGTCTGGCATGCAGTATTAGACTCTGCGTTAGACACAGATTTAGGCTCAATCTGCAGCTTGATTGTGATTAGTCTCTAGAAAACAAACCCTTACCATAGACTTCTAGATGAGTGACCCAGTTAGATCAGCATCTGAGACTGTTTCCAGTTTGCAGCCCAAAAGACAATCAGTCTATAGTTTCCATTGTAGAAAATCAAACAGATAGAATATGGGCAATTACCCCAAACCCTGAGTTCTGCCCATTGAGAAGAACAACCACTCATTTCAGGTTCTGCATGGCTGGCAAAGGTTAAACAGCCACAGAAGCCCAGTGGATATCGTGAGGTGTCAGCTTCCGTGACTCATCTGTGAACTAGGACCAGTTATATACGAAATACTCAGTAAATTGGGGGCCCCACAGAGACAGCAGCTTTGCTTCAGAGAATAGAAGGAGGCACAAAGTTTCTACCAGCTGGGGATGCCCTAGCCCTCTATGGGTCAAACTTAGTTTGGCAGGAGTTCTGTAGCAAGCTCTTAGCTGACTTTCAAATCAGTGGAACCAGTAGTAGTGTCAAGATGGCTCTGAGTCCAAAAGCCCAAAGAACACCTCTAGGTGGAGGCTAATCCTTTACTGGAGGCTCTAAATACCAAAATCAAGATTTTCTTGACCTCAGGATGAATTGATCAATGCAAATCTCCCCAAATATTTTCACTAAACCTTAATTGAAAAGTAAGACTCCAGATTTTTCAACTCTCACAAAAAATAATTCCGATTTTTTCATCTGGGATCTATGTATGTGTGTAGGACCATGCCTTTACCAATCAGCATGAAGTTACAACTGTCCTTGTTCCTCTACTTTCTACTTGTGCAAAGTTTAAAATACAGAGGGGAGATCTTAGGGTTTTCTGGGTCTTTTGCTAAGCAAGTGCCTGACTCTTAGCATCCTCAATTCCCCATTGCCTTCTTGATCCCTAGGACTATTATCACAGTCCTAATTCCCAACAGCTTTTCCTCTTAGAGCTTTTCAGCATGGTTATTTTTAAACCTAACTGATGTCCTTTTTTCCTGGTGGACAGGGTAGTTCATTTCCATTTAAATGCTTTTACAAACATTAAGCTATTGATTTAAGATTTCTCTGCATTTTAAATTAAGTAATTCTGCTGTTAGCTTTCCACAGGATGTGAGGGTTATAAAAAAAAGGAAGAACATAATTATTTCATACAAATAGTATGAAAAAGAGACTAGGGATGACTATGTTAATAGCAGACAAAACAGACTTTAAAAGGTTACAAGGGGCAATAAGACATTATATAGTCATAAAATGTCTATTTGGCAAGAAGATAGAAATATTTTAAACACTTACATACCTAATAATAAAACATTAAGATATAGAAAGCAGAAGTTGACAGAATTAAAGGGACAAATAGGCAGCTCTAAATAGTTGAGGACGTTAATACTTCACTCTGAGTAATGAATAGAATAATGAGATGAATGATAAATTAAGAAATAGAGGACTTGACTAACACAATGAACCAAACTGATCTAGCAGATATATACAATATACTCCATCCAACAAAAAAGAGTACACACTGTTCTCAAATGCACATGGGGAATTCTCCAGGATGGGCTATATAGTAGATCTCGAATTAAATCAATAACAGAAGAAACTCTAGAAAATTTACAAACTTGTATAAATTAAAGAACATACTCTTAAACAATCAATAAGTAAAACAAGAAATCACAGAGTAAGTAGGAAAATATGGAGGAAGAAAAATGAAAACAAAACATATCAAAAGTTATGGGAAACAGCAAAAACAATGCTAAGATGAAAAGTTTGCAGCTAAAAGACATTTAAAAAGTACAAAGATCTCAAATCAATAATAAATTTATCACCTAGTAAATTAGAAAAATAAGACCAAGTTAGATGCAAAGCAAAGAGAAAGAAGAAAATAATAAAGATTTTAGCAGAGATAAATGAAATAAAGGTTATACAAACAACAGAATTCCAAAAAACCAAAAGTTGATTCTCAGTTCTTCAAAAAAATTAACAATTGGCAAACCTTCAGCTACACTAAAAAAAAAAAAAAAAAAAAAAAACCAGCATATTCACATACTAAAATGAGAAATGAAAATGGGACATTACTACTAATTGTAAAGAAATAGAATGTTTTTAAAAAGTGTACTATGAACTATGATAGGATGATAAATTGGAAAACCTAGATAAAGTGGGCAGATTCCTAGGTTTACAAGACTTGATTACAAAGAAATACAAAATCTCAATAGATACACAACCACTAAGGAAATGGAATCAGTAATTAAAAACTTCTTGATGAAGAAAAGCCCTTGTTTTGTTGACTTCACTAGTGATTTAGATTAAGCATTTATAGAACAAAAACCCTTTTCAAACTCTACCAAAAAACTGAAGAGAGCAGTTCCAAGCTTATTCCATGATGCCAGGATTACCTCATAGCAAAGCCAGACAAAGAGACTACAAAAACCCACAGACTAATCCCTTATGAACACAGATGCAAAACTACTCAGCAAAATCCTAGCTAACTACATTCAGCAGCATACTAGCAAGATTACACCCCATGACCAAGGGAAATTTATTGTTGGAATGCAAGAAAGTTTTAGCATATGACTGGTTTCTGTGCAGTGGTGTTCATAACCAATTGATCACAACCAGTACAGATTTCTTTATTCCTTTTCCACTCCCAGTGGTTCACTTAGCTAGCCTTTCTTAACAGAAGTTTTAGCATATGAAAATTAATCAATGCATGTGTCACATTAACAAAATTTTTTAAAAAATTATCTCAGAGAAAATGTATTTTACAAAATTCAAAATATTTTATGAATAAAAACAAAATAAATCAGGAATAAAAGGAAACCACCTTTGTAAAATTCACATATAAAAACCCACAGCAAACAACATATTCTAGAGGAAAAGACCAAAAGTCTTTTCTCTAAGCTCAGAAGACAGACAGAATGTCTGCTCTTGCCACTTTTATTCAACGCAGTATTAGAAGTTCCAGTCAAGAGAATGAAATAAACTGCATCAGAAAATATATTCTGTGTACAGAAAATATATTCGTATATGTAGAAAATCTTAAGGATTCCACACAAAAAATGTTACAACTAATAAATTCAGCAAAGTGGTAGCATATAAAATCAACATAGAAAAATAAACTGTATTTTATGTAGTAATAAAAATAATCTGAGAAGAAAACTATGAAAAAAAATTCAACTTACAATAGCATCAAAAGAATAAAGTATTTAGGAAGTAACCAAGAAGTAAAATTCTGATTATTTTTGTGTAGATATAAAAAAAATCAATTTTTAAGTTTACAGGGAATCTCAGGAGACCCTAAATTGCAAAACTAATTTTGAAAAAAAAATACCAAAGTTAGAGAAGTCACACTTAATGATTTCAAAACTTACTACAGAATTCCAAAATAGCATGCTACAAATAGGCTAATGGAGTAATAAAGAAAGCCAATATAAATAAACCCTCATAAATATGGTCAAATTGTTTTTATGGGAAAATAACTGCCTTTACAACAATTAGTGCTGGGGAAATTGGGTACCCACGTGTAAAAGAATGAAGCTGGACCCTTGTACCATAAGAAAAAATTAACTAACTGGATCAAAGACCTAAATGTAAGAGCTAAAACTACAAAATTCTTAACATAAAATATAGGTAAAAACATGTCATAACACTGAATTTGGCAGCAATTTTTTTTTAACAGGACACCTAAAACACAAGAAACAGAAGAAAAATAAATAAATAGGACTCTATCCAGAATATATAAAGAACAATTCAGCAATAATAGAACAAACTACTTGTTTAAAATATGGGCAAAAAACTTAAACATTTTTCTAAAAATTATGTAAAGTGGCTAATAAGCCCATGAAAAGATGCTCAACAAAACTAATCATTAGTAAAATGCAAATCTAACCCCAAATGACATATCAATACCCATCAACATAGCTACTACCAAAAGAAAAAAAAAAAACAGAAAATCACAAGTGGTGGGGTGGACGTGAGGCAATTTGAACCTTTGTACACCGTTGGTGGAAATGTAAAATGCTGAAGCTGCTATAAAATAACAGCATAGTAACTAAAATATTTATACATAAAATCATATGATCCAGCAATTTCACATCTGGGTATGTAGCAAAAGATGTGAAAGCAAAGACACAAACTAATACATGTACACCTAGGTTCATAGCAGCATTACTCACATCACCCAAAAGGTGTTTTAATTACCCAACTGTTGTTTAAATTAATGAATAAATTAATGAATCGATGAATAAATAGATAAAATGTGATTTATACATACAGTGGAATGTTACTGAGTTATGGAAAGTAAGGAAATTCTGACACATGGTATGTCATGCATAAACCTTAAGGACATTGTGCAAAGTGACATGAGCCAGTCATAAAAGGACAAATACTGTATCATTCCACTTATGAGATACAGAGGGGGACCTGGAGGGCAGGTCTGGGCTGAGCATTGAGGAGGGTGTTACCCTATGAAGATACCTTACCTTTGCCCAAATCGGACGGGTTGTCCTCACCCGAATGGCCCTGTCCTTCTCAGGTTCCTCTTTCGGCTGCGCTCAGGGTTCTTTCCAGAACATTGCGTCTTCTGCAGCCCAGAGTGCTGCCTTCTTTCCTAAACCACTGTGGAAACTGTCCTGATGTCTCAGACACTGTCCATTGTGCCGCAGCCCCCTTTTTTCTCTAGCCAGAGTGCGTTCTCAGCCACTTTTTAGAGAAATCTTCCACCTGGCCAGCTTATGAACAGCTTCAGAGCCCTACAGGGGGTGATAAGGGCTGTGACTTCCTGGAAATGTCACTCTCAATGGCGCCTTTTCCACGAATGTGAAAGTCGAGGCATCAGGAAGGTTAATTATTGGGTTGCACGAAATCTGCTAAGAGCAAAGGAGAAAACCCCATTTCTGAGGTATGAGTCTTGTGAGCCATTTTCATCAACCCATTTAATTGGACAAGCTCCAAAATGCAACCTGAAGCTGCTGACTATTTAGGCATTTTACCTTGAAATCATCGGTCTTATCTCAAGTCACGCCTGACTTGCCACTGTCTCAGAGACACAAATGGGACCTGATCCCTCAGGAACAGATAGTGTTCCAGCTTTGTGGGAGCGACTTTTAAGATGTGGAACACTTGGGGTTGTTTGAAACCCGCTATCTTCAGTAGGGACTTCTACTTTTAGACAGCATGTGCATTTTGATTTTATCTGTCCTCAAGCTGATGTTTGGCTCATTTTAATAGTAAAAAACACATTCCCGGGTGGAGATTTCAGATGCTAATGAGACACACAACGTATGCACAAATATGTACAGCTACTGCACATGTGCACCCAGAAGACCACTCAAAACATGCTTACTGTAACACTTTTTTCTACCTTCTTGTGAATAATCATGTAAAACTCCCAAAAGGAGGGTTTCTCCAGCAACAATTAATGCTGTCTCACTCATATGAGCAGGCTGCTCTGGAATCTCTTTCTAAGACTGTACCATCTATTCTGCACTTAATTTTCAAAATATTCTTTTTGTGTGTGTGCGATAAATTACTCTATGTTGTACTTCTTTTGCTGTGTGTTTCTTGTTTAAATTCTTTTAAACTAAGAAGATACTAACCAAGGTATCACATCAGCCACCAATATTTATGGTGCCATGGCCCAGAGAGAGGACTGTCTGCTTCATTAATTTCACTTTCCCTTTACTTGCAGTGAATACTATGGCAGTTCCAGACTACCTGGTTAACTATCGCTGCTTGTTCCAGCGCTGTTTCACTAAAGTTCTGGGGGAAACGTTTTTAAGTCACCTATATTGTTTAGAGAGAGAATATATGTCTGCTCTCCTTTTGGCTGCTGCTTCTTTACTATCCATAAATACGCTAACCACATGGGTTGCTCTCAACATTTCATACTCGGGCTACTTTGCTGCTTAGTTTCACATCTTTCTGGCCACACTTCAGACTCAGCTTATCGTTTGCTGTCCCTTCAGCAACACTCAATCTCCACCTAGTGGCTATTGTAATTTATTTTCTGGCCAGGTTTTCTGTTAACAAAATTTTTGTTTACTTTTGAATGGCACATTAAAAGAACTCTGTCCCTTCAGACTTTATGCATTACCCAGCTCCTTGAAATTGTTATTCAACACGCTTTCTTTGCTGAACAAAAGATGCACAGTCATATAGATGCCTGGTCGTGGGGACTGCATTTGAACATTGCAGGTGCTATAATTGGGCATCATAAATGGTAAACCAGTGAATTATGGAAAGACTGTCAGCCAGACATCTGCCCCCCAGCAAGCAGTAGGGGTCATCTTGGTAGGACTAGAGATGTCCAGTGCTGGTAAGAGCTAGGATGGTGTATGGCAAATGCCTATGACCTCCAAGACCTTCAGTTAATGGGGTTTTGAGGGGATGCACTGGACACCTTAGTGGTTCCACTTGGCTTGTGGGGATGTCCATGGCTTCCTGGACTTCAGTACACATTATGTCATTGCAGAATTCTCTTGGCACCATGGGAGCCGCTTCCTCTACTGTCACTGAAACACTCCTGGGATGTATATTTAAAAATTGGAACAGCTTTTGACCAAAAAACAACAACAATAACAAAAAACCTTTATCCTCTTTTGTAACACTATTTAGCCTACATACAGATTAGCTGACAAAACATGGCTGGAGAATGAGACTGTGAACTTTAACACCATCCTACAGCTAGATCTTTTCTGTAGAAACCAGGGGAAATGGTCTGAAGTATCTTACGTGCAAGACTTAATGGCCTGACAACAAAACCCATCTCCTTGCAGCAGCTGTGGGCTAAAGCCTAGTAAGCCACAAAGCCCCTTGGAACCATTAGAAGATCATCTCTTATTAAGGGTGTAGGGGACTATGTGCTCGCAAACGAGACGTTCCTGATAAGTCCTGCTCTTGCAAATGAAGCAGGGCTTTCCTTCCCTGCAAACAGGGAGGACAAAGGAGCCAGCTGCAAACAGCAGGCCCTGGGGGCTGATTTATGTGTAAACATCTTGAAAATCCGGAAAGTCAGGGAACAGTCAGAAAAACAACAATGCGTCTTGTGACTTGGCAACATTCCACAAACAACTGTATAAAATAAAGCAGAGCGTGTCTTTCAGGGCGGCCACCATGTTTGTCTCATCCTGTGTTGTCTTGTGTGTTCATTCCTTTGTTTAGGAAACACGTGGACCCCAACATCTCAGGCAGCGAGCAGGGTCCATGGCTCCATGAGAGCAAGGAACTGGAGGGGGAACACCCCAGGCAGGTAAATAAAGAAAGGGGGACCCACGGGAAAATTATGGGGAATTCCACCTCTCTGGCCTCTGAATATTTGCGGTTACTGCAGGGACTGTTGATGTCTATAGGAGTAGAAGTAAAAGAAAAGACTTTGAAGTGATTGTTTGCCCATGTTGAACAACATTGTTATTGGTTTCAATATCAAACCAAAGTGCAGTTAAATTGAAAGGAATGGTTACAAGTGGTTAAAGTCCTGTGTCAAGCTCATCAGTGAGGGCAAATGATGCCTCTGACTTTGTGGACTTTGTGTAGTTCCATTCCTCAAGCATTAGAGTTACTTGAAACTGACACAGAGTGTGGCGATACTGCCACAGGAGGTGAGGCATCTGAAGCTTTAGAGAGGAATGATCCTAGAGAGAAACATATTTACGCCCCAGTTGCTGAGGACAAGGAATTGGAAGAAGAGCTAATGCCTTCTTCATCTGAAGGAAATTCTGATTCACAGCGTATTTTAGAGATGTTACAACAGTTGTTAAAATTGCAAGGTGCCACTGCTCCTGTTTCTCCTATCTCTCCGCCACGAGCCTTCCCTGTTACCTTTCCTTCTGCTCCTTTGGAAAAAGATTTCCTTTTGCCTCCACCTCCAACCTCTTTGCCTATGTCAGGTCAGGTTTTCTCTGTGCCTTTTCCTCCTGTAGAAGAAAAGAAGGAATCAAAGGAAAAGGATAATTTCGAGGAATTAAATCTATTCCCAATAACATGGGCTGCTTTCGGCCCCAATGTTCAGATCCCAAACGGTGGCCAGAATGTGACTTTTACAGCCCTACAATTTAAATTTTTGAAAGAAATGAAATCTGCAGCAAAAATTATCAAGACTTTTAAAGACCAGTGGAGCTAATTTAGATGAATATATTCGGGCTTGTGCAGGCATTGGAGGAGCTATTTACAATGCTCAATTGTTTGCTGGAGCACTTTCTATGGCCTTAAAGAGTAATTCTAAACAAGGTGTATGTTTTCAATACGGGAAACCCGGTCATTTTAAGAAAGAATGCTGAAAAAAACTGGGCTTCCCGACTACTAAAGAGAAAAAGTTACCTTCTGGGGAGTGCAAACGATGTGGAAAAAGTCGACATTGGACAAATGAATGTCGTTCAAAAACTGGTAAGAGTGGAAATTTATTGTCACCCCTCCTGGGAAATGGGAACCGGGGCCCGCAGGCTTGGGGCCCCAAAAATTACAATGCAGGCCTACCACAATACCTTATTATGGCACAAGTCTCACAATTTATGCACCTAGAGGCAGGGGAACGTATTGCACAATTGCTTTTATTGCCTTTTTTTCCTTTCCTATCTAGAGCTGTGTCTCGTCAAGGAGGTTTTGGTAGTACTGGGAAAACTGTTTTCTGGGAAACTTTAGTTTCTGATCAAAAACCTTTATGTTCATTGCAAATTAATGGGATACTTTTTGAGGGATTAGTCGACACAGGAGCGGATGTATCTATTATATGCTTGGCTCAATGGCCTGATCATTGGAAAAACAAACAAGTATCGGTTACTCTATCTGGCCTAGGTACTGCTTCTATAGTCTACCAAAGTGTCGAGCCCCTGAGCTGTGTAGGACCTGAAGGACAAGGAAAAGTGTTCTTTTATATTGTT
>NW_012101560.1:82321-131304 GCF_000951045.1 Mandrillus leucophaeus | reverse complement strand
GATTGTTGTTAGAAGTAAAAGGGAAGAGTTGTAAATACCTTGTTACAGATTGGAGTGTACATGGAGATTTTCAAACTAAATTCAGCCATGTCAACCTGCATTGGCATAAAGGTAATCACAGCATCGCTGCAGATGGCAATGAAACTATTATTTGGCATGATGGTGGTTTATCACCCTCTATGCCATATTTGGCTAATACCTCACAAATACAAAGTCATATTTGAAAGTTGCTAGCTGCTGGTAAACCAATGTTCACTTTCACGGGAAACATGTCCTTAAATCTTACTGCTAATATTGCTAACCCTTTCCATATATCTTTGCATCAAAATAGTTCTAGATATGTTATTGTGTGTGTAAGAAAACCTTATTTGTTGTTAACAGGAATTTTTAAATGGGATAATTATATAGGGGTAGTTAACTGTACAGACAATTGTATATTCTTAAGTTGTATAAATACTACTTGGTGAAATAATAATTGGAATGAGTCTCATTCCGATTTATATATACTAAGAGCCAGAAAAGAAACCTGGTTACCTGTGAACTTAACACGTGCCTGGAGTGAATCTGCTGGGGTTACTCAAATTTACAAAGTAATGCAAGATCTTGTCAACCACAGCCAGAGAGTGGTTGGGGTTGTCGTAGCAGCGGTGGTGGGACTTGTAGCAATTTCTTCCACTGCTGCTGTTGCTGGACTAGCTCTACCCCAGAGTATACAAAATGCAGAATTCATACAACAATGGCATGAACAATCTCATTTGTTGTGGCAACAACAACAAGACATAGATGCTCATCTGACCAAACGAGTGGATAACTTGGAACAAGTGGTTTCTTGGATATGAGATCAGCTAACAGTGTTGAATACTCAAGCTTTGTTAAAACGTGATTGGAATACTACCCAATTTTGTATTACTCCTGTTCCTTTTATCAGCACTGTACATAATTGGACTGAGATAAAGAGACTTTCAATTGGTCATAATAATCTTTCCCTAGAAATACAAGAATTAACACAAAACATTTCTGAAACATTTCACAATCAATTACCATTGCTGACTGGTGCAGATTTGATGACTGGTATTGCACAAAGTTTCACGTTTTTGAACCCTATGAGCCCTGTAAAAACTTTGCTGACTTCTGTTTCTAGTAATGTATTGATTGTTGTTCTTGCCTTTGTCATTTTCACAGTCTGCTGGAGACGGTGCCAAAGGGCGAACACCGAAACCCAGCGAGCCCAACATGTAATGATGGTTTTGAAAGAAATTCAAACTTGTAAATAAAGAAAGGGGGAAATGTAGAGGACTACGTGCTCACAAACGAGACGTTCCCGATAAGTCCTGCTCTTGCAAACGAAACAGGGCGTTCCTTCCCTGCAAACAGGGAGGACAAAGGAGCCAGCTTCAAACAGCAGGCCCTGGGGGCTGATTTATGTGTAAACATCTTGAAAATCCAGAAAGTCAGGGAACAGTCAGAAAAACAACAATGTGTCTTGTGACTTGGCAACATTCCACAAACGACTGTATAAAATAAAGCAGAGCGTGTCTTTCAGGGTGGCTGCCATGTTTGTCTCGTGCTGTGCTGTCTTGTGTGTTCATTCCTTTGTTTAGGAAACACGTGGACCCCAACATCAGGGAAGGTACCCCAGACCCCACAGCCCAACATTAGCTTCAGATAGGGACCCTCAGGGTCCTACACCTCCTTTAGAATCCCCAGCATCCTCTACACTATCAGATTCTTCTGTAGAATCTAAGCTTGTTTCACCTCCTCCTTATGCTCCTCTCTATCGTCCTTTGCCAAGTACAGCAGAGACCAGCCCAGCTGTAGTTACTAGCAGTGGAGCTTCACACCATCCAGGGACAGAGAAATTGCTCCCCTTACAGAAAGTCCCAAATAGAGAGAGGACCATCAGAGTGCTTCTTCTATTCTCAATAAATGATCTAATCCAATGTAAGCAACAACTCTGATGACTCTCGGAGAACTTCAGCCCGTTTACTGAAGACTTCCATGCTCTAACTTTGACCACCATTCAATTTTACCATCCAGAAATGGACCCAAAGACTGCTGCCAACTTAGCCGCACAAAACTTTTGCTTATTGGCAAAAAGTAGAAAATACTTAAAACTATTGTTGCTTTCACCATTTTAATGCAAAATACTTTTTCAGCACAAATGTCACCACAAGTTGGAACCTTGGGAGTCCAGTATAAACTATCTCAGAAAACCACAATGGGTCCCTAATAAGCAGCAGAGGGCCTCAGTAGACTTCAACAGCATCTCGACTCCGTAGCCACTGTAGTCCGACAAAACCAAAGAGCCTGGGATCTTCTCCCAGTCAGGTAAAGAGGAACATGTTTATATCTAAAAGAAAAATGCTGTTTTTGAGATCAATCAGTCTGGTTTAGTCCAAGAAAATGTTAACAATATCATCACCCAGGCAGAAAAAATTGAATCTCTAGGAACTTCCATGGGAACATGAAAACAATGTCTATTACTTACCTTGCCCTCTTTAACAGTACCAGTCATTACTGTATTTTCAGCTGTTACTTTTGTTCCAATTTTGTTTAAAATGTTAACTGATTTCTTGCTGTCTTCCTTACTGCAACTCCATGTTTGCATGTTGGTTTTGCAAGGCTTTCCAACTTTGGCTGCCAACATCTTACCCACTGGTTCCTTGAATGACATGGTTTACACCCAGTTAGATCACACAGGAAGAAACTTTAGGGCCCAGGCTAAGCAAAAGTAACACCCACTCAGCAGGAAACAGCTCCAGAAAAAATGTTCTAGCCCCTCAACCTGCAATATGATTATGGCCCTAAAATCTCTTACAGGGAAATTGAAACAGAATACATAGTCAAGAAAATGACCATGATCTTGGGATACAGAAACCGTGGTGACTGTACAGCCAACACAATAAGCCTTAGCATTCGCATTGTGATTGGGCTCATTCAAGCAAAACTATCTTCATTAAGAAACTTTCTGTTCTACAGAGCATGTGCATTTTGATTTTACGCGTCCTCCAACTTAATTTTTGCTTATTTTAATAGAAAAAAAAAAACAGCCCCCAGCTGGGCACAGTGGCTCACACCTGTACTCCGAGCACTTTGGGAGCCTGAGGAAGAGGGATCACTTGAAACCAGAAGCTCAATCCTAGACTGGCCAACAAAGTGAAACCCCATCTCGACAAAAATACAAAAATCAGCCGAGTATAGTGGTGCATGCCTGTTATCCCAGCTACTCAGGAGGCGGAGGCATGAGCATGGCTTGAACTGGGGAGGCAGGGGTTGCAGTGAGCGGAGATCGCACCGCTGCACTCCAGCCTGGGCAACAGAGCGAGACTGTCTCAAACAAACAAAAATACACTCCTGGGTGGAGATCTAAGACACTAATGAGATATGCAACGTATGAACAAGCATGTACAACTACTGCACAAGTGCACCCAGAAGACCACTCAGAACATGCTTACTAGCAACTCCTCTTCTCTCCTCCTCACTAATAATAATGTAAAACTCCCATAAGGGGGTTTCTCCAGTGACAATCCACGCTGTCTCCCTCTTATGAGCAGCCCGCCCTGGAATATCTCTCTCAGGGTGCACTGTATTCTGCACTTAACTTTCTACTTTTTTTCTTTTCAATAAATTATGCTGTACTTTTTTTCTTTGTGTCTCCTGTTTAAATTCTTATAAGAAGACAAAAACAGAGGTATCACATCAGCTGCCAACACAGCAATAAGCCCCCTTCCTGTGGGCATAGCCCATGCAGAAAAGGAGAGTCGCATCACCTAGTGCTAGATCCAGAGATAGGTCACAATTTGTCCTATACAGAAAGTTAAGGTAATAGAGGAGAGTCATATTAAATAGTTTCTGGGCCCAGGGATATGTCACAATGGCATCTGTGATTAGAGATCAGGCAGAATAATCACATAACCGGTGTGCTGGACACAGCAATAAGCCACCCTTTCATCTGTGGGCATGACCCAGGCAAGTAAGAAGAGTCACAGCATTTAGGTGCTTGCCACAGAGTTATGTAACAATCTCTCTTATGGAAAAAGCTCAGGTAAGAGAGAAGACTCAAACCTCCAACGTGACTAATGTAGAAATATGTCGCAAGAAACTTTTTAGGCAGGGCCCGTGCAGGATCTTCTTATCTTCTAGACGTTAGGTCCAGGGATATGTCAGAATACCCAAAATACACAGGACTCAGTCAAAAAAGGAGAGTCAAATCGCCTAGGTGCTGAGTCTAGACATATGTCATATCTCTTTTATGGGAAAATCTCAGGTAAAAGAGGAAGGTCACATCAAATAGTTGATAGGCCCAGAGACATGTCACATTGTCTCCTGCTTAAAATGTTTAGGCCAAAGACACATATCACCTTGGCACTAGGCCTGTGTTTATATATAAACATTCAACCAGAGTTGAAATGGTGACTCATTTCTAAACTCAGCTCATAGGCAAGGAAGGACTCTCCTATCCTGACCTAGTTAATTGGAATGATGTTGACTCTCATACCGGGGCTTAATGCTACAGGTACAATCATGGGTCCCTACCATTAGGAAGGCCTTAAAGTTGATTGCAACTCTCATTCATATTGTATAGGGCCATTGGGTAGTACACAGAGCATGATAACTGGGCTGAGAACACAGGTGAGATTGTGACACTTTTATGCGCACCCAACCAACAGTAAATATTGTCATTCTCTCACATGAACACAGGTCAGTCTGCAGAGGAATTGAGGCTCTCATGCACAAACCCAGTCTGGTGTTGAGTTGGTTACCTATGAGCTTAGACCCGACATACAGGATGTGTTGAATATCATGCCTACAACTGAGACAGTTGTTGGATTGTTAATCTCATTCCTGGTCCATTCTGCAGGTTTCATTGTGAAATATCCCAGTGCCTAGCACCTGAGTGACCTGACGCTCTTGCAAGGACCCAGGCCACAGATGGGATATTAGCATATTGCTGGATCCAGAACCTTGAGGATGGAACTCTATTCTCCTTCCTTGGCACCGCCCACAGTGAGCATTTTGACATACTGCTAAACCTTGCACCCAGGTGATGTTAGTCTCCTCTTCTGCCTTGGCGCAGCCCACAGAAAGAATTATTATATATAGCTTGGCCTCACACCCAGGTTATGTGACTCTCTGGCTTGTGCACTGTGCATATGGGACACCGTGGTATATTGCTGGGTCCACTACCCAGGCAATGTAACTCCTCTGTCTGGCCCCTGCCTACAAGGGGCATTGTGACATATCTCTCTGCTCATCAGTCAGGTAATGTGATTCTCTTCTCCTGCCTGCTCCCTTTACACAGAAGGGATTGTGACATGTTGCTGGGCTTAGCACCAAGTTGATGTGAATCTTCTGCCTGGATCAAGTTCACAGAAGGCATTGTGACATACATCTGGGTCCATCACCTACTTGATTTGACCTACTTGATTTGACTCTCCTCTCTTACCTGAGCATTGCCCATAAGAGAGATTGTGACATATCCCTAAGCCAATACTAGGAGGATGTGACTCTTCTCCCTGCCGAGGTCATGCCCACAGAAGGAAGTGTGACTTATAACTGGGCACAGCACATGGGTGATGTGATTCTTCTGCCTGGTCCCTACCTGCAGGAGTCATTGTTGAATACCTCTGGGCCCATCATCTACACTATGTGACTCTCTACTTCTTCCTAGGGCCTACTTACAGTAAGGATTGTGACATATTACTTTGCCCAGTACCTACATCATGTGACTTTTCTCTAATGTCTGGGCTCCATCTTGGAGATGAATGTGACACATAGCTAGGCCTAACCCCTAGGTTATGTAACTTCTCCTTTTTCAAAATCCTACCCAGCAGGGGCATTGAAACACCTCTCTGGGCACTTCACTTAGGTAATGTTACACTGTTGCCTGGAGCCTTCCCTCAGGGTATATTGTGACATATTGCTGGACCCAGTATCTATGTGATATTACTCTCCTTTCTTGCCTGGGCCCTGTATACATTGTGTATTGTAATATATGGCTGGATTCAATGACTAGGTGATGCAACTCTTATGCATAGGCCCTACCCACAGGGACATTATGACGTTTCTTTAGTTCTGAGTCTCCTCTTTTGCCTTAGCCCTGCCAAAAAGGGAGACGGTGACATATAACTTGACCTAGCAACCAGCTGATATGAGTTTCCTCTTTTGCTTGCACCCAGCATATTTTGGGTATTGTGGCGTGTCATTTATCTCAAACCTGCAGGATGAAAGGTTCCTGCCTGAGCCCAGCCATCAGTAAAAATTGTCATTCTCCCACACATGAACACAGCCCATAACTGAGATTCTGAATCTCATGCCCAGAAGCAGTCAAAAGTTGGGAAAACTGGCTCTCATAAGTGGATATTGTCCACAAGTGGGTTTGTGATTCCCTGACCAAGATCCAAAACACTTGTGAGGCTGTGACTACACTAAGATAACTAGGTATGTGACTCTCTTGCTTTGTCCCTGTCCTCAGGGAAGACATATCCCTGACACAGACCCAGATGATGAGACTTTCCTGCTTGCTGACTACCCAAATGTGAGATTGTGACTTATATTTTGGCCTAGTACATAGGTGTGAAAATGACTTTCATACCTTAAACGAACCAATAGGAGAGATACTTTCTCTCATAGCCAGGTTTTAAAAAAAGTGCAAAATTATGGGTCTTCTCTTACTATGAAGGTCAGAGAAAATAAACACTCTTGCATATCATGTAAAGCACTCAGACGGTACAGTGTCATCACAGGCCTCAGAACACAGGTGAGATTGTGTTCTTTGTATGCACACCCATCAATCATCAGGATTGTCATTCTTACAGAGGAACAGAGGTGATTGGGGAGGTCCTAAATCTCATACCTGAATGCAGTCCACGGTTGGAATTGTAACTATCATATGTCAACATCCAATCACAGTTGGGATAGTGGCTTATTTCTGAACCCAGTTTAGAGCCAAGTAAAGATCCTCTTATCTGGATCCACCCAGCTGGAGAGAGATTGACTCTCATACCTGGGCTTATAGCCACAGGTATGGTCATAGGTTCATGTCAGCATGAAGACCTCAGAGTGGATTATGTCTCTCTCATAGTGTACAAGGCCCTCAGGAGATACATAGTGTCCTAACAGGGCCCAGCAGACAGGTGAGATTGCAACACTCATGCACATTCTGGTGACAATAAAGGTTATTATCCTCAAAAATGAACACAACTGGCTGGGCGCAGTGGCTCACGCCTGTAATCCCAGCACTTTGGGAGGCCAAGGTGGGCGGATCATGAGGTCAGGAGTTCAAGACCATCCTGGCAAACATGGTGAAACCCGTCTCTCTACTATTTATTATTATTATTTTGAGATACTCTTGCTCTGTCTTCCAGGCTGGAGTGTAGTGGCACAATCTAGGCTCACTGCAATCTCCACCTCCCAGGTTCAAGCAATTCTCCTGTCTCAGCCTCCCGAGTAGCTGGGACTACAGGCGCATGACAGCACACCCAGCTAATTTTTGTATTTTTAGTAGAGACGAGGTTTCACCATATTGGTCAGGCTGGTCTCGAACTCCTGACCTCAGGTGATCCACCCACCTCAGCCTCCCAAAGTGCTGGGATTATAGGCATGAGACACTGCACCTGGCCACCCTGTCTCTACTAAAAGTATAAAAATTAGCTGGGCATGGTGGAGTGTACCTGTAATCTCAGCTACTTGGGAAACTGAGGCAGGAGAGTCATTTGAACCCAGCAGACAGAGGTTACATTGAGCTGAGATTGCCCCACTGCACTCCAGTGTGGTGATAGAGTGAGACTCCTTCTCAAGGGGGAAAAAAGGAAAAAAAATTGACTCTCATATATGGGTCTTGTCCCCAGGTGGGTTGGTGACTCTCAACCCAAAATTCATTACATCTGTGAGACTGTAACTCTCCTAAAGGGACACAGCCAGCCAGAGAAGACTCATTTTTAAATCCAGTTCACTGTTGAGATCGGGACTGGTGTACTTAGGCCCAACATACAAATTCTCATACCTGGAATCTGGACATGTGTGATATTGTTCATCTCATCCCTGTAGCTTTCTGCAGGTTGGATTGTAACATACATCTCTGCCCAGCTCCTGAGTGTTTTAGCTCTATTTCCTGTGCCCAGCTCACGAATGGGATTCTGATACATCACTGAACCCAGAACCTAGGTGATGTGACTCTTATTTCTTGCCTTGGTGCTGCCCACAGGGGACATTGGGACATATCGCTTGGTCTTGCACGTAAGTAATGTAAGTTTTCTGTCTTGCATTAGTGCTACTCACAGGGGCATTGTGATGTATTGCTGGGCCCCACATCCAGGTTACGTGACTCTTCTGCCTGTGCCCTGTCCACAATGGCCATTGTGACATGTTGCTGCATCCAAAACCTAGATGCTCTACTTCTCCTTCCTGAGCTTTGCCTAAGGGGACTTCGTGAAATATCTATGTGCCCATCACCCCTATGATGTGACTCTCTTCTCCTGAGCAGTCCCTGCTTAAAGAAGGGGTTATGACATATTACTCTGCCCAGCACCTAGCTCATGTTACTCATCTTTTGTTTTTTAGGATTTGTTTGGAAGGAGACTGTGACACATTGGTTGGTCCAACTACTAGGTGACATCACTCTTTTGACTTTGCCCTGCACGCAGAAAGCATTGTGACACATTACTGGACCCAACACCAAAGTGAGTCTCCTGTCTGAACCCTGCCTATAGTAATTTGTAACATATGGCACTGTGACATATCTCTGAGCCCGTCAACTATTTGACAAGTCTGTTCTTTTTTAACCAAGGCTTTACCCATAAGAGAGATTGTGACATAATTCTGAACCCAGAAAATAGGTGATGTTTCTTCTGTTTTTTGCTGGAGCCCCACATTGTGACATATTCCTGGTCCCAACACCTGAGGGAAGGGAATCTCCTGCCTGGGTCTTGCCTATAGGGAGCCTTGTGAAATATTTCTGTGTTCATCACCTTAAAGATGTGACCCACATCT
Organism: Mandrillus leucophaeus; assembly: GCF_000951045.1. NCBI lineage: Eukaryota > Metazoa > Chordata > Mammalia > Primates > Cercopithecidae > Mandrillus > Mandrillus leucophaeus. The sequence continues at coordinate 122,313 of NW_012101560.1, read as the reverse complement.
TCTGCCTTGGCCATGTTCACAGAAGGGAGAATAAGTTACTGCTAGGCCCAGCACACAGTTCATGTGATTCTGCATCCTGGTCTCTCTCCAGAGGGGTCATTTTGATATATCTCTAGACCCATCACCTAGATGATGTGACACTCCTCTTCTCCCCGAGACCTATCCGTAGTGGAGATTGTGAAATACAGCCTGACACAGCACCTACATGATAGTACTCTCCCCTCATGCCTGGGTGCTGCCCACAGGGGTCATAGTGACTTATAGCTGGGTACAGTCTTCAGGTGATGTAACTCTCCTCTATTTTTGGGCCCACACACACAGGGCATTGCCACATAGCTCTGCTCCTCTGACTTAGGTGATGTAACTCTCCTGTCTGTTACCTCCTCTTAGGGGATATTTGATATATTGCTGGGGCCAGAACTAAGTGATGTGGCCTTTTCTCTTGCCTGGGCCCTGCATACATGGTGTATGGTGACATTTGTCTAGGTTGAAAACAGAGGTGATGTAACTCTTCTGCATAGCATAGGTCTTGCCAACAAGGGTATTATGACATCATAACATATTGCTCAGCAAGATGATGTGGGTCTTCTGCCTGAATTCAGCCCACAAGCAGTATTGTGAGACATCTCTGAGCACATCCATCATTTGATGTGACTCTTCTCTCTTACCTGGGCTTTGCCCATAAAAAAGATTATAACATGTCCCTGGGCACACCACTTAGGTGATGTGATTCTCCACTTTGGCCTGAGTCATGCCCATGGAAAGAAGAGTAACCTCGTTGACAGCAGCACACAGGTGAGGTGAATCTTCTACCTGATTTCAGCTCATAAAGGTTCTTGTGACACCTCTCTATTCCCAGAATTTAGATGATGTCACTTTCTTCTTCTTCCTGGGACCTGTCCCAAGTGCAGATTTTGGGCCAGGAAATATGTGATGTGACTCTCATCTTATGCCTGGGTCCTGCCCACTAGAGTGATTATGACACATAGCTGGGCCAAGCTTCTAGGTTAAGTGACTCTCCTCTTCTTCCTGAGCCCTATCTACAGGTGGCATTATTAAATATCTCTGGGCACCTATAGAATCTCCATACCCAGAGGGCCCCCCAGGGGACAGCAATGGTTATACTATAATTATAGTGTATGAAGACGTTATTAAAGTCACAAAGGAAGTCCAGGTTGGATTGCAAGTGTTGTTGTTGTGGCCCCACTGGTAGCGACATAGCCATTCAGAAATGTTGGCAGGGACAGTTCTTCAAGGTAGTCCATTTCATGTGGCCTCTGGCAATTTGATGCATAGCCAACATTGATGGAGGTTGGCTTTTGTTGCAGCGGTGGCTACCCAGTTGATGAACTCATTCTCGGCCTCAGACATGATGATCCAGGTACTGATTACTAGCAGACAGGTTATTCTCTGTAGTAACAAAAATGGAGGGGGACATGATATTGTTTTTCGTCTTTAGGAAATTGTACTACCCCTTTATTTTCTGCTCCCATAGCTACAAGGTCACCAGCCATAGGGGTGACCTATGTCACCTATGTGATGGACGCTGTATCCATATTTTGGCTCCAGGATTTAAGTGTCCTGTACTAGTGGATCTGAATCTCCCAGTTATGTGTGTAGCCTCTGTTGAGGCAGAGATTTCCTCAGGGGTTAATTGTTAGTAAGGTACCACTGACAATTGACCAACCCGCATCTGTGGTCTTGTTGCAAAAGAATCTGGAGTGGTATTGTATAAAGTGAACTTTAACTGTCCCCGGTAATCACTATCAATTATACCACCATACATTACAAAGTGTCTAATTGCCAGGCTTGAACGTGATGTAATCTATTCATCCACACTCAAGTTTGCATTTATGGTGGAAATTTTGGCCTGCCGATCTGCCTGCTGATTGAATAGTCTGTCAAGAGAAAGCAGAGATGCATGAGCATCAATATGGAAAACAGTGATAATGGTAGTGTGCACCAGGATTCAGATATTTTCCCAGTAGTGTTTTCTCCAGACCTCTTTATTCCCAATTAACCATTTGTTTCATTGCCATTCGGGCATCTGGGTAGTAAGACCATTTGCTACTGAACAAGAGTCAGTATACAAGTAACAAATCCCTCTGGCCTCCTCCTGAATAGTTTGGAGTACGGCTACTAATTCAGCCAGCTGGCTGCTTCCACCCCTGCCTTCATCAGAAATGTTTATGTTTTTAACAGGATTATAAGCCACAGCCTCCCAGCATTGGGTCCCACCAATGTATTTGGCAGAACCATCAGTAAACCAAGTGTGTTTCTGATACTCTGGGCTTAGTTCTTTAAAGGATTTGCCTCATTGGGCAGGGGAGGTTTCCTTCCATATCTGCAGGACTTGCTCGGTGGTTTCCTGAGTTGGCAGGTTTTTCACATCTTCAGTAAACATGATACCCCTTTTTGTTCCAGCTTAGCATGGTCTTGTACGTACCATTTCCATTGTACGTACCATTTCCATTCACTTTCTTGAGTGTACCCTATCCAATGAGTTTTGAGAGAGCTCATGACTCAAGTCATAATAGGAATTTTGGGCCTCATAGAAACATCATGATTAAAACAAAGGTGTTCTGTTTCCTGTAAAGTCCAGTAGCAGGCCAACAGCTGCTCCTCAAAGAGAGTATAAGTTGTGCCAGCCTCAGGCAGCTTCTGGGTCTAAAACCCCAGAGGCACCCTCTTCCCATTTTGTTTCTGCCTAAGGTTAGCATGTTGATCTAGGACAGTTACTTGCAGTTCTACTGGCCAATCCCGTGAGGGCCATAGATCCAGGGCCAATTGCTCTGCTTGTTTGGCTTGTTGAAAAGCCATGCTCTCTTTCTCTCTCCACTGAAAGTCATAGCATTTTCTAGTGACTGCATGTGGAGGTTGTAAAATGTTACCCAAGTGGGGAATATGATGTCTCCAGAATCCAAACAAGCCAACAAAATTTTGAACCTCTTTTTCAGTGGTAAGGTTGCAAATTCTAGTATTTTAGCCTTAGCCTTTGGTAAAATGGACTGTTTCCCTGTATTCCATAGGATGTCAAGAAACTTTACAGTTTGTGCAGGTCCTTGAATTTTACTAGGGTTAACGTCCCGTCTTTGAGATAGGATTTGGGTTTTTACCCACTCTAAGCCCCGACTAGTTCTTCAGTTTTACCCTGACTGGGCCACTCAGACAGCTGCTTTTTTCAGCAATAGGCTAATAGCTGTGATCCTGGTCAGTCAAAATGTAGGCCCAGCATTGTGCCAGGGCCAGTCTGGAAGTCATATTAGCATTTTCATTTTCCGGCTTACATTTCTCTTGTAGCAACCAGTCCCTATCTTGACACATTAACTTATAAGCAGTAACCAACCACCATCCATACTGGGAAATTCCCTCAGCATTCCATTTACCAACTGGGATTCCCTGCAGCACCTCACACACAGCCAGTAGTTCAAAATGCACTAACTTAGATTTCCAATTTTGACAAAGGCCAGTTCCCTTGGACCATTCAATGACCAAGGGAGAGAACTGGGGGAGTTTCTATCCCAGGATATGGGAAGTCCCCAAGCTTTCAGTCTGGTCCCTGCAACCAAAAAATGGCATGCTTTCACTTTCGGATCCTGTTCGTGACGCCAAAAAATGTTCTGTGAGGGAAACGTGCAACAGAAGAAAAGACACACACAGGCAATACCTTTAAGGGTAAACAAACTTTATCCCACGTAAATGGCAATGCAGATATAATCAGCAAATGATACAACAAGCAAATTGCAATTGCAAGGGGAGAAGGAAAAAGAGATACATATATTTATACTCGCCAGACTATGGAAGATTCACCACTAGACTGGGAAGCAACAGCCTGGGCTCCAGAGGTGGCCACTTGTCCGTGCACAGATGAGGAGATATCTCATGAAGCTTTGGTGCAGTCTGGAACCCTAGCTCTTTTTGTAATGAGTTATTTGACATGAAGTCCAGTCAGGAGGGTCCTTCATGACTGGACTCAAAAAACACAAAAAAGTCAACTTGTTTCTTGTAATTGTCTATTGTTTTTCAATAGCTAACATGTAGGAATAAATTGAAATAAAGATTTATCCAAAACAACACTGGATGAACGCCTCAAGAGTCTCACACAACCTGTTCCGGGACTTGGTGACCATTGTTCATGTCCATGTTCAATTGAGTTAAAATTTAATATTTACCTTTTACTCCACAAATTGTCAAAAATTAATTCCTTCAAATGCAGGAAATTATGTAACTACTCACAAACTAAACTTCTCAACCAAAAGTCATAAATTGAGTACAGAGATTTAAAAGAAAAGAAAAGAAAATCTAACTACATCTGTGTACAGGAGACCTTGTTTATTTATTTATTTATTTATTTACTTACTTACTTACTTATTTTAGAGACGTGGTATTACTCTGTTTCCCAGGCTGGTCGCAAACTCCTGGGCTCAAGTGATCCTCCCACTTCAATCACCTAAAATGCTAGGATTACAGATATAAGCCATCATACTATATAGTAACAAAAACAGACTAAAAGTGGCAAGATGCAGCAAAAAAAATTTATGCAAATCATAACCAAATGAGGACAGACTATGTCACAATTATATTATGAAAAATACTTTTTAAATAACTGTCTTAGTTTATAAAATGTACTATAAATTAAAACTGTCAAAGAAAATAAAGGACAAAATAATAAAATAGTTTATTCACCGGAAACCTATGAAAATTATGTACATTTATATAATTGTGTGTATATATCTAATTATGTATACACAAACACCTATATACACCTCACATGAGGATTTTAAAATATGTTAGTAATATCTTGACAGAACATAAGCAAAAAACAGCAATATACTGAAAACAATATTTTAATACACGAGTTCTGTAATTAATAATAAGCCAGATAGAATATTAAAAAGAAAACAGAGGACATGAAAATACTGTAAAGCAGTTAGATGTAACAGATGCATAGAGACCACTCTACACAACAACAAAACTCACAATCTTCTCAAAAGTTCATAAAACATTGTCCTAAAAATAACTATTAGGCCAAAAAACAATTTTTAACAGAATTTTTAAAAACTTGAATGTTACAGAAAACCCTTCAAAAACTCAATGAATCCAGGAGCTGGTTTTTTGAAAACATCAACAAAATAGACCTCTCTAGCAGGACTAATACAGAAGAAAAAAGAGAAAAATCAAATAGATGCAATAAAAAACTATTATAAACACCTATAAGAAAATAAACTGGAAAATCGAGAAGAAATGGATAAATTCCTGGACACATACACCCCTCCAAGGCTAAACGAGGAAGAAGTTGAATCTCTGAATAGATCAATAACAGATTCTGAAATTGAGGCAATAATTAATAGCCTATCAACCAAAAAAAGTCCAGGACCAGATGGATTCACAGCTGAATTCTACCAGAGGTACAAAGAGGAGCTGGTACCATTCCTTCAGAAACTATTCCAATCAATAGAAAAAGAGGAGTCTTCCCTAACTCATTTTATGAGGCCAGGGTCATCCTGACACCAAAGCCTGGCACAACAAAAAAGAGATAATTTTAGGCCAATATCCCTGATGAACATCGACGCAAACATCCTCAATAAAATACTGGCAAATCGAATCCAGCAGCACATCAAAAAGCTTATCCACCACAATCAAGTCGGCTTAATCCCTGGGATTCAAGGCTGGTTCAACATACTCAAATCAATAAACACAATCCATCACATAAACAGAACCAGCAACAAAAACCACATGATTATCTCAACAGATGCAGAAAAGGCCTTTGACAAAATTCAACAACCTTTCATGCTAAAAACTGTAAATAAACTAGGTATTGATGGAACCTAGCTCAAAATAATAAGAGCTATTTATGATAAACCCACAGCCAATATCATACAGAATGGGCAAAAACTGAAAGAATTCCCTTTGAAAATTAGCACAAGACTAGGTTGCTCTCTCTCACCACTCCCATTCGACATAGTGTTGGAAGTCCTGGCCAGGACAATCAGGCAAGAGAAAGAAATAAAGGGTGTTCAGTTAGGAAAAAAAGGAAGCCAAATTGTCCCTGTTTGCAGATGGCATGATTGTATATTTAGAAAACCCCATCGTCTCAGCCCAAAATCTCCTAAAGCTGATAAGCAACTTCAGCAAAGTCTCAGGATACAAAATCAATGTGCAAAAATCACAAGCATTCTTATACACAAATAACAGACAAAGAGAGAGCCAAATCATGAGTGAACTCCCATTTGCTATTGCTTGAAAGAGAATAAAATACCTAGGAATCCAACTTACAGGGGGTATGAAGGACCTCTTCAAGGAGAGCTACAAACCACTGCTCAGTGAAATAAAAGCAGACACAAACAAATGGAAGAACATTCCATGCTCATGGATAGGAAGAATCAATATCGTGAAAATGACCATACTGCCCAAGATAATTTATAGATTAAATGTTATCCCCATCAAGCTACCACTGACTTTCTTCACAGAATTGGAAAAAACTACTTTGAAGTTCATATGGAACCATAAAAGAGCCTGCATAGCCAAGACAATCCTAAGCAAAAAGAACAAAGCTGGAGGCATCACACGACCTGACTTCAAACTATACTACAAGGCTACAGTAACCAAAACAGCGTGGTACTGGTACCAAAACAGATACATAGACCAGTGGAATGGAACAGAGGCCTCAGAAATAACACCACACATCTACAACCATCTGATCTTTGACAAACCTGACAAAAAAAATCAATGGGGAAAGGATTCCTTATTCAATAAATGTTGCTGGGAAAACTGGCTAGCCATATGCAGAAAACGGAAACTGGATTTCTTCCTTATGCTGTATACAAAAATTAACTCAAGATGGATTAAAGACTTAAATGTAAGATGTAAAACCATAAAAACCTAGAAGAAAACGTAGGCAACGACCATTCAGGACATAGCCATGGGCAAAGACTTCATGATTAAAACACAAAAAGCAATGACAACAAATGCCAAAATAGACAAATGAAATCTAATTAAGCTCAAGAGCTTCTGCACAGCAAACAAAACTATCATCAGAGTGAACAGGCAACCTACAGGATGGGAGAAAAATTTTGCAATCTACCTATCTGACCAAAGGTTAATATCCAGAATCTACAAAGAACTTAAACAGATTTACAAGAAAAAACAAACAATCCCATCAAAAAGTGGGCAAAGGATATGAACAGACACTTTTCAAAAGAAGACATTTATGTACCCAACAGACATATGAAAAATTGCTCATCATTGGTCATCAGAGAAATGCAAATCAAAACCACAATGAGATACCATCTTATGCCGGTTAGGATGGGGATCATTAAAAAGTCAGGAAACAACAGATGCTGGAGAGGATGTGGAAAAATAGAAAAGTTTTTACACTGTGGGTGGGAGTGTAAATTAGTTCAACCATTGTGGAAGACAGTGTGGCAATTCCTCAAGGATCTACAACCAGAAATATGATTTGACCCAGCAATCCCATTACTGGGCATATAACCAAAGGATTATGAATCATGCTACTATAAAGACATATGCACACATATGTTTATTGTGGCACTATGCACAATAACAAAGTCTTGGAACCAACCCAAATGTTCATCAATGATAAACTGGATTAAGAAATTGTGGTGCATATACACCATGGAATACTACACAGCCTTAAAAAAAGGATGAGTTCATGTCCTTTTCAGGGACATGGATGAAGGTGGAAACCATCATTCTTAACAAACTATCAGAAGGTCAGAAAACCAAACATCGCATGTTTTCACTCATAGGTGGGAGTTGAACAATGAAAACACATGGACATAGGGCGGGGAACGTCAAACACTGGGGCCTGTTTGGGAGTGGGAATCTATGGAAGGAATAGCATTAAGAGAAACAGCTAATGTAAATGATGAGTTGATGGATGCAGCAAACCAACATGGCACACGTATACCTATGTAACAAACCTGCACATTCTGCACATTTACCCTAGACCTTAAAGTATAAGATAATATTGAATGTTGCATGCTATAATTTCTGGCCAAAATGTATTAAACTAGACATCAATAACAGAAGAAAATTCATGAAGTTCATAAATACATGAAAATTAAACAATTTACTCTTCAACATGCTTTTGTTCAAGAGTTAGAAAACTTAATATTTTAAACTTGTCCATAATACCCAAAGTGACCTACAGATTTAACACAATCCCTATGAAATTCTTAATTTTATTTTTGACAGAAACAGAAAATGTGACTCCCCAAAGTATACAGAATTTCAAGGGACCACAGAAAAATGTTGTAAGCATTACAATTCCTGATTTCAAAACAAGTTATAAATCTACAGTAATCAAAATAGTTTGTTACTGGCATAAAAACAGACAACTAGACTAATAAAACAATGCAAAATGATGTAAACTCTCACATATTTATTGTAGCTTCGCTTACAAAAATCAATAGGTTAAAGCAACCCATACTTCCTTTAACTAATGAATGAATTAATACAATTTGTAATATAAAAACAATAGAATATTACTCAGTTTCTGAAAAGCAGAAAACCTTTTATATACAATAAAAATACAATCTTGATGATATTATGTTAATAAACTAAGCCAGCTACAAGACAGATACTATGTGAATCCACATGTATGAAATATCTAAAGTAGTAACACCCTTAGAAACAGAGAATAAGATGGCATTTGTAAAGGGCTGAACAAAGGAGAAAATGGGCAGTAGTTTCAGGTGTATTGAGTTTTAATTTTGTAAGATAAAAATGTTCTAGAGATACCTTGCATAATGTCAATATGCTTAATAAGTCTAAACTATATAATTATTATCACTGTAAATTATTGTAAAATTGCAAATAATTGCCAATTTTATGTGTTTCTTGTAACAACGTAAACAACAATAATACCTAAGGGAGACAGAGTTATAATGCATTTCAATAATTACCTTCAGGTCCTCGGCAAAACCTGAGTCCTTTCCTTTCGCTTTCCTCCCCAGACAGCGCGAGCTTCCCCACTCGCTCCGCACCTTCTCCATCAACTGCGGGTCCCTGGGATCTGTCCAGTCGCCCAGCTAAAGCGCCCAGCAGGTCAGCAGCGCGGCCAGCTTCTATACAGGCGCTAGGGGCTGGGGCTCCTGGATCTCTGTGTCCCATTCCACCAACTTCCGCGACAACTTGGGGTCTGTGGTCCTAGCTGCGGCGATTGCCAGGGGTCTGGCGAGTAAGAGGGGTATCCAGAATGAGAAGGAGACCATGAAAGGCCTGAACAACTGCCTGGCCTCCTACCTGGACAGAGTGAGGAGCCTGGAAACTGGGGATCGGAAGCTGGAGAACAAAATCCGGGAGCACCGGGAGAAGAAGTGTCCCCAGGTCAGAGACTGAAGGCATTATTTCAAGACCATTGAAGACCTGAGAACTCAGATCTTTGCCAACTCCGTGGACAGTGCCTGCATCATCCTTGAGATTGAAAATGACCATTTTGCTCCTGATGACTGTAAAGTGTGAGACAAAGCTGGCGATGTGCCAGTCTGTGGAGAGTGACATCACTGATAACATCAGTGTCACTCAGCCGCTGCTGGAGACAGATATCGAGGCCTTCAAGGAAGAGCTGCTCTTCATGAAGCACCATGAGGGGGAAGTTAAAGGTCTACAAGCCCTTATTTCCAGCTCTTGGTTGACCATGGAGGTAGACGTCCCCAAGTCTCAGGATCTTGGCAAGATCATGGCAGGCATCCAGGCCCAATACGACGAGATGGCTCAGAAAAACTGAGAGGAGCTTGACAAGTACTAGTCCCAGCAGACTGAGGAGAGGACCACAGTGGTCACCATGCAGTCCCCTGAGATCGGAGCTGCTGAGATGATGCTCAGGGAGCTGAGAAGTATAGGCCAGTCCTTGGATATCGACCTGGACTCGATGAGAAATCTGAAGGCCAGCTCGGAGAACAGCCTGAGGAAGGTAGATGCAGATGGAGCAGCTCAACAGGATCATGCTGCACCTGGAGTCAGAGCTGGCACAGAGCCGGGAAGAGGCGCATCAGGTCCAGTAGCACGAGGCCCTGCCGAACATCAAGTTCAAGCTGGAGGCTGAGATTGCCACCTACTGCCACCTGCTAGAAGACGGGGAGGACTTCAGTCTTGGCGATGCTCTGAACAGCAGCAAATACTTGCAAAGCATCCAAAAGACCACCACCCGCAGGACAGTGGAGAGCAAAGTGGTGTCTGAGACCAACAACACCGCCGTTTTGAGGTGCTGAGCCAGCAGAAGCAAGGTCCCTTTGGGGAGCAGGAGGCCAATAAAAAGTTCAGAGGTCAAAAAAAATTACCTTCAAATCACAGAAGTGTTTCCCTCACACAAAAGTAATAGAGATTCATTAATACATAGATGTGAAAATTAGGACAATTTCCACAACTACTCACCCAAAGAGAATTTTTAAAAAAATGGACTACCAACTAATAAAAGAAATACACAAGTAATAAATAAAGTGTTAGCAATGTTTATACAGGCAGACGAACAGAGAATTATGTTGGCAGTAGATGTATGGTTGATTCATATTTGACTTTTTCTCTATACCCTCTTAAAGTGTACACAGTTGGATATAGTCATACAAAATTATAATATATAGGCAGAATCTAAAAATGCAGTTAAATGATGTAAGGCAGCCTATCCTAACAAGGAAATACAGGAATATAAAATATTACAAAACAAAATTAAATAAACATTAACCTGTGAAATACCAAATTTAAAAAAGCATACAAGTGAAGAAGACTCTTTCTAGATAACTACAATGTTCAATCATAACTGGGCACCCATAAAGAGCAGATTTTGAATTATTAGCGTATGGTTAGAGTAACAAAATTTCACAACAAATGCATTATCATCTCCCATAAAGAGCATTTAGAAGATAATTTTTAAAGAAGATTTCAATGATATTACAGACACTTTTTATTATGTTCTTAATATATTACTCTTCTTTTTATACAAATGGAAAGGCTATGATTTATTTTTTATTTTATTTTATTTTATTTTATTTTATTTTTTGAGACAGATTCTCACTCTGTCACCCAGCTGGAGTGCAGTGATGAGAACTCAGCTCACTGCAACCTCTGCCTCCGAGGTTCAAGCAGTTCTCTGCCCCAGCCTCACAAGGAGCTGGGATTGCAGGCGCCCGCCACCACACCTGGCTATTTTTGTTTTGTTTTGGTTTGGTTTTTTTTTAGTTTTAGTAGAGACGGGGTTTCACCATGTTGGCCAGGCTGGTCTTGAACTCCTAACCTCATGATCCACTGACTTCAGCCTCTTAAAGTGCTGGGATTACAGGCGTGAGCCACTACACCAGCCTATAATTTATTTTTTTAAAAGCAAAGAAAAGCCTTGCATTTTAAAATATGGGAACAACATGAATATTGGAAAATGTGCTATGGAACACTACTATATAATAAGCAATTAGAAATAAATTACACTGTCATTCAGATAAATGCTGAGGAAAGTAAATGGAAACACTAATGATAAGTTTTTCTATGCAGTAAACGTAGACACACAAACGAAAACTTTTCTTAATGTGATGTGCATACTATCTAATTCACTTTTTATATAACACATAAATTCAAATATGCTATTCTGAAACCCCTGAAGCTAAAATTATGGACTAACTTGGCATAAATAAAAATAGGAGAGGCAAAATGTACAGATAGTAGTACCATTAAGCTTTATATACAATTAATTAATAAAATAACTCATTAAGAAATAATGTAACAATTAAGAATTTATTCTATTCTTGGCAAGTTTCTAAGTTTTTCTATGGTATTAAGGTCTTTAAAAATTCTTTGAGATGAGTAGATACAATAAACTATTCCACAGGTGAGGGGCTTGGCCTGGAGAGTTCACATTTCTAAGTTAGTTCCTACTAAGGAAAAGAAAACTTTTTGACCTACCTTACCAGAGATGAAAAAAAGAGTAAAGTGAAACAGAAGATTCAACTTTATCATGTGCTGAGTTGCTTTGGGCTCTGACAAAAGATTTTTCTGATTTTTTTGCAGGATCACATTTGAAGTCATAGGACTGAAAGTTATGAAGCAGAAACATTTGTCCTTGGTGTTTCTGAAATACGTGAACCAAACCCCAATGTCTGCACTTTTACTCTCATAAACTTCTGACATGAGGCACAGATTTTTACAAAATAACTTAATATGGAAATCTCGCAAAATATGCAGATTTCCCCAGATCCCCCAAAACAATGGAAAAGCACTCAGACCACAAGGCCTTCACCAGAATAACAGAAAGAAGAGAACTTTGGCTCTCACTGTGAACGCCCTGGAAGATTAGTGGAGGCACAAGGGAAGCCTTAGAATATTGAAGGGCATAGTAAGCATAGAGCAGAAAATTTCCATCTGTGGTAGCAAAAGAAGTAAATCTAGGATTTTCCAGAACCAATTTCATTGAAGCGGAACCTCCAACATCACATTTTTAAAGTTTCCCCCTTTGCCTTTGCACCTCTCATCTTTGTTATTTGTTCATTCTTTCCTATTGGGGTGATACCTATTATTCTCTGTCTTTTTACATTCCAAAGATATTTCCTTTACTGTAGAACAGGGGCATCCAAGGGAGAATACAGCCACGAGTTCTTAGTCTCTATCTCCGGCATCACTGATAACACCAGTGTCACTCAGCTGCTGAGTGAGCCAGTAAGGCCCTTTCCTCATCCCCCTTTCCACTTATTACTAGAGACAGAACATAAATGTATGACTGCAGGCTGCTAAAAGCCTAAAACAAAACAGAACCATAACAACCACAAAATAAGGTGGGTTGGAAAAACTTGCTATACAAAGCAACCAGGTCTGGCTTATATATACCACATCACTTCTTCTTTCCCAAAACAGCAGTTGGGCTTAAGAGAAAATGTCCAACTTTTAGTATTTCCCTCAGTATAAAATGAGAACAGTGAAACATATTTTCAAAGGTTTGATTTTTTTGGGCTACTGCTGATGACTAGATTCTGTCTCCTCCAATAGGGAGTGCTGAAGGAAATGATCGAGTAGTGAGGATGACAATTGATGACTACTGAGAAAAGAAGTTGCATGCTTATCACAGCATCCGAGAAACAAACACTGCAATCAACTGCGGAAGCAAAGGACTACAGTGTCTGGAAAACAATGGGAAAAATATCTGTACCTTAAAAATACACACACAAGCCCAGAGAAGACACATCGAAGACCCTGTTAATGAAGCACCAAAATGTACAGCCTCACTGATTGCTGTATTATCTTGTAGTAAGAAAGTTTGTACATACTACAATACACAGTTGTTGTATAAATTTCTGAGTATCATCAGAAGATTGGGGGGCATACAGAGAAGGCAGAAAACATGTCCCAATTGAAGAAATAAAATAAACCTACAAATATTTAGCTTTAAAAATCTTTGTTGACCTTTAAAGGTCAAAATTTGTAGGTTTATTCTTTTGTTGTTGTTGTTGTTACATTATATAATTTAAAAAATCAAAATAATTATCAAAGCTCCTTAATGAGACCGGCACTCCTCCAGTCCCCGGGGCCCTGGCAAGAGAGGAGCCTCGAGACCGTGCGGGACACCCAGGTGGACCCCCAGCCCATGCCCAAAGCTCAGAGCAAGAGCAGGGACCTGGCTGCACCGGGCCAAAGCCGCCTCCACCGGCAGTGGTCGCGGACTCCGGGCGCTCCAGAACTGGGGTCATGATGAGATTTGTTGATTGCGCTATGGTGGCTGAGTTGCAAGAAAATGGGTTTCATCACCTTAAATGGTTTTCAACCAATGAAGCTGTATTCTCTTAAAAAGACGGACAGCCCATCGTGTAAACTATAGAGTTTGTGAACCAATTTATATTGGGTTCATAGTGGCATCATGAACGCAGACTCCTGTGAGTTCCTGTAAGTTCTTAGAGGACTACTTTGCCTTTTGATCTGAGAGTTGCAAAGTTTGGTAAAGAATGGCCCTTGTGGATAAGCACAAAATCAAGAGAGAGCGATTGGACAGAATTTGTGAAGGAATTCGTCCCCAGATCACGAAAGGCCCCCTGCATCCCCGCCCCATGGTGGCGCTGCTGCACGGCTGCGACTGCACTGTGGACATGCCCATCCTGAAGGACCTGGCCACCGTGGCCTTCTGTGATGCACAGTCCAGACAGGAGATTCATGAGAATGTTCTAAATGGAGCCATGGGCACCATGATGTACCACACCATCACACTCACCAGGGAGGGCCTGGAAAATTCAAGGCCCTCAGAGTGATCGTGTGGGTGGGCAGTGGCTAGGACTAAGGAAGGAGACCTTAGTCTCCTTCCACTCTGCTGCCCTCCTCCCCCGACCTTGCCTAGTTCACAAGACAGGAGGAAAGAGAGAAAGAAACAAAAGTAACACAAATAGCCAGACAACTTTGGCACCACCACCCGGCCCTAGGAGTTAAAAAAAGTAATAATAATAACATCAACCCCTGACATAAACTACTTATGTTATCTGTAAATCTCGGACACTGTATGAAAAAAAAAACACTGTAAAACTTTCTGTTCTGTTAGCTGATGCACGTAAGTGCCAGCCACGTTTTCCCACGCTTGCTCGATTTATCACGACCCTTTCACGTGGACACCTTAAAGTTGTAAGCCTTTAAAAAGGCCAAGTATTTCTCTTTTGGGGAGCTCAGCTCTTAAGACGCGAGTCTGCTGACACTCCCGGCCAAATAAAAAACCTCTTCCTTCTTTAATCCGGTGTCTGAGTAGTTTTGTCTGCAGCTCCTCCTGCTACATTTCTTGGTTCCCTGACCTGGAAGCAGCTGATTACGCACGGTGGAGGCAGCCCCTTAGGCAGCTTATGCCTGCCCTGTAGAGCATCCCTGAGGGGGACACTGGCCAGCTTGAGCGATGCGGATCCTGAGAGCGCTCCCAGGTAGGCATTTGCCCCGGTGGAACTCTCCTCAGAGCAGTGCACAGCAGGCCCCCGTGGAGGATCAACACAGTGGCTGAACACCGGGAAGGAACTGGCAATTTAAGTCCAGACTTCTGAAACTTGGTAAGACTGGTGTTTGGAACTTGCCCACTCCATTTGAGTGGAAGCACGGCCTGATCACCCATGGTGTGGCTGTACTGGCACTTTGGCTTTTGTTTTTGACTTGACTTGAATTAATTGCTTGATACTTTGGTTTTTGTTTTTGACTTGACTTGAATTAATTGCTTGATACTTTGGTTTTTGTTTTTGACTTGACTTGAATTAATTGCTTGATACTTTGGTTTTAGTTTGGATTTTGACTTGACTTGAATTGCTTGATAAACAGGCATGCCTTTATTGGCACTTTGGTTTTGGTTCTGATTTTGGTTTGGCTTAAATTGCTTGACGAACACGTGTGCCCTTAACAACACTTTGGTGTTAGCTTTGATTTTGATTTAGTGTGAACTAGTTGACTGAGTGACCTTTTACCCTTTCCTTCTCGTAGGGTGAATGCTGTTTCGTCTCGAGAGAAAAATAGGTCAGACGTAAAGTAAGCCTACTCCGTTAGGAACTGTGTTAAAACATTTCAAAAAGATAAATTTCAAAAAAATAAAAGGAAAGTCATCAAATCATCAAAACTTACTCTATTAAAATGCATGTTACAGAACCTTAAGAAAGGTTTTGCAAGAGGTTATAGAGTTAAGTTAACCCCTTAGAGGTTAAGATCTCTGTGTGAATTAGAACTGCCCTCTTTTGGTGTTGGATGGCCCACCAAAGGAACTATAGGCAAGGAACAATTGGCCATGTATTTAAGGTGGTGACAGGGCTCGGAGGACAACCAGGGTACCTAGATCAAATTCCTTTATATTGACTCATGGTCAAATATAATATAGACAAAACCAGCATAAATTTAGCCCTGTTTAACAGCTTATTGCAAAAAAGCCAAAAGGAAAAGTAAGAGCAGCTTCACCAGCAGACACAGAGTTAAAAAGGGAGTCCCAGAAACAGCAAGAGAAGCTGGTTTTGCAGGAGCTGCCAGAGATCATAGAAATTCTTTCTCCATATGTCCCAGCCTACCCCACTTTACTAAGGCCAACAGCCCCCTCAGAAATGAGATTCAGGAGCTAACACGCCCCAAGTTTCACCTCAAAGGGGAGAATTGGAGCCTTGAGAGGCCAAGGAAGGAAGCTAAGATAGTCAAGTGGGCAGTCTCAGATCTGGTCTTGCTCAAGCTATGAAAATGCCTCTCAGGGAGATGCGAGGACCTGTCTATTGTAATGACCAGGCCCACATCTGGCGGGGGGCAACAGACTTTCATCTATCAGCCCTTTTCAACCATTGATTTACTAAACTGGAAACACCCTAAACCCACCACCTTGCTCCTGGCAGCTAGAGCCCTGTCGAGCATGACTGTGTAGAGGTGTTGGACTCAAGTTTACTTTAGCAGACCTGAACTCTGGTAAAAACCTCGGGCATCAGTACACTAGGAGGTATACGTGGATGGAAACAGCTTCATCAACCCACAAGGAGAGAGATGTGCAGAATATGAGGTGGTAATCCGGAACACTGTTGTTAAGCTGAGCTCATTGCTTTAATTCAGGCCTTAGAACTCAGTAAAGGTAAGAGTGTAAACATTTACACTGACTCTCGGTAGTCTTGTGTAGCCTTCCAAGTGCATGGTGAATTATATAAAGAAAAAAGCCTGTTAAACTGTAGGAAAAAGGGAAAAAAAGACCCAGAGAATGCAACTCAGCTTCAGCGTTTGCAGAGGTACTGAGAAGCACTTCTGCAGAGGCTAACAGTTGGTAGAAAAAAGCAAGTAATATAAAAAAGATTCTAGGAATGCTTCAAGGAGCTGACAAGAGCCTAAGTCAGTTTTATAAGAGACTCTATAAAGCATTCTGGCTTTACCCCCCATTTAACCCTGAGGCTGCTGAAAATCAGTATATAGTGAATACTTCATTTGTAAAGTAAGCCCATGGTAATATCAAGCAGAAGTTGCAGGCATGAATACCACCTAGTCTATAAAAGTGGCCATCGAGGTGTATGTTGACTGTAATCAAGAAACAAAACTGAGAAAGAGCAACAGAAAAAAAAAAAAAGACTACGAGTATGTGTAAAAAAAGAGAAATTAGCAATGTGAGAGGACATGGGCGTGGATGTAGATATGAAAGAAGTCAAGTTAGGCATGGATTCAAGAGCCGGACAAGGCTAGAGAGAGATTAATGTGTGAGAGGTAAAAAGAAAGGACACTAGAAGGGTAAATGTTCAAAAAGACAATAAAGGAAATGGCCAAGACTACAAGAAAAAGAGGCCATCGGCCAAGGGCTGCCGCACCTTGGAGGAACCAAATACTGATCTGATCAGACTGACAGGAGCTGAAGAATGTAAAGACTAGGGCAGACTATGCACCTTCTCATTAGGCTCCCAGGAGCCCATGGACACATTAGAAGTTAAAAGCAGGCAGGGCGTGGTGGCTCAAGCCTGTAATCCCAGCACTTTGGGAGGCCGAGACGGGCGGATCACGAGGTCAGGAGATCGAGACCATCCTGGCTAACACGGTGAAACCCCGTCTCTACTAAAAAATACAAAAAACTAGCCGGGCGAGGTGGCGGGCGCCTGTAGTCTCGGCTACTCGGCTACTCGGGAGGCTGAGGCAGGAGAATGGCGTAAAAACTCGGGAGGTGGAGCTTGCAGTGAGCTGAGATCCGGCCACTGCACTCCACCCTGGGCGACACAGCGAGACTCCGTCTCAAAAAAAAAAAAAAAAAGAAAGCAAAAGAAGTTAAAAGCAGTAAGATTCTGCCGTATCTGGATTCCAATTTCTCACTGAAGGCTAAGCTACTAAATAGTTACAAAGGGGGGTTGGGGGGAGAAAAACCCCTCCTCTAAGAAACTTAAACAGGAAAAAGAGCCATACCTTGTGAAAACTTGCTTATAGACTTTACAGAACTGCCCTATGCTGGAAGCTATTGGTACATGCTAGTGCTTGTTTGCTCATTTAAACTAAAATCAGGTTTTTGCCTATAGTCCTCCTCCAAGTCAGGTGCACCCTCACCAAACAAACTAGGTATTTGCCCTATAAGATTTTGTTTGGTCGGCTATCCCCAAATCATAAGTTAAAGGTGACCTCCAGAAACTAAAGAAATTAATTTAAGAAATAAAATGCAGGTTTAAAAACATAACCATAGTGTTCATAATTAAATAAATGAAAATGTCTATAAGCCTGACACCGCTTTAAATCTAGTGACTCTGTTTAAACTAAAACCTAATTTTTCTACAACCCATATAGGATGAGCCCTATACTGTAACCTTGTCCACTTCCACTCCTGTTAAAGTTGCAGGTGTTGCGTCTTGGATCCACCACAGTCAGCTAACACCGGCAGCTCAGGACAAGTGGACCGGCTAACAGGACGCAGATCATCCAACCCGACTGATCCTGAGACGAGACCAAGCTGCTGCTGAGGACGACAGCCCTGTTCTGGTCACTCTGGAGGCTGACCAGTCTACGCACAGCTGAAGCTTGAGAACTCATCTAGCAAGTAAATGTAGTTAAAAATATTAATAGTTTTCCTGCAATACTAACTCTTTTCCTATTGTTCTGTCACCGTGTTCAATCTTCTTCCCAGGTAATGACAGCTTTTGTCCTTGTGGGATATGAATATGCTGTACATTGTTTTGTTGTTGTTACCCCCTCCATAACCATGCTAGAAGAAACACCTATGTAAGGTGTCCCCACTGTACACATACTACTTAGGAAACCCAGACCCATCCAGCCTAGCAACAATTCTTAGTCTTACAGTCATTCTTTAAACATATAAATCAGAAGTTACCAGAAACTCTTCCTTTAGCAAAAACAGAAAAAACCTATTTCCTCAGTTGGCTGAAAACATTGCTGACAGCCTGGATGTTTCTTCATGTTATATTTATTAAAAGGCTAATATAAGAGACCAATGGACTTGAGAAGCAAAAGAGTTAATGCCTCAAAATTACTTTAACTAACTCTTTCCCCAAACAGATGCCCCAAGTTCAAGCATCTGGCTCTTAAAAACTTCTGTTATTAAAAAATACTGTGTTACTCACTAAGAAAAAGCTTTTAAGACCCAGTGACAAAACGAACCTGCTTAGAACAAGACAAAGTTGATACATGTGCCTGTACAGGTTTAACACAGGTTTGATCCTAGGTCTTCATTTAGAAAATAGTTTCCAGCTATAAAAATTTAAAACCCTCATTATAATTATATCACTGGTAATAGAAACTTGTTTGCTGCTCCCCTGTGTATTACACTTGTTCCTTCAAATGATAAAAGGTATCGTAGCTACCACAGTTCATCAGAAAACCTCAGCACAAGTGTATTACGTAAAACACTATCGCTCTGTCTCGCAAAAAGACTCAGAAAGTAAAAAATAAAACTGAGAACTCCCATTAATTATTGAAAATTCTCAAAGTGGGGGATAAGGAAGGAAACCACTACTACTCCTACTGCCCTCCTCCCCCCACCTTGCTTAGTTCACAAGACAGGAGAAAAGAGAGAAAGAAACAAAAGCAACATAAATAGCCAGACAACCTTGACACCACCATCCGGCCCTAGGAGTTAAAAGAAGTAATAATAATAACATCAACCCCTGACATGAACTACTTGTGTTATCTGTAAATCCCAGACACTGTATGAAAAACAAAAAACAAAAAACACAAAAAACAGAATACTGTAAAACTTTTTGTTCTCTTAGCTGATGCATGTAGGCCCCAGTGACGTTTCCCACACTTGCTCGATTTATCACGACCCTTTCACGTGGACCCCTTAAAGTTGTAAGCCTTTAAAAAGGCCAAGTATTTCTTTTTTGGAAAGCTCAGCTCTTAAGAGGCGACTCTGCCGAGGCTCCAGGCTGAATAAAAAACCTTTTCCTTCTTTAATCCAGTGTCTGAGGAGTTTTGTCTGTGGCTCCTCCTGCTACACGACGACGTGGACATCAAGGCTGCTGGTGAGCTCGTAATTGCTGTGTGCAACATCCCGTCTGCAGCCATGGAAGAGACAGCGGACTCCACCATCTGCCACATCCTCAATATGTACTGGAGGAACACTTGGCTGTACCAGGCACTGCGGGAAGGCACGTGGGGTCAGAGTGTGGAGCAGATCCGAGAGGTGGCCTCGGGAGCGGCCTGCGTTGGTTGGGAGACACTGGGCCTCATTGGCTTCGGTGGCACGCAGCAGGCGTTTGCAGTTCCAGCCAAGACCTTTGGATTCAGCGTCATATTTTACAACCTCTACTTGCAGGATGGGATCGAGGGGTCCCTGGGCATGCAGAGGGTCTTCACCCTGCAGGATTTGCTGTGTCAGAGTGACTGCGTCTCCTTGCACTGCAATCTCAACGAATATAACCACCACCTCATCAATGACTTTACCATAAAGCAGATGAGGCAGGGAGCATTCCTTGTGAACGCAGTCCGTGGTGGCCTGGTAGACGGGAAGGCCTTCGCACACTCCCTCAAGGAGGGCAGGATACAAGGGGCAGCCCTGGACGTGAATGAGTCGGAGCCCTTTAACTTTGCTCAGAGTCCATTGAAAGACGCCCCGAATCTCATCTTCACTCCTCACACTGCCTGCAACAGCCAGCAAGTGTCACTGGAGATGATGGAGGCAGCTGCCACCGAGATCCACCGGGCCATCACAGGTCGCCTGCCAGGAAGCTTAAGAAACTGTGTGAACAAGGAATTCTTTGTCACATCAGCGCTTTGGTCAGTAGCAGACCAGCAAGCAATTCATTCAGGCATCGTGGGCGTGGCTTCAGGAGGACTTCCTGCAGCCATGGAAGGATCAACCCGGGAGGCATCCCAGTGACTCACAACCTCCCAACAGTGGCACATCCTTCCCAATCGCCCTCTCCCAACCAACCCACAAAACACGGGGACAATCAAGAACACCCCAATGAGAAATTGCAGAGAATGCCGGCAGATTATCACTCAGATACACTTGGGAAAAAGAGACAGTGACAAATAGATGAAATAAGAGAAAAAGAATCTGACGGTCTTTTTAGCTGATTCTGGAAATATACATCATTGATGTTTCAGTGTTAAAACTACAAGAGCTGGAAAACTGAAGATATCGTCTGCTTACGGAAGCTCTGAAAGACTAGGGTGTCATTTATTAACGACCAACTTCTGTTATTGTGTGTTAAGTTTTTCACCTGTGCATCAAATCACAAATAATAAATAGAACTTTTTCCTTTATCAGTCCCTTGGCCACAGCAGGTCCTGAACACCTTGCTTAGAATGTTGCATCAAGAGTTCAAACATCAAAATAAAAACCATGAAGAGGAAATCCCCATCCTGTGACTTGAGTCCCTTCAGTCTACAGGGACTGGTTGCCGCTTTTTGCTAATAGGAAGATTACATTACTAGAAAATGTGGAGTAAGCTGTTTGCCTGTGGTAGACACCTGCATTCACAGGATTGAAGACAGTACTGGCTCCTGTACAGAGAAGTGTCTCTCACATCTGAACTGCATACTGAGTGGGCAAGTTGGTTGTAAGTTCAGTAAAAGCATCCGATAATGCAAGACAAAAAAAAAAAAAAAAGGTGTTTCCTAATGTCACAGGAAACACTTTTAATGCAACTTGTCAGATTGTCTATGAAAAAATCCACTTTTTTAGACACTGATAAAGTCTTCTTTT
Source organism: Mandrillus leucophaeus (assembly GCF_000951045.1). NCBI lineage: Eukaryota > Metazoa > Chordata > Mammalia > Primates > Cercopithecidae > Mandrillus > Mandrillus leucophaeus. The sequence goes on along the minus strand of NW_012101560.1, from coordinate 100,712 downwards.
CTTCAAGTGGTTTTTTATACAAGAACACTTCACATGTATTGGATGTGACTGATTTTAACAAATCCTATTAGATTTGTATCAATTAGTTACATGTTCTATTCATAATCTTTTGTGAATCATTTGCCTTTTTGTTTAAAAAGATAGCCTATTTTGAGCCTTTGCATATGTACATTCCTATTTTTGTGACAAAATAAAAACTATAAAATTGTCCCAATGAGAAAAATAATGGCTATCAGAAGTATGTTTTGTTTAACGTAAGTTACTGTTACTGTATTTGTTTATTATAGAGGTGGACATTTAGCATTCGGTGCAGTTTTCAATCAAATGTAATTAGAAAAAACTGTTTAATGAACAAAACAGAACATAGACAAAAAAAGAATATTAGAAGACGTGATGCATGAAGAAAATGAGATATCAATAAAAAGATTTTTAAAAACCAACAAATTGTGAATCTGAAGAACACAATAACTGTATTAAAAATTTAATCAATAATCACAAAAGCAGACTTAATAAAGTGGAAAAAAATAGACAATTGATGACATTGTACTTATCAATACTGAGTCGTGAAAACAAATTTTTTTAACGGAATAGAGAAAAAAAGATGAAATATGGGAATTACTGTGCACTGCCAAGTAGACCATTGTATTTATAAAAGGAGTCTTAGAAAAACAATATAGGAGAAAAGTAATAAAGAGGTTATTTTTAAAAAGCAGCTGAGAACTCCCCAGATGACAAGGTAACTAAACAAGAAGAAATACTGCCAAACAAAAGCCTTCAACGGGAATAATTTCACTTCAAAAAAACAAACAAACAAACAAACAAAACACTAAGCCTTTCCAAAATAAATAAAAAGTTGAGTGTGTTACGAACCACCAGAACAGTCCTAAAGGAAATGTAAAAGAAAGTCTATCACGGCCAAAAATGAAATGATGCTGCACAGCATCATAACAGTAAATGAAAATAGAAAACTCTCTATTAAAGGTAAATATATAAACAGGTATAGAAATCTCTACTGTCATAATGATAGTACAGAAAACTTTCAAAATTTGCTATGGAGTTTAAAAAATGAAGCATACATCTGCATAAATGTGTGTTCACAGATACTCAATAAGAAAACATAATATGTGATATTAATAACAAAGTGGGGGTATAAAGAGGTACAGCTTTGTATTCCATTGAAATATAGTTGTTATATACTGTCATAACTTTAAGATGTTTTATGAAGTCTTTATTTCTCAAGATGATTACAAAAAAACCTGTAGAAGGTATGCAAAAGCAAATGAGAAATTGAATCATGTCACTACAAAACCAACAAACAAAAATAAAGCAGTAAGAGAAAAAAATGACAACACATCTACAGGAAACACAGAAGACAATTACAAACAATAATAGTAACTTCATTAACTGCAGTCATTACTTCATATATAAAAAGTTAAATACCTTAGAGAAAATGAATAAAATGATTTAATGGATTAAGAACAAAGAAGATTCAGCAATGTGCTCTCTCCAAGAGTCACTTTAGCTCTAAGAAACCAAATAAGTTGAAAATAACAGTATAAAGAAAATATATTTTATGCAAAGAGTAGCTACAATTGGAGGGGTGTGGTCATAATTATGTTAAAATATATTTTAAGTCATAAATTTTAACAAGAGACAGATTGGCATTATGTAACCATGAGATGGATTAACTTGCAAGGAATCTATAACAATAATTTATAAATCATATTTATGTAATTTGAAAAATCGGCAAAAATATACCATTGGGATTTTGATAAAAATTAAATTTTTGTGCTACTATAAATAGCACTGACATCTTTCTTTCTTTCTTTCTTTCTTTCTTTCTTTCTTTCTTTCTTTCTTTCTTTCTTTCTTTCTTTCTTTCTTTCTTTCTTTCTTTCTTTTTTTTTCAGAGTTTCTGTCTCCCAGGCTGGAGGGCAGTGGCACAATCTCACAATCAGTTCACTGCACGCAACCTCCTCCTCCCAGGCTCAACTGATTCTCATCTTTCAACTATGTAAAACAAATATTGACAGAAGCAAAGCAAGAAACATATAGCAACACAACAATTGTGAACTTCAAGACTCTACTTTCAATAATGACTAGAATAGTCAGATATAATATCAGTAAGAAAGCAAAACCTGAACATTATAGACCTAAACAGCATTTTCAGAACTGTGCAATGGAAAGCAGAAAAATATGCAATATTCTCAATCATACGTGGTACATTCTGTTAGGATATATGTCTTATTAAATTTAAGAAAACTGAAGCCACAGAATGTAAATGAAACTAGAAATCAAAAGCAAGAAAAAGTGGCAAATACGTAAATAAGAGAAAATTAAGCAAAATCTTACATATAGTCTTCCTCAAGTATCAGGTGATTTAATATTGTTAAGATGTCAGGGCTGGTGCGGTGGCTCATGCCTGTAATCCCAGGACTTTGGGAAGCCAAAGTGGGTGGATCACTTGAGGTCAGAAGTTTGAGACTAGCCTGGCCAACATAGTAAAACCCCATCTCTACTAAAAATACAAAAGTTAGCTAGACTTGATGGTGGATGCCTGTAATCCCAGCTACTCAGGTGACTGAGACTGGAGAATTGCCTGAAGCTGAGAAGTGGAGCTTGCAGTGAGCACAGCTCCCACCACTGCCCTTCAGCCTAAGTGACTGACTAAAACTCCATCCCCCACCCCCCAAAAAAAGTTGTCAGTACTACTCATGATGATATAAAAATGTAATGTAATTTTATCAAAATCTCAATGTTTTTTTTTTTGTTTTTGTTTTTGTTTTTGTTTTTGCAGAATTTTTGTGTGTAATTCTAAAAGTTGTTTAGGAACTGTGACTAGCCAAACACCTGTTAAAAAGAACAAAGAGGCATTACACTTTCTGATTTAAAATCATGATACAATGCTACAAAGATAAAAACAATATGCTACTGCCACGAAAACAGACACATAGATGATGAAACAGAATTACAGACATCCCAGAAATAAACCCTTACATATATGATAAAATAATCTTCCATAAGCTTTTCATGACCACGCAATAGAAAAACAAGAATCACTTTAACAAAGAATTTTCAAAATTGAATATTTACAGAGAAAAAAATAAAGTTGGATGCTTCCTTTGTACCATATATAAAAAGAATTTTTTTTTTCATGGATTGAATACTTAAACGTAAAAAATAATAAAATTCTTAGAAATAAACATAGGGGAAAAGTTTATGGCATAAGTCTTAAAACTCTTTGCCTAAGTATGACATCAAATGCACAAACAACATGGAAAAGAACAAAAAAAAAAGGAGACTACATTAATCTTCAAGTATTCTACACATCAAACATTTAGTGGCATACAAATGTCACCTAATAAGTGGGTGAAAGCTGGGCATGATGGCTCAGGCCTATAATTCTAGAACTTTAGGAGGCAAAGGCAGAACAATCACTTAAGCCCCCAAATTTAAGACTAGCCATGAAGACATAGCAAGACCCTATTTTGTACAGGGTTATATATGTGCATACATACATACATATAACAAAAAAGAGTAAAAATATTTTCAAATCTCATATTTCATAGGTGTTAATTTTCAAAATATATAAACTCCTAAAACTCAACAGCAACAAAAAGTTAATAACTTAATTTAGAATGGCAAATGTTTGAAATGACATTTCTCCAAAGACATACAAATGGCTAGCATTTAAAAGGATACTCGACATTATTCTTCTAGAAAAATGCAAAGTCACAATAACCTGTCACCTCAAACCTATTTTTAAAATGGTATGAAAGCTCTTCAAAACATTTAAAATGAGATTATTATGTAATCTAGCAACTCCCTTCTGGGTATGTATTTAAAATATGCAACACATGATCTGCAAGAGATATTTGCACACCCAAATTTATTGCTGCATTATTAACACAAGCCAAAAGGCAGAAACAACCCAGATGTCCCTTGACCAATGAACAGATTAATAACAAGTGGCACATACACAAAGTGGAATATTATTCAGTCTTTAAAATTTCACATGATATGACAATTCTTGAGAGTATCATGTTAATTGAAATAAGCCAGGAACAAAGTGACAGTGTATGATTGCATTCATAATCAGGTACTGTAAGTAGACAAACACATAGGAACAAAAATTAGAATGGTCAAGGGCTGAAGGGTTGGTGAAATGGGCAATTGTGTTAAAAGGCATTTAATTTTAGTTTTGCAAGACATAGAAGTTCTGCAGATCTTTTGCATAACTATGTGAATGTACTTAACACTAATGAAATATACACTTCAAAATAAGAGGGTAAATTTTACATTATGTGTTTTTACCACAATTACGATTTTTAAAAGAAAAAAATACAGTTATAAAGCTTTCCAAAAATTAAATTTTGTTCACAAAAGATTTTCTCTCACACAAAGGAAGTATAGACTTATAATTAAATGCATGGTGAAATTAAGACTATTTCAATGACTACTCAACTACACAAGATAAGACAATCATTGAAAATCAGCCAAAAATACACAAGATAAGCCATAAGCAAAGTTGGAGACATATTCATAGAGACAAACACATATATAATTTAATTTGGAAAACATATGACCGATTTATATTTTAATTAAACCCAACATTAGTTTCCTGAGTGAAATTTGGTTTTCAATTTGGGTGAATGAAGACCTTTCTGGGGTTAAATGGATTCTTTGTTCTCTGTTGCTTGATATGGACCTGTGCTGGGGATTGATCAGCTGTTCAAGTGCAATGCACTCAGTTTTGGTTCTGTGCCAGGATTAAACCTGTGATATTTCACATTTCATATATAAACCCCGATGAAGTGTTTCTAGGAGATGGCTGCCCCATAAGCTATGTTTTGCTAAATGTTTACTATGAGTCTCACCATCATCCTCTTGAATGTGGTATTGTAACTAAAACTCTTCAGGAAATTCTACTTAAAACTAAAATCATGTATATTACAAGAAACTCTCCTGATTTCAAATGCCTCTGTCATGTGTTGTCTGCAATCAGCATCCTCTGTTAAAGAAAGTAGAAAGGAGAGATGAGGAAACCGACAGTGTTACTGAATGGGAGATAGAGGTGAGGATGCACATTGTGGATGAAAACATGAAAGTTATTTCTACAACTCAATCTTGTAAGTGTCTGACTGCTACGCTCCCTTGTGTATCAACTGATATACCTTTACTGCAAGAGAAGAAACTGCGCTGTTCACCTTGACATTGAGAGGCAATTTGGAATCTCTGTGGTGATTGCTTAGGACTGAGGATTTAATGTGCTATTTTGTGTAAAACTTAGAAGCAGAAATGGGATTTAACGATCTTAACTATTACCCATCTGAAAAACCTAACTTGCGATTTTAAATAAAATACCATGCTGCCTTCCACTAATCCCTTTTTAAAATAGGAGCTGCCCCTGCTTTTAACTTTATGAAGTTTAATCTATGAATAGATTGCATTATTAAAAAATTTTTTTAAATCCATATTGACTTGAAGTGTACGGGCAGAGTTGGAAACTATAACATCCAAAATTATAATACATAGGTAAAACCCAAAATAATATCAACTGCTGCCCTGGAACCTATTCTAAATAATTGAGATAATTAAGACAGTAATATGGAATTGTAAAGAAAAATAAGAAAAACATTTCCTCACAAAATCTTGTATGCAAACTTTTTTTTTTTTTTTTGAAACAGTTTCACTCTGTCACCCAGGCTGAGATGCAGTGGCACGATGTCGGCTCATTTCAACCTCTGCCTCCTGGGTTCAAGCCATTTTCCTACCTCAGCCTTCACTGAGATTACAGGTGCCTGCCACCACACTCGGCTACCTTGTATGCAAACTTGACGTATCATTTATAAAAATTTTTTTTTAGACAAGTACAATATTCTACTGTGACTTTGCATTCATAAATTTTGGGTGTCTTGAATCTTTGACATGTAGTGTATGACAGTAAAATTTTATAGAAAATACACAATAACCATTAATAAAAGGCTCTAATAAGAGAATTTTAATGCATAAGGATTGAAAAGACACCATAAATAATTTCCATTATATTTTTAATATGCTGATGCTATTCTTACACAAAATAAAAAGGCTGGGTAAGTTGTGGTCGCTCACACCTGTAATCCCAGCACTTTGGGAGGCTGAGGTAGCAGATTGCTTAAGCCCAAGAGTTCACTACAAACCTGGGCAGCATTCGGCGATCCTGTATCTATAAATAACAATAATAAAAAATAGCCAAGTGAGCTAATATACATTTATGGTCCCAGCTACCCAGGAGGCTGAGGCAGGAGAATTGCCTGAGTCTGAGTGGTCAAGCTACAGTGAGCTGTGATTATGCCATTGCATTCCAGCCTGGGTGACACAGTGAGACCCTGTTTAAAACAACAAAACTAAACTAACAATTAGTCAGGTGTAGTAGCATGCACCTGTACTCCCAGATACTTCAGAAGCTGAAGTTAGAGAATCATTTGAACCTGGAGTTTGAGTCTGCAAGGAGCCATAATTGAACTACTCAACTCTAGTCGGGGTGACAGAGCAAGGCCTTGTCATAGATAGATAGCTAGCTAGCCAGCTAGCTAGATAGATAGATAGATAAACTACAGCTAGAGAAAGAGTAAATTAAAAAAACAATGTAGTATGACGTAATTTTTAAAATAAACTTTATGTGTATCACTTAGAAATTTATAGAACGGGCTGGGCGCGGTGGCTCATGCCTGTAATCCCAGCACTCTGGGAGGCCGAGGTGGGCAGATCACGAGGTCAGGAGATCGAGATCATCCTGGATAACATGGCGAAAACCCGTCTCTACTAAAAATACAAAAAATTAGCCAGGCGTGGTGGTGGGAGCCTGTAGTCCCAGCTACTCGGGAGGCTGAGGCAGGAGAATGGCGTGAACCCGGGAGGCGGAGCTTGCAGTGAGCCGAGATCGCACCACTGCACTCCAGCCTGGGTGACAGAGCAAGACTCCATCTCAAAAAAAGAAAAAAAAAAAAGAAAAAGAAAAGAAAAGAAAAAAAAATAAGTATATGGAACATAGCCAGAACAATAAACAACAACCTCTTAATAGTTTTTCTCAACGGAAAAAAAAGTGAGTTTGAAGAGAAGGGAATAAAGGGGAGACTTTCAGTTTATTATGTTTTTATTTTTTGAGGCAGGATCTCACTTTGTTGCCCCAATGGAAGCACAGTGGCATGATTACAGCTCACTGCAAAGTTGGCCTCCCAGGCTCAAACACTCCCTAGTAGCTGGGAATACAGGTATACATCACCACAACTGGCTAATTTTCATATATTTTATAGATAGAGGATTTTACCACGTTGCCCAGACTGGTCTTGAGCTTCTGGGCTCAAAAATTACACCTGCCTTGGGCTCCCAAAGTGCTGGGATTGAGCCACTGAGTCAGCCAAGGATTTTTGTTTTGTTTTGTTTTTGAGATGGAGTCACATTCTGTTGCTCAGGCTAGAGTGCAGTGGCATGATCTCAGCTCACTGTAGCCTCTGCCTCCTGAGTTCAAGCGATTCTCCTGCCTCAGCCTCCTGGATAGCTGTGACTACAGGCATTCGCCACCATGCCCAGCTAATTTTTGTATTTTTTTTTAGTAGAGACGGGGTTTCACCATGTTGGCCAGGCTGGTCTCAAATTCCTGGTCTCACAATCCTCCCGTCTGCGCCTCACAAAGTGCTGGAATTACAGACATGAGCCACCGCTCCCAGCCACCAACCAAGACTTTTACTTTATAAAGATATTTATGATGTGTTCTTTTCTTTTTATAGTATGCATTTCATTTATAATTGCAGATACAAAAAAAAAAAGGCGATTGTTACTGTCTGGCATCAAGGCAGTAGTATTATCTTCATCAATATTTGCACTTCATGAGTAGAAACCTGTAAGGGAAAGCCCAGAAAAACTGTAAGGCAAATAAATTATGCTTGCAAAAAGTGAGAGGATTATCTTTTTATAATAACCAATATTCCAGGTGAGAGCTGGTCATGATCTACCACTGCTCCATCTCACTCGATAACTCTCACACCTGCCAGGGTAAGAAGGAACAGAGAGAAGGAAAAATGCCAGTGAGTTTTCTTTCCCACTAAGCACCTATTTGGCAAATTTCCTATCATGAAGTAGAAGATGGACTAAGAATAAAACCTGTGCCCTTGCAGATGCTAGTAGAGATGCACAAAATAGAAAAGGAGGTAAGCCCACACACTGTGAAGGCAGAGATCCAAGTGTTCACATTAAGAAAGTAGTATCAGAGTTCAAAATATGGGAAAGATATTTTGAATAATGTCAATGAGGCCAAGCACAACATGCCCAGCTTCATAATCAATCCCAGCAGCATTAGACTGAGGAGATCTACAGGTAACTATGCTTCTTCAACAAATTCCACTGCAGAGGAAGAGCGTGGAGTCTGACAACATGACACAGATGTCACCAGTGTACAGTGACTTAGGTAGTGGGAGTGGAATCCCTACATATTCTCTGAATTGCTGTTACACAGTGAGTTCCCAGGAAACAAATGGAATAGAAAAGGCAATACAAAAGATATAACTATAAATGGGGTGAGCATAGCAGGCTCACAATCACAAATCTAAGCAGGAGACTCAAATCACAAGGAGGACTGAGATCTGTGAACAGCAGCTGTGGTGGCATCAGGTTCAACATTCTGAGACCACCACTGTGGGCAGTGTCTTTGCAGGCACACTCAGCAGTAGTGTATCTGAACACAGATCCCAAGGCTCTTCATTAATTATTAAGATGACAGATGATGGACAACTTCATGTTACAACATCCCCACTAACGTTATGGACAAGTGAATTCAGAAACCCCCACCTAAATACACAGTAAAGAGTAGGATGAGAATACTGCAGGATAGGGTAGGAATGGGGGCACTTGACCCCATAGCGTCTATTTAAAATAAGAGAATGGCCCTAGTGTTGTGCTGTGGTCTTCCTATATATAATTCCTTATTTTTCCAATTTCATAAATGCCATACAGTTTTTCTTCCTTTCTTTACAAATGTGCTGATGAACCCATGTGTAATTAATCCTGAAGGGGTTAATTCTTCATAAAGTACAGTAACATAATTCAATTGCTATGATGAGGTTTTTCGGGTTTTTTTTAGAGTGTTCCATACTCATGAATCACAAATGAAAATTATAAGAACATATAATAAGAACAAGGTATTATTTTCACACAGAGTAATACCCAAGTTTGTACAGATTAGATGCATCACGAAAGCTGGTATCATCTGGGAATCAAAGGAACCGTCCTGAGGACATAAGGAACTTAGGGCTGTCGATTATTAAGAGGTTACCTGAAAGCAGAAGTTCTGGGTTTTCATCTAGACAGAAAAATTTAACGGATAAGCCCCAGCATATTAAGGAATATTTCTAACAGCTGTGGGTGATTAATTTCCATCCAAAGCAGTAAAACAAGATAGACTTCAAATGCTGCCCAAGTGCTCCGCACCTTGAAAGTCATTCCCACAAAGCTGGAGCACCACCTATTCCTGAGGGATCAGGTCACCAACTGTGTTTTGAGACACTTGTCAGTTAGGACTCAGTTGAGAGGAGGGTGGTGATTTCAAGTGTGAAATATCTAAACCATCATCTTTGGGTAGATTCTTACAGCTGGGAATTGTGGTTTTCTCCTCTGCTGTTAGCAAGTCCTGGGTAACCCAATAAATATCCTCTCTCACGCGTCAACTTCTATATCACAAGAAAGGTGCCGTAGAGCGTGACATTTTCACGAAGGAGCCACAGTCCGAATCACCTGCTGAAAGCTCTGAAGTTGTGCACGGGCGGGCCACCCAGCAGGTGGATGTCTCGGTTCCCATAGAGTTTAGCACAGCAGGCAGCTCCCTGGACTGGAAGAGGCGCGATGCTCTGGAAAGACCCCCGGATATGGATGGGAGAGGACACCGAGATGTACAGAGGGCTGTGCGGTGAGGACCAGACCCCTCCGATTTGAGTAAAGGAAGTGCACTTCGCAGCGTCACACCGTCCTCACCGCCCAGCCCAGACCTGCCCCTCAAGTCCTCCTCCAGACTCCCTTGGTCGAGAGCGTGACACAGAATCAGCGGCTGGCATCACTTAGGAAGGGTCGAAGTCCACACTGCCCTGTCCCTCCCTCCAAGGCTGTGCACCACCGGGGAGGACAGACAGCGCATGCTGAGATTGTAGCCCGCAGATTCGCGGCCAGTGGGCTGGAAACCGTTAAGAGACCATAAGTCCCAGCACGCCTGGCTAGGGACACGCCTGGCTAGGGACACGCCTCTCTATCGTTCCCTCTGATACTACACACCACCCCCAAACCCAGCGCGTCCGGGAGCCCCATGAGCAATGGGCTGGAAATAGTTAAAGGACTATGACTCCCAGGATGCCTTGCGAGGTACCCACAGTCTGGACCCTTCCTCTAGCACAGCCCACCGTCCCCAAACCGGGCACATGCTGGGATTGTAGCAGGAGGAGCGGCAGACAAAACTCCTCAGACACCGGATTAAAGAAGGAAGAGGTTTTTTATTCAGCCGGGAGCGTCGGCAGACTTGCATCTTAAGAGCCGAGCTCCCTGAAGAAGAAATACATGGCCTTTTTAAAGGCTTACAACTTTAAGAGATTCATGTAAAAGGGTCATGATAAATCAAGCAATCCTGGAAAACGTGATGGGGGAGCTACATGCATCAGCTAACAGAACAAAAAGTTTTACAGTGCTTTCTCATACAACGTCTGGAATTTACAGATAACACTAGTAGTTTTGGTCAGGGGTTAATATTATCATTATTATTTTAACCACCAGGTCCAGGAGGTGGTGCCAAGGTCATCTAGCTATTTATCTTACTTCTGTTTCTTTCCAACTTTTTGCTTTCTCCCTCTTCTCTTGTCTTATAAACTAGGGAAAAGGCAACACAGGAAAAAGCTGGGAAAGACAGCAGGAGAAGTGGTGGTCTCATTCTATATTTCCCCCCTTTGAGAATTTTCACTTTTTTAGTGGGAGTTCTCACTCTCATCTTCACTTTCTGAGTCTCTCTGTGAGATAGAGCGATAGTGATTCATATAATACGCATGTGCTGAAGTTTTCTGATGAACCAAAGTAGCAACAAAACTTTTTATCATTTGGAAAAGCAAGAGTAATACACAGGGGAGCATCAAGCAAGTTCCTATTACTAGCAATACACCTGCAATGAGGGTTTTAAATCCTCCTATAGCTGGAAACCATTTTCCAAATAAAGACCTAGGATCAAAGTCATGCCAAACCTGTACAGGCACATGTGCCAACTTTGTCATGTCCCTGACTATGTTTTCAACCACCTGTCCTTCAGCATCTATTTGTAGGCAGCTATTGGTTAAGTCAGATTTTCTACAGACTCCTCCTTTAGCTGCAAGTAGTCCAAGGCCAGTCTATTCTGATAGATAGCATTTCTCATTTGGGTTTCCTGCCGAGCTAAAACAGTCAAAGCTCTGCCAGTTTCATTAGTAATTATTTCTAAGATGGCCTGCAACTGTATGATCCGATTGAGCATGTAAATGGGGGTTCAGTATCCCCATGAGCTGTCTTGTGCCCATGTGGCAGGCCCATAATACTGTATGATCCCTTCAGGAGGCCACTCATTATCTTTCCAGTTTCCTATAACTATGCCACTCTTTTCTTGGGAGGCATAGACAGGGAAACCTAGGAGCTCACCCATTTTTACAGGTAATAAGAAAAAGGACGGTTTAATAGTGCCAATAACACAACTACCTGTCCATTTATTAGGTAACCGAATGTAGGCTCTGCGCCCACATATCCAGTATAGTCCAGCAGGAGCCGTCCAGTCCTGATAAGATTCTGGATGAGCCCAGGCAGTTTTTAATTTAGAAAATTTACTAAATGAGTTCTTTTCAGTGTGATTTAGGCCCCACCAAGTAATTGCTTTTGTTGCGCTGTTGTACAACTTATGTCCTATACAATTAAGCTTTCCTACAGGGATGATGAAGTCTTTTCCTTCTCTAGCTATACAGTATTGTCCAATAATTGAGGTTTTTAGGACCCAGAAGTTGCTAGCTTGGGCCTTCTGAACTGGAATTATATCAGGAGCTGGATCAGTGGGCAGCAACTCTCAGGCTTCCCAAGGCCATCGGTCTCCGATAGTGGTTCCCCCGTATACATAACAAGAAGTAACATTAAGGGAATGAGCTACATTTTCTGCTAATTGGAGAAACAATTTTTTTGTCTTTTTCGGAAGTTCTGGTGCTGGCAGATTCAGCTCCTCATAAAAGGTTTGAAACACTGGTTTGGGAGAGCGCCTGTAGACCTCCCCTCAGACTAAAATGGCAACGTGGGGGTTTAACCTTGTCCCATCGATCCCCAGGGTTACACGTTCTCCCTTTTTCCAATGGGGGTCTAGGGGATTGGTGGTTATTAGTTCCAGTGGGTTACAGTGACCAGCAGCACAGGAGGGGTTGGCTTCCCCCTTCTCAAGATGAACCGGGTCCTTTTTGATCTTTTCCCAAGTAACCCAAATAATACATGGCCAAAAGGCACAATTTTCACAAACCCCTGACTCATGACAAACATACTTATTTTCTACTCTGTAGCTCCTTTTCCAGTTAAGAGAACCACATCCTCTTCCTAGCTTGTTACTATTAATGGCTGCACAAGCATCAAATCTTAAAGTTACTTGTTTGAGGATTTCTTTTTCTTCTGTTCTAGTTATTATTTTACTTGTATCACCTAGGAAAAGGCCAGTTCTTAATCTTATTTCAAAAACGGTGGTTGCAGGGGACTCAGATGGGTTAAAACACACATCAGGTTGGTCATTTCCCAGGCTACATACCTTTTACTGAGTGACATTATACAAACAAGTTTCTTTCAATGTTCCCATACGTTCATAATAACTACAGAACAGAAAGATTTTTTTAATTTGCTGTCCTACCTCAGTGACCTGATAAATACACTGGGAACAGTCATCAGTTTGAGTAAGGTCAATTGAAGTCCTTACTGTATAAGTCCAAAATTTAAGAAAAATGAATCCCACAATGAGATTCCTCATGCTTCGGCCATGCGTGGACCAGTCAGCTTCTGGGTATGACTGGAGCAGGGCTTGTTGTCTTCTTCAGGGTCACTCTGCAAGAGTTGTCCGGGCTTGGTCTTGCCCCCCAGGTTTCAGGCGCTGCAGGTTTTACACAGCTGTGGTGGATCCAGGCTGGGATTCCCTCTACCCTCACAGCGGTGGGAGTGGTCAAGATAACAGTCTGGGGTCCTTTCCACCGTGGGCACAAAGAGGCTACGTTCCAGTCCTTGATCCACGCTTGATCATTTGGGGAGAAAGGGTGAACTGGGGAGAATAAGCTAACAGGGCATCTCTCATTTACCCACGCTGAGATTATTTGTGTAATTTTCCCTAAAGCCTGTAACTGTCACTGTAACTCAATTTCACCTAACTCTCAGGGAGTGCCTGGAAGTCCCCACAATATGGAAGGGGTCTATGGTATAATATTTCATAAGGGGAATATCCTGTTCTTTTAGAAGGGGTACACCTAATTTTAAATAATACCATAGGGAGAGCCTGTATCCAGTTTAATCCTGTTTCCTGACATAGTTTCCCTAAACTATTTTTGATAGCCTGATTCATCCGCTCCACCTTTCCAGAACTCTGAGGCCCATAGGCAGCATGCAATTTCCATGTGATCCCCGACACCTTTGCTGTCTTCTGTACCAAGTCAGCCACAAACGCCGGCCCATTATCTGAGCCGATCCCTAAGGGCAGTCCAAATCTAGGAATAAGATCTCAAAGAAGCACACGGGTTACTTCACGAGCTTTCTCAGTTCGTGTTGGATAAGCCTCAACCCACCCAGAGTAGGTACACAGAAGAACTAGTAAATACTTGCTACCTCCACACTTTGGCATCTCTGTGAAGTCCACCTGGAGGTCTTCAAAGGGGGCTGTTCCATAAGCTTGTATGCCGGGCGGAAGGGCTGGACCTTGTCTCGCATTATGCTGTCGGCAGGTAACACACTGCTGCGTCACCGTTTTGGCAAGGGCTGACAAATGAGAGATGTAGAAATACAGACCTAACAACTTTTCAAGTGACTCCTGACCTAGATGGGTGGTTTCATGCACAGCCAGTACAACTGCAGCTCCTACCAGCTGTGGCACAGCTACTCTCCCATCTGGTAACCGAATCCATCCTTCCTCCATCACTTGTCCTCCCTCTGCCTGGAGAAAGTCCTTTTCTTCTTTAGAATAAGTAGGTACAAGATCAGGTGCTTGAGGGAGAAGGAGGGCTGTGACCGATACCTGGAAGGGGGCAGATGCTGCTTTTCGAGCCTCTGAGTCAGCGCGGGAATTCCCCAAACCCACCAAGGTGGAAGCTCGCTGGTGTCCTCTGCAATGCATAACTGCTGCCTTGTGGGGTTTTCATACTGCTTCTAATAATTGCAAGATTTCTTGTTGATATTTTATGTCCTTTCCCCCAGAGTTCAATAGGCCCTTTTCTTTATATAATGCTCCATGCACTTGAAGGGTTAAAAAGGCATATCGAGAATCAGTGTAAATGTTTACAGTCTTACCTTCACTGAGTTCTAAGGCCCGAATTAAAGCAATGAGTTCAGCTTACTTGGCTGAAGTGCCCTGGGGCAACGATCTGGCTTCAACAACAGTGTCCAGGTTTACCACTGCATACCCTGCACATCTGTCTCCTTGTGGGTTGATGAAGCTGCTCCCATCCATGTATAGTTCCCAGTCTACTGATGCCCAAGGCTGGTCTCAGAGGTCAGGTCTGCTAGAGTAAACTGAGTCCAACACTTCTACACAGTCATGCTTGACAGGGCTCTCTGATACTGGGAGCAAGGTGGCGGGATTCAGGGTATTACAAACCTCAATTGTTATGCGGGGATTCTCACAGAGCAAACTTTGGTACTTGGTGAGTCTAGCATTCGTTAACCAATGATGTCCTTTAGTATTCATTAAAGTCACCACAGCATGGGGGGCCTTTATGTTCAGGTTTTGCCCAAGAGTCAGCTTATCTGCTCCTTGTACTAGCAGAGCAGTTGCTGCCAAGGCCCTCAAACGCGGGGGCCATCCTTCAGGAACCCTGTCTAGTTGTTTAGAGAGGTAGGCCACCGGCCTCGGCCAGGGCCCCACAGTTTGGGTTAAAACTCCAACTGTCATCTTTTCTCTCTCTGACACATACAATGTAAAAGGCTTTGTCAGATCGGGTAGCCCCAAGGCTGGGGCTGACAGAAGTTTTTCCTTTAACTCATGAAAAGTTTGCTGTTGTTGGGATTCCCATAGGTTCCCGGTCCCCCCACCTTTTGTGACCTCGTACAAAGGCTTGGCTGATATTGCAAAGTTTGGGATCCACAGTCTGCAAAACCCCACAGCTCCTAAGAATTCTCTCACCTGCCTTCTGCTCTTAGGCTCCGGTAGATTGCAAATGACCTGCTTTCTTTCTGATTCCAGGCTGTGCTCCCCCTGTCGGATAGTAAATCGCAGGTAATGTACCTGCTGTCGGCAGATCTGAGCTTGTTTCCTTGGCCACTTTATACCCACAGTCCTCCGGGTGCCAGAGTAGGGCATCCGTTCCCTTGGCGCACCCGACTGCTGTGGAGTGTCCCAGCAGAAGATCATCAACGTACTGGAGCAACACGCAGCCTAGGTCTCTGGTGGGAAACTTCTGGAGGTCTCGAGCCAATGCCTCCCCAAAGATGGTGGGGGAGTTCTTGAACCCTTGGGGAAGCCGGGTCCAAGTGTACTGAGTAGTGACACCTGACTCCGAATCTTCCCACTGAAAGGCAAACAGCTTCTGGCTCTCAGGGGCTAATCTGATGCTAAAGAAAGTGTCTTTCAGGTCCAAGCAGGTGAACCAGGTGTCCTCAGCTGGCAGCAACCCCAACAATGTATATGGGTTAGGTACTGTTGGATGTAAAGTCATTGTAGCTTGATTAACCAAGCGCAAATCCTGCCC
This sequence comes from Mandrillus leucophaeus, assembly GCF_000951045.1. Taxonomy (NCBI): domain Eukaryota; kingdom Metazoa; phylum Chordata; class Mammalia; order Primates; family Cercopithecidae; genus Mandrillus; species Mandrillus leucophaeus. The sequence goes on along the minus strand of NW_012101560.1, from coordinate 84,771 downwards.
CGGCCTGTAGTCCTTGGTCCCTGGCTTGGGAACTGGCAGGAGGGGAGTATTCCATGGAGACTGACAAGAAACTGTAATTCCAAAGGTTCTTAGGTGCTTGAGATGGACCTGGATACCTTCAAGAGCTTCTCTGGGGACCGGGTACTGTTTTTGCCTAACCGGCTGGGCCCCAGACTTAACTCCTATAAGTACGGGGGCCTGGTTGACTGCCAACCCTGGAGGGTTGTCTTCTACCCATACTTTTGGCCACCGCTTAGTCAGAGCTGATCTTATCTCTTGGCTCGGCTCAGTTAAGAAAAGTCTCCATTCCCCCTCTCGGGATACCATAAGGGTCATAATGACTCCTGTTCCAGGTCACTTTAGCAGCAAAGAGCTGTGCTCTGTAAAATAGATAATGGCTCTCAGCTTGCTAAGCAAGTCCCTTCCCAACAAGGGCAAGGGACAGTCAGGCAAGTAGAAAAACTGATGAATCACTTTATGTCCTCCTACAGTACAAGTCCGAGGCAAGCAGAAAGCTTGCTTTGCTGAAATCCCCGTGGCTCCGATTATGTCAATAGTCTTTTTGGATAAGGGGGCGACTGGGGTGGTTACTACAGAATGTTCAGCACCTGTATCTACAAGAAAATCAATGTCTTTACTCCCAACTGTCATCCTGACCATAGGCTCTTTGGGGGCACTTGAGCCTGGTCCCCCTTAGTCCAACAACCCTTCTGCCAGGTTGAGCAGGGCCCCTTCCTCCTTGTCTGGGGCCTCCTGCTCTGAGTCTCCTTGTTTTCCTTTTAACTGAGGGCATTTATTCTTCCAATGTCCCATTTCTTTACAATAAGCGCACTGGTTACGCTGCAGACTCTGACAGCCAGGCTGAGTTTCTTTCCCCGGGCCGCCCTTCCCTTGCCCCTTTGGGGGGACTCCTCTAATTGCTGCAGCTAACAGGTCGGCATTTTGCCAGGCCTGGCGTTCATTCTCTTTGTAAGATTTTTGTAAGAATGTTCATTCTTTTTGTAAGACTTTCCTTACAGTTTACTGCATCCCTGTTTACAAACACCTGGTTAGCTATTTCTAATAACTGTGAAGTATTCATCCCTGCAAACCCAGCCTATTTCTGCAGTTTTCTTCTAATGTCTTCTGCACTTTGACTAACTACAGCCATGTTAATCATGCGCTGATTTTGAAGGCTATCAGGATCAAAGGGAGTATACATATGATAGGCCTCACACAGTCTCGTAAAATTGTGCTGGACTTTCTTCTTTTCCCTGAATGATCTCAGAGACCTTGTTAACGTTTGTGGCCTTCTGGGCTTCCCTCTTTAGTCCTTCCAGGAGAGCTTCCCTGTATCAGTTCAGCCTTTGCACACCCTCTCTTTCATTTGGGTCCCACCTGGGGTCAGTTCCTGGTAACTGGGTCCTTATATACTCTTGGGGGTTTTGGCAATCAGCTGGTACATGTTCCTCTAGCCACTTGGTTGCTGCTTGGAACACTCTCCGCCTTTCATCTGTGTTAAAGAGGAACATGAGCAACTGGTGGCAATCAGACCAAGTGGGGTTATGGGTCTGGATAATAGTTTGGAGCAAATCAATTAGAGCTTGTGGCTTTTCAGTATAGGACGGGGTATTGTTTTTCCAGTTGAGAAGGTCGGCAGAGGTGAAGGGCTGGTACACAAAAACACGCCTCTCCACCATGTGACCATCCTCATCTATCCCAGTATACCGCTGCTCTCTCAGGGGCATTTGTACCCCAGTTTTAGGTCACAAACTATCCCGGCCCGCGGGATCGTGGAAGCAGGCCCTGGAGGGGGGAGTGGGAATTTGGGGAACAAGAGACACGAGAAATGGAGACAAGACAGTGCTCTGATCAAGTCTCGTTTAATGGTGGTAATGCAATGCCTTATATACACTTGGAGGGGAAGGGATTGGGCCAGAGGCGGAGATGATCTCATCGTGGAGGGCATGGCCAGGTAGGTATTGGTTTCTCCGGTCGGACATCATGTTGCGCCTGCGCTACAAAGTAACGATTTTCGCGGGCGCGGGAAAAATGGGTGAAGAAGAAGCAGGAAGAGCGCCATCTTTTATGAGGTATTAAGACAGGGAAAAAGGTAAATCTAGGGAGGAGGTATGGGGTGGAAATGAATAGAGCTCAGGCGTTTTTTAATCGTCAGTTATTATTCGCTATGGCCGGAGCACGCAGCTCTGGACAGGTCCCCCTTTTTATTATTTTAAGATGAGAAAACAACCCCTCGGGAACTGCGCATGTCTTAGGTTGGGTCAACTCATCCCCACCTTCTAGACCCGTCATGGGATAAGGCAGCAGCAAGGGCGGCCCTCCTGTCTTAGGCTCCGGTGGAGATAGTGTCCTCTTACCCGTCATTGACTGTCCAGTTCAGCACACAGGGGAGGTGGTCTTATTAAGGCAAATAAGACTCACCATTTTCAGTCATCTCAAGGCGATGATAA
>NW_012101560.1:77827-82271 GCF_000951045.1 Mandrillus leucophaeus | reverse complement strand
GTCATGTTGCGCCTGCGCTACAAAGTAACAATTTTCACGGGCGCGGGAAAAATGGGTGAAGAAGAAGCAGGAAGAGCGCCATCTTTTATGAGGTATTAATACAGGGAAAAAGGTAAATCTAGGGAGGAGGTATGGGGTGGAAATGAATAGAGCTCAGGTGTTTTTTAATCGTCAGTTATTATTCGCTATGGCCGGGGCGCGCAGCTCCGGACAACAAACTAGCTGTCAAGGAGGGGTTTCTCCTGAGGCTTCATCTCCTCTCTTATCTACTCTGGGTGGCCTAGGGAGATGTTTGTCTTACAGAGGCACAAGCACTGTGGGCTCAAGAGTGGGGAGCCTCTCTCGCTGGTAAGGGGAGGGCACCACTGGGATCACTGGTGCCATCTCCTGCAATGGACCTTCTGATGTTGGGTCGAACAGAACTTCAGGAGTTGATTTCCCTCGGCGAGTCGAGTGGGATCCTTCCTTGGCTATCTGTCCCTTTGCTACTAGCACTGCTGCTGCCTGCCCTCTTAGCCACTGTGGGGGATCTAGCACCAGCTGTAACCAAGTGTCTATGTATGGGAACTGGTCTGAGTGTCCTGACTTACCAGTTACCTTGTACCATACCTTAGAAACAAGGGACCTGTCCAGGCTTCCTTCTGATAGCCAACTCACTTCTAATGTTGGCCAATCTATTTCACACAAATTTCTAAGTTTTCCTGGTGTCATAGTAACCCCATAGTCTCCATTAAATCCCTTCTTAAAATTTTTCAACATACTTCCTAGCAGAGTGGGCTCACTTTGTGTCTGACCCATGTTTCCTACGAGACAAAACACCACGCTCACACCACACACAAAACCAAAATCAGAGTATCCAGAAATTCGAGCCAGGTCAAAACCAAAACCAAAGTATCAAACAATTCAAGTCAAGTCAAAAACAAAAACCAAAGTGCCAGTACAGGCATGCCGTGGGTGATGAGGCCACGCTTCCACTCAAATGGAGTGGGCAAGTTTAAAAGACTAGCCTTACCAAGTTTCAGATGTCCAGACTTAAAGTGCCTGCTCCTTCCTGGTGTTCAGCCACTGTGTTGATCCTCTGCGGCGGCCTGTTGTGCACTGCTCTGACGAGGCGTTCCACCAGGGCAATTGCCTACCCGGGAGTGCTCTCAGTATCCGCATTGCTCAAGCTGGCCAAAGTCCCCCACAGGGATGCTCTAAAGGGCAGACATAAGGGATGCTCTAAGGGGCTGCCTCGACCATCTGCTAATCACCTTGCTTCCCAGTCAGGGAACTAAGAAATGTAGCAGGACGAGCCACAGACCAAACTCCTCAGACACCGAATTAAAGAAGGAAGAGGTTTTTTATTCAGCCGGGAGCGTTGGGAGACTCGTGTCTTAAGAGCCAAGCTCCCTGAAGAAGAAATACATGGCCTTTTTAAAGGCTTACAACTTTAAGGGGTCCACGTAAAAGGGTCATGATAAACCAAGCAAGCGTGGAAAACGTGACGGGGTGGACTACATGCATCAGCTAACAGAACAAAAAGTTTTACAGTGCTTTCTCATACAATGTCAGGAATTTACAGATAACACTAGTAGTTTTGGTCAGGGGTTAATATTATCATTATTATTTTAACAACCAGGGCCAGGTGGTGGTGCCAAGGTCATCTAACTATTTATCTTACTTCTGTTTCTTTCCAACTTTCTGCTTTCTCCCCCTTCTCCTGTCTTATAAACTAGGGAAAAGGCGAGATGGGGGAAAGCCAGGAAAGACAGCAGGAGAAGTGGTGGTCTTATTCTATAGGATTGTAGTCTGGTAGCCCTGTAACCAATGAACTGGAAACTGTTAAGAGACCATAACTCCAAGCATGCCTGGCTAAGGACACACCTCCCTATCCTTCCCTCCAGTGCTACACACCGCCCTGAAGCCCGGGTGCATGCTGGGATTACAGTCCACAGGCCGGGGGCCAATCACTGGAAACCGTTAAGAGACCATAACTCCAAGTATGCCTGGCTAAGGACGCACCTCCCTATCCTTCCCTCCAGCCGTTACACACCGCCCCCATCCCGATGTATGCTGGGATTGTAGTTCGGTAGCCCTGCGACCAATGTGCTGGAAACCGTTTAAGGACTATGACTCCCAGGATGCCTTGCAAGGGACCCACCCTCTTGACCCTTCCTCTAGGGCTTGGCACCGCCTCTGAGCCTGGCGCACGCAGGGATTATAGTCCGACTGTCGCGACCAGAAAGCTGGATGTGGATCTGAGACTACAGTTCCAACACTCCGGGGAAAATCTCGTCTTCTCCTCCCCGCTCCATGTTTCCAGTGCAATTCCTCCCTACTGAGAGGAGCCTATCTCTTCCCAAACTTCTCCTGCCTGCGAGGAGACAGCTTGGCCAGGGCAGGTGGTCTCACTTGTAATTGTGACACAGTCTCCCCAGGTGTCAGTTGCATGACTAATTGTGCCTGAAGTTTGATTTCTCTCTGACAAGAGAGATCCCGGGAGCCTCTCACAGTCTACCCAGTGTTGCCATAACGCTTACTCTCAGGGAGCTGGGCGTGCCCAGCGCTTTGCAGGGCCCCTTCCTCAGCCCCGCCCCTTCTCATCACCCGTCTCCTGCCACGCCCTTTGAACATGCACGGTGCAACCTTTCGGTGGTGGGGACCCAGGGCCTCTCGGGATCCCTTGCGGGAAGCTGCCTTCTATCTGAAACCATCAGTTCACTGCCACAAATGAAAATACCTGGTCCCTAGTAGTCTGGTACTTGGTTTTTCAAAGCCACCTTTTCTTCTCTTCTCACTCCTTGGACCCCCGGGGTAGCTGTATGGCTCATACCTGGGTCAAACCTCTCAGAGGGATGCTCCTGGCACTGTAATAGAGAAAACGTCACAGGAGAAAGACCTGACCCCTTCTTTCTACAGCTAGGAAACCCAGGACTTTGATATTCTAGTGTGGACCTCTTGGCCATACTTAATACAAGCCAACAGAACCAAGCCCCTTGATCCTTCTCAAAACATTTATGAAGTTTATGTAGTGAGGTAGTATACAATGTCTACATTTCTGCCCTGAATAAAGCTCCCTTGGAAACTCTTAATTTTCCTTTTAAAATACCTTTTTAGAAGCACTTTTTATAATTTTCCGTGAAACTTAACAGTGAGAATTCTCAATTTACGTTTCCATTTAGTTTTTCAGATTAATTCTAAGTAGTACTCCACTGCTACATGCTTCTTATTCTGCGTTAGGCACAGCCTCTGCTATGTGCAAGGAAGATGCACAAGGGTAGAATATCTGTCAGACGTCTTTCTGAAGCATCAATATTACTACACGATTTGGAAAAAACAAATTTAAAGAGTTTCCAAAGTAAGAAATGAAAAATCTCGAAGGCTAGAAAGTCATCTGCCTTTGATAACAGTCATCTTTGCAACAAAACAAAACAAAAGAAAAAAACACTCTGAGAATAACCTATCTTCCATTCTATTTACTATTTATTTCCATAATATCCATAAATAGTAGCAGTTAGAAATCACAGCAAGTCAAGCAAAAGCCCGGCTCTGCCAGTTTCATAAACCACAATATGGCCTTGCTGTGGTTTTATTTGTGTTTTGTTTTGTATTTATTGACATTTTGGATACAAATATTTAGGTATTTGGACAGTTTTTGGAAGCATTCCGCTATCAGTTGTTGTTTACTTTTATTCCCCATTTAATTTTTTTTTCTCCTCAGATTCAGTCATTCCACAGGTCTCTAAGGCACTTTTCATTTCCTTCAAACTTGTTTCACTCTTCAGATTGGATAATTTCTATTGCTGTGTCTTCTGTTTTAAATCTGTGGATAAACTCAAAAGTTTTTTTTCATTTCCTTATCTTTCTATTAGGTGTTTCTTTTGTTGTTGTTATACATAACTTCTATTTCTCTGTTGAAGTTCCACATCTGTTTATGATGAGATTATTTTATTTTTCCCCATGAACATGTTCATAAAAACTGCCTTCAAATTCTTGTCTGTTGATTGCAACATCTTGGGATTTCTTCCTCCTGCTTTTGATATTGTGTATGGATTACACTTTCACGTTTCCTTACATGTCTTATGAATTTTAAAATTGCATACTAGAAACTATAAATGATAATTATAGAATAGAAAGTCTGGATTTTGTTGTTTTACCTTTAAGAGTTTTGTTTTATAAACAGGGTTCATTGGGCTAGTGTCAAGCCAATACTTATCTCCCCTTCAGTGGGCATAGCTGAAATCCTCATTCAGTTTTTATACACACATATTATGTATGTACTATGCACAGATTTTTTCTATGATAATATATTTTATTCAAGTTCCATCATTTAACAATGTGACAGTTCAACAAGCTACTCCACCATTAGTGGAAGTAGGAACCTCAGTTTTATTTGATTGTTGTATTTTATATAAATGAAATTATATAGTATGTATACATGTACATCTATTTGCTTTCTTTC